>NC_069508.1:18239644-18251785 GCF_027579735.1 Bombina bombina
GAACTGCTTGTGCAATGCCGCCCCCTGCAGATTTGCAGCCAATCGGCTGCTAGCAGGGGATGTCCATCAACCCGATCATATTCGATCTGGTTGATTTCTGTCCCCCGCCTCAGAGCTGGCAGACAGTGTATGGAGCAGCAGTCTTTTGAGCTTGATAAATTGACCCCAATGTCTTTTTTTCATAGCTCCATATACAGTCTAAAGGGACATTTTTTTTTGCGTTTTAAAGATTTTTATTAGCAAAATAAATAATACAGAGTATTCAAATATGCAGAGTAATGCAAACAAACTTGATCCAGAGGAGTAATTGTAAGATTATGAAATACAAAGGGAACCAAATTCAGGGAAACAATCTTGTAGAATTCAGGGTAAGTGTCCTCTAGTCCTTTATATGTCACATAAGATGAAAATGATGAGATCCGAGGCATCGGTTGGCCCTTCTTTCTTTTGATCAAATCCTCTAGTTTTAAATTCTGTATCAACAAGCATAACTTTTTAAACTTTGGGATAAGTCTAGGTACCTTTCGGGGGGGGGTTAAAGGATAGAGGGGAAGAGAAAAGATCGTAGTGTGCAGGTTGGGTGCTGGGGTTTAGGGGGGGAACGGGGGGGGGGTTGGAGGAGGGAATTAATTCCAGTGAGAGTTTGAAGCTTTCCCAAAGGGTAAGCATTTCTAGGTAGATTAAAATATTGTCAGTTTTCATGAAATGAAAACGTTCGAGCTGTAAGAGGTCTAAAGTTTGGATTTGCCATTCTTTGAGTGTTGGTGTTATGTTAGATTTCCAATGTCTAGGAATTAGTTTTTTTGGCACTTTTTATTAGAATGAGGAGGAGGGAACTTTTGATTTTGTTTTGGAGTTTGGGTAAACAATGGAACAGAAGTTATAAGAATTTGGATGTGATGGTATTCTCTAAAATTTCGGAAATGGCTTTGAAAACACCAGTCCAGTAGTCAGAAACCAGAGGGCAAGACCACCATATATGAAACATTGAACCTCCTTACCCGCATCCCCTCCAGCATTTATTGCTGATATGTGGGTTGTTTCTGTGTAGTCTGGTTGGAGTCAAATACCAGCAGTTTCTTGCGTGTTGGCAGACGAGGAGGATTTAGTGGCAGTTTGCAAAGATTTAATCCAGGAAGTGTGGTCTAGCTCCATCTCTGTCTCTGATGTAGGAAGGAGAGGAGATATTGAGAAGTTCAGATTTTGTTAGGTTGAGGTGAAAGTTTGATATGCGGCCATATATTTTTAGTTCTCGTAATAGTTCTGGGAGGGTGGTTTCTATGTTGGACATTGTGAAAAGAATATCATCCGTATACATGAGGAGTTTGTGTTCTACTCTACCGGTTTTAATGCCTGTGATAGTATTGTTAGTTCATATTTTTTGAGCCAATGCTTCGTTGGAGAGGATAAAAAGAAGGGGAGACAAGGGGCATCCCTGACGCTTTCCATTCGAGATATGGAACGGATCTGATAGAGACCCGTTCATTTGGACCCTAGCAAGAAAAAACCATATGGAGGAATGGTGAACCAAAGTTCATCTTTATCATGACTTCTCTGAGATAGAGCCAGTCCACCCTATCAAATGCTTTTTCTGCATCTGTGGAAGGAAGTGGTATTTGGCATAATCAATAATATGGAGTATTTTGAGAATATTGTCCTTGGCCTCACGTCCCAGGACAAAACCGACCTGGTCTGTGGATATGAGCTGTGTTAAGTGCTTGTTGAGTCTGGTGGCTAGTACTTTGGCTAAACTTTTATGTCAGTATTAAGGAGTGAAATGGGTCGAAAGTTACTGGGTGTGTCAGGGAATTTTCCGGGTTTTGGTAGGACTGTTATGTGGGCTTGCAGCATACTCTGGGGTAATGATTTAGTAGAGGTAAGTTTGTTGAAAAGAGGTATTATGAGGTATTATAAGGGTTTTGTATGTTTTGTAGTATTTAGGGGTGAATCCGTCAGGTCCTGGGCATTTGACAGATGGCAAGTCCTTTATGGCTTGATCTATTTCTGTAGCAGATAGGGGAGAGTCCAGTGTGGCTGAGTCTTTGTCACTTAGTTTATTAAGAGAAATATTATCTATATAGTCTGCAATGAGTGATTTTTTGTACGTCCTCTGTGAAGTCTGGAGTGGCGGTAGAGTCAATGTTATATAGGGTGTTATAATATTGTTTGAAGGTATTGGCTATGCCCTTGCTATTGCATATTTCTGTTGTGGAGGGAGTCTTAATGGAGTAAATGTATGACTTAAGTTTTTTACGCTGTATGGACCGAGCTAGGAGCTTACCTGGTTTATTACTTTGGTCGTAGTAGAGCTGACGGAGATATAATGCTTGTTTTTGGGAGTCATTAATCAGAAGGTTTCTTAGTTCTTTCCTTGCGGTTGACAGGGAGACCAATAATGATGGATTGTGCGGTTCTAATTTGTGTTTGCTTTCTAATTGTAGTATATTTGAGTGTAGGTTTTTGTATGTTTTCCAGTTTTCTAAAAAAAATTTTGCTTTGAGTTTAATTAGGTCCCCTTTGAATAACATATTTGTGGGCTTCCCAGTTGTTTGCGCTTGAGGTATCAGCATGTGAATTAAAACTAAAAAATTCAGTAATTGCTTTGCCAATTGATGTCATTATTAATGGGTCTTGAAGTAAGTGGTCGTCGAGTCTCCAGGTATATTCAGTCAGAGGGGACGGTTGGATGGTCTTTCCAGGTGATTGTTCCTATAGTACATTTACTTATTGTAGTAAGCCCAATTGAATCTTGTATGAGTGTTGGAGTTGTAGGTAAAGTCCCTTTCCAGGGGGTGAAGCGTGCGACATATGTCGTGTAGGTTAATATCTAAAAGAGAGGATCTGACTTTTTTGAGGGTGTGTTTGGGGATGCTAGAGGTGGAGTTGGATGTGTCAAGTTGTGGATTAAGGGGATGTCGAAGTCCCACCCAAAAGTATAGTCGGTTTGACATAATCAAGGAGGAGTTGAGAGAGTTTTTTGAAGAACCGGTGTTGATCTGTGTTGGGGGCATATATGTTGAGGAGGGTTATTGGCCTTCCGAAAAGCAGTCCCATGGTTAATAAGTATTTACCTTCTGGGTCAATACTGTTAATGGTTGTAGGAAGATAGATTTGTAGAACATTATTCCAACACCGTTTTTTTTTTGGAATGATGCCATTTGGGCTATTTTCCTTTGTGAAAGTGAGTTTCTTGTAGGAAATATATAGAGCTGTTAAGTCTGGTGAGTTCATACATAACTATCGACCTGCAAATTCTGACTAACTGGTATTGAACTAGTTAACTTGCCTCTTATAACATTTACAGTATAAGTTTGGAGAAAGAAATTTATTTTTAGGTTGTGTTGCTGAAGTGTATGACAGCAATAATACATGAATTATTGCTAGAAGTAACATATCAGCGTGTACTGTAGCTTTAAATTTGCAGGAAGGAATAACTGCAAATCTAAAGCAGAACTAAATGAACTAACAATTACTACAAGGAGAGTAGAATAGGAATGCAACAAGAGAGTACAATGTACTAATAATCTCCCAGCAATTGTTAGATCATAGTATGCCAGCAGAAATATAAGTTAATTACGAGAAAGAGACAAAATAGCCGAAGAGAATTTGCCTAGGTCTAATTATCCTATAAAAGATATGCTGAGACGATAACAGAATATATACTAAGTTCAAGTTCATAGGATTGATCGTTAGGGTCACCAAGTATGACTGATTGGAGGAATGCAAGGTAGCGAGTCCGGAAACAAGTTGTGATCGCTGTAGTTAGCAGATTGCAGACTAACTTCAGAGCGGCTGTTTTTGGGGTGCTTCCAGTTACCGGGATCAGTAGAGTTGTGAGAGAGGTATTTCAGACAACCGTGTATTGCGGAGAGTGAAAAGAGACTGAACTTACAGACAGAAACAGCTGGAAATCCAGAATCTGCTCCATGCTGATTCAGATAATCCAGATGTCAGGATAGGGTCGGAGTTCTCTGAATCAGGAACCAAAAAAATAGAGCACCTTATTGAGTTGCGGACCTGAGTAAATGAAAATAGAATGGCAACAAGCTGAAAAAGGAATTCAGGTAGAAAGTCCTTATTTAGAGAGGAATTCTCAAGCACAAAGTAATGAGCTGGATTAGCAGGCAAGGTATTAGTAGTAACCTAGAGGCTAACTTGCTAATAATCAAGCAGAGGTTGTTGCAGAGAGACAGGTGATATAGCCAGGTAATCTGGGGAGAAGTTTACTTAAAGGAAATGAGTGGAATTATGACACAACCTCTTACTTGGACTGTTGAGGCATTTAACGTTAATAGTGGTCATGGTCAAGATATGGACCGGGTGTGTGATGGGTTTGGTAGGCATGACAACGGGAGAAAAACAAAAAGGGGATCCGGGTGGTTGGGAGGGGGAGTTTGTTATAAAGATGTGATCAGAGATCTGTTTTGAAGGGTGGGTATATTGGGGATCAAGATATTTTGAAAGGTATTCTAGGAATTAGAGAGAGTGTAGAGGTAAAATTATTTAGGGAAAAGGTATATTGGGTAAAGATACAATAGGAGTTTATCTGTGAGGATTTGTACCTGTGGCGAGAAAAACAGTTTGAGAGTAAATTACAAAGTGCTCGATGGTATGGAGGGAAAACCCCATCCACTTAGTGTTAGCATGTTAATGAATTAGGGTGGGTGCAAAACGATGACAGGAGGAAAGTGAGAACTGGTCATTATGTCATAACGGGAGAGAGTTGGCAACACATGGGATAACATTGTTAAAAGTGCATTTAACATTTTGGTGCAAAAACAAGGCACAGTCAACAGTTATTAAGGATACGAGGTGTGTACATGCATCCAGAACAAGGAACAAGAGTTTAGAAAGAGAATACATTATAACAATACAACACTAGGAGGCCTATTTAACAAATGTCTGTCCGACATGATCTGATCAGCGGATCATGTCCGACAGACATCACTGAATGCGGAGAGCATTCAGCATTGCACCAGCAGCTCTTGTGAACCGCTAGCAGGGGGTGTCAATCACAACTTATAGTATAAGGTCTGTCGGACATGATCCGCAATGTCAGATCATGTCCGACAGGCCTTTCATAAATAGGCCCCTTAGCATTAAATTAACCTTTTTTTCCAATGCGCAAATGTATATGTGTGTGTGTGTATATGTCTATATATATGTATTTATTTCACAAATTACTCAAGCTCACAACTTTCTTTCTTTTCAGAAACATTTATTGTCCAACGTTTCGGCCCTAATTTGGGCCTTTGTCAAGGTGTATATAAATATATAAACCTGATATCGCTCACGCACAACTGCTAATGCTCCACTTGTAATCTAGCTCCTAATGTGTTGAGCTAACTCCCAGTAGTCTATTGCTGCTCCTTCACTACTTCAATAAAGGATATGAAGAGAATTAAGCGAATTTGATAATATAACATGGTCTCATCGGGCGTGAACAATAGTATTTTAAAACATGACGTTTATTTATTGTCCGTATCCATTAAAAAAATGGTGTAAACTTTAAAACCACGTTAGCAATTGGAAATAGTTAAACAACATTAAGTTTGGAATATTGCTTCCAAAAAATAAAAAAGTATCTGTTGATAATGAATGCACCATTGTAGCTCAAACATAAAGTGAGGATATGCTAAAGTGTGAATAAAGATTGTAAGTGTATTGTCTGATATTAATTCTATATGGTTAATCATAGAATCACAGCTCTAAAAATAATGTATAGCACATTAATATTTATAAACCACCCTTGATATATTATCATAAAGTTATTTGTATCTGACATTAACAACAATTTGGTATGGTGCTTTGCTAGATAATCCTTATGTGTACAAACTCAATTCTGAGATTACACCCATTTTAATGGATAGATAAAAAAATATAAGTGATGTGCTTACACTTTTGTTCCTGGCAAAATAAATTAAGGAACATTAGAGTGCTATCATGTGTATTACTGTTGAGTTAGGGGGGGCGATCATGTTCGCCGCACATCGATAAATGCCAACAGCATACCCTGGTGAAATGCTTGGCAATACCGCCCCCTGTATATTCGCAGCCAATTGGCCGCTAGCAGGCGGTATCAATCAACCCAATTGTATGTGATCGGGCTGATTGCTGTCCGCGGCCTCAGAGGTGGCGGACGAGTTAAGGATCAGCGGTCTTACTGTTTCATTGTAGCACAAGAACAATTTTATGGAAATTTCACAAATATTTGTTACAAAAATAAAACATTATATAGAAATGTAATTATTTCTATGAGGCCAAATTATCAAGCTCCGAATGGAGCTTGATGCCCCTGTTTTCGCACGGAAACAGTAGTTATGAAGCAGCGGTCTAAAGACAGCTGCTCCATAACTTGTCTGCTGCCTCTGAGGCTGCGGTCTGCAATCCGCCCGATCCTATACAATCGGGCTGATTGACAACACCTGCAAGGGGCAGCATTGCACAAGCAGTTCACCATAACTGCGTGTGCAATGATAAATGCTGACAGCGTATGCTGTCAGCATTTATCGATCTGTGGCGGACATGATACGATACATCGTATCATGTCCGTCCGCACTTAAATCAGCCCCTAAGACTTTATTACATGCAATCTATCTATTTGTTTGTCTGCTTGTCTGTCTGTTTTATGGAAATTTCACAAATATTTTTAGCTACATTTTTTATTACATAGAGATGTTATTATTTCTAAGACTTTATTACATACTAGTATCTATCTATCTATCTATCTATCTATCTATCTATCTATCTATCTATCTATCATCTATCTTTCTATCTACGCTATCTGTCTGTCTGTCTAATACGCTGCTCTTCTGTATGCACAATTTAAGCCACGTGAGTACAGTGTCCATTTAAGGTACTGACCCTCAGTTTCGCAATGTCCACATGAATATTTCAGTGACTGGAAACGCGACTAAATTAACTGCTCTCTTCTTCAGCTGTGCCAGCATTTATGTTTGTGTTTTGAACTGACATCCTCATATTGACATTACAGCAGTAAAATCTTTTAAATCCTAGTGCTGTAGCGAATCATGTCTGCAGCATACGCTGTCAGCATTTACTATTGCACAAGTATTTCTTGTGAAATGCTTGTGCAATGCCGCCCCTGCACATTCGCGCCCAATTGGCCGCTGGCAGGGAGTGTCCGATTGGATTAGGATGATTGCAGTCCGCTACTTAAAAAGTGGCGGACAAGTTAAAGCAGCAGTCTTATCACCGCTGCTTCTTAACTTCGTGCGGAGAAAAGAGCATTTGCTGCTTATTAAATCCCCCCCTAGGTTTGAACTATTCCCTATTAACTATTGTTAATAAAATGATTCATGCTATAGGCACATGTTCGCCACAGCCTGGTAGCTGTTTTCTGACACTTTGGCCCCTACTTATCAAGCCGTTAACCGCAAATACGCTGGGATTTCGCAGCGTAATTGTGGAGAGCTTGATTCCCCTTCGTTATCAAACTCTACAGACCATCAAAAGTAGAATTTTGTGACGTAACATACGATCCGCCGGTCTTAGTCCAACACAGATCGATGCTTACGTCATTACAGATGTTCCGAATGCAAATTTGGCACTATCTGACTACTTTAGCTAGTTAACAAATATCTACCAGGTACGCTCACCACTATTGCAGCCCAGCGTACCTGGTTTTCAATCCGCCGCCCTGGAGGCGGCGATGCCATTGGAGTCAATGAGAGTCTGAAAGCAGCGAAAGCTCATGTTCGCTGCTGCCTGATATCCCATTGATTCATATGGGAGAATAAAAGTTATTTTTACACCTAACACCCTAACATGTACCCCAAGTCTAAACACCCCTAATCTGCCGCCCCTACACTGCCGCCACCTACATTATACTTATTATTAACCCCTAATCTGCCATCCCCAACGTCGCTGCCACTATATTACATTTATTAACCCCTAAACCTAAGACTAACCCTAACACCCCCTAACTTAAATATAATTTAAATAAATCTAAATAAAATTCCTATCATTACCTAAATTATTCCTATTTAAAACTAAATACTTACCTGTAAAATAAACCCTAAGTTAGCTACAGTATAACTAATAGTTACATTCTATCTTAGGGTTTATTTTTATTTTACAGGCAAGTTTGTATTATTTTAACTAGGTAGAATAGTTATTAAATACTTATTAACTATTTACTAACTACCTAGCTAAAATAAATACAAATTTACCTGTAAAATAAAACCTAACCTAAGTTACAATAACACCTTACACTATAATTAAATAAATTCCCTACATTAAATACAATTAAATAAATTAGATTAAATTAGCTAAAGTACAAAAAAACCCCACAATAAATTACAGAAAATAATAAACAAATTACAAGATATTTAAACTAATTACATCTAATCTAATAGCCGTATCAAAATAAAAAAGCCCCCACAAAATAAAAAAAAAACCTAGCCTAAACTAAGCTACCAATAGCCCTTAAAAGGGCCTTTTGCGGGGCATTGCCCCAAAGAAATCAGCTCTTTTACCTGTAAAAAAAAGAATACAAACACCACCTCAACAGTAAAAGCCACCACCCACGCAACCAACCCCCCAAATAAAATCCTAACTAAAAAGACCTAAGCTCCCCATTGCCCTGAAAAGGGCATTTGGATGGGCATTGCCCTTAAAAGGGCAGTTTGCTCTTTCTTCATCCAACCAAGCTGAAGTCCTCAACGAAGCCGGGAGAAGTCTTCATCCAAGCTGGGCAAAGTCTTCATCCAGACGACATCTTCTATCTTCATCCAGACAACATCTTCTATCTTCATCCATCCGACACGGAGCAGCTCCATCTTCAAGAGTAAGACATCCGACACAGAGCATCCTCTTAATCCAGAGTCTTCTTATGAATGACGGTTCCTTTAAATGACGTCATCCAATATGGCGTCCCTTAGATTCCGATTGGCTGATAGAATTCTATCAGCCAATTGGAATTAAGGTAGAAAAAATCCTATTGGCTGATGCAATCAACCAATAGGATTGAGCTCACATTCTATTGGCTGATTGGAACAGCCAATAGAATGCCAGCTCAATCCTATTGGCTGATTGTATCAGCCAATAGGATTTTTTTCAACATTCATTCTAATTGGCTGATAGAATTCTTTCAGCCAATTGGTATTTAAGGGACGCCATCATGGATGACGTCACTTAAAGGAACCTTCATTCAGTAAGAAGACTCTGGATGAAGATAATGCTCCACGTCGGATGTCTTGAAGATGGAACCGCTCCGCCTCGGATGGATGAAGATAGAAGATGCCATCTGGATGAAGACTTCTGCCCGTCTGTAGGACCACTTCGCCCGGCTTGGATGAAGACTTCTCCGGACTTCGTTGAGGACTTCGGCCCAGTTGGATGAAGACTTCTGCTGCTTCCTTAAGGATGGATGTCGGTTCTTCAGAACAGTAAGTCGATCTTCAGGGGGATAGGTTTTTTAAGGGTGTATTGGGTGGGTTTTATTTTTAGTTTTTTTTAAGGGTGTATTGGGTGGGTTTTATTTTTAGGTTAGGGCTTTGGGCCGCAAAAGAGCTAACTGCCCTTTTAAGGGCAATGCCCATCCAAATGCCCTTTTCAGGGCAATGGGGAGCTTAAGGTAAATAGTATATTTAAATAATTTGAGTAGGGTTAGGGTTTTTAATATGTAATTTAGTTAATTTAATTGATAGTTTAATTTAGGGGTAGTATAATAGTTAGGGTAAGTTAATTAATAGTTTAAAATAGTTTCTTTTATTTCTACAGGTAAGTTTAAATTTATTTTAAGATAGGGATTTTTTAATTTTAATTTAAAGTTAGCAGCTTGTTAGGTTGAGGGGTTAATAGCTTAATTTAGTTTATGGCGATGTGGGGGGCTGGTGGTTTAGGAGTTAATAGGTTTAGTTGGTGGTAGTGATGTGGGAGGCCAGAGGTTTAGGGGTTAATACTTTTATTTAGTTGCGGCGGGTTCCGGGAGTGGCGGAATAGGGGTTAATAACATTATGTAGGTGGCAGCGATTTTGGGGCGGCAGATTAGGGGTGTTTAGACTCAGGGCTTATGTTAGGGTGTTAGGTGTAAACGTTACTTGTTTTCTGCCATATAAATCAATGGGATATTTGGCAGCATCGAACATAAGCTTTCAGTGCTTTCTGACTCCCATTGATTCCTATGACATCTGTGGCCTCCAGGGCGGCGGATTGAAAACCAGGTACACTGGGCCAGAATAGCCGCAAGCATACCTGTTAGAAATTTGATAAATGGGAAGAGGTGTCAAATAGCGCCGAATGTGTATTCGGAACATCTGTAATGACGTAAACATTGATCTGTGTCGGATTGAGACCGGCGGATCTTATGTTACGTCACAGATTTCAACTTTTGCCGGTCTTTAGGCTTTGATAACTAGGTCAGATCAAGCTTGCAGAAATTACTCTGCGGAATTCCATCGTATTTGCGGTTGACGGCTTGATAAATATCCCCTATATATAAGATAATTGCTTTCTACTGAGTTAACATTAGGGCCCCCAAAAAGGTTGCACCAGGACCATCTAATAGGTCCACTACTGGTTTATAAGTCAGGACTGGGCGTATTTTGATCTTGGACAACTAGACCTATGAGGGAAGCAGGACTTTAGGAGCAGCACATTTAAGAACAGGTTTGTATGATCTCTTGTAGCTCTCATGCTCTGTATGGGGATAGGATCTGTCTATAACTGGTAAGGGAGCACACAGAGGACATAATCACTGGTGCATGTGTTCCTGTGAGTCTGGCAGGAATGAGTAAATAACTAAAGGGACATAAAACACCTCTTGGCTTTGTGTAAATGTATTTTTTCCACGCTCCCTGCAAACTCTGCAAATCAAATAGCTGTTACAGACAATTTGCAGCATTAGCAGGTTACAGATTCCCCTTTTTGGCTTCTCCAGGGAGCAGGTGACAAATGCACAGAAGCAAAATGTGTTTAATAACTCAGTACAGTTGTGAAGAACATAAACTAAGCACAGAACACTGCCAAAGCTAAGTACCCACCTGCTTCAAGAGAATATATGACTTGATAGGTCTTATATACAGTCAGTGTTTCTCTGTCCTCTCCCTAGTATAAGTGGCTTATTTCACATTTACACTAAATAGTGACAGTTTTATTGGAAACATCTTGTGTAGTCTTTTAGTGCTTTATAGACTAAAAACAAATTCTGACAGCAGATAAAAACTAGACTCTTCATGCATTCCCTTAGGGAATCTGTTATTGCCTTCTCAGCTGGAAGTCTGTCCCATTAATACAAAAGGCTGCAATAGTCACCATTTGCATTAGCCCAGGACAAACTTGGGCAATTTCCAGGGCCCACTAGTATCACATAACACTATTTGCATGTCCCAGGGTACACTAGTATCACATAACACTAGTTGCATGTCCCAGGGTACACTGGTATCACATAACACTAGTCGCATGTCCCAGGGTACACTAGTATCACATAACACTAGTTGCATGTCCCAGGGCACACTAGTATCACATAACACTAGTTGCATGTCCCAGGGCACACTAGTATCACATAACACTAGTCGCATGTCCCAGGGCACACTAGTATCACATAACACTAGTTGCATGTCCCAGGGCACACTAGTATCACATAACACTAGTTGCATGTCCCAGGGTACACTAGTATCACATAACAAGAGTTGCATATCCCAGGGCACACTAGTATCACATAACACTAGTTGCATATCCCAGGGGCACACTAGTATCACATAACACTAGTTGCATGTCCCAGGGTACACTAGTATCACATAACACTAGTTGCATGTCCCAGGGCACACTAGTATCACATAACACTAGTTGCATGTCCCAGGGCACACTAGTATCACATAACACTAGTCGCATGTCCCAGGGCACACTAGTATCACATAACACTAGTCGCATGTCCCAGGGCAACACTAGTATCACATAACATAGTTGCAATGTCCCAGGGTACACTAGTATCACATAACGACTAGTTGCATGTCCCCAGGCCAGTTACAGTTGCTGTCCCGGATCACACTAGTATCACATAACACTAGTTGCATGTCCCAGGTACACTGTATCACATAACACCTAGTATCACATAACACTAGTTGCATGTCCCAGGGCACAATAGTATCACATAACACTAGTTGCATGTCCCAGGGC
>NC_069508.1:18251885-18261885 GCF_027579735.1 Bombina bombina
ATATTTCTTTCTACAGGGTTATTCCTATACACACACACACACACATATATAATAATATATATATAGTATATATATATATATATATATATATATATATATATATATATATATATATATATATATATATATATAAACATATAAACACACACACACATATATATATACACACACACATATATTAGATATATACACACACACATATATACATACATACACACACACACCACATAGATATATATATATACAGTATATAAACATATTTAGATGTATTATGTGTGATTTCTATGTTAAAGCCCTTTGCAGTCCATTTTTTTTCTAACACCTGAGACCTCATATCTTTAGCCCTTATAACTTTTTTATGCAAATCTTTAATGAATATTTTTGTATTTAATAGTGTTATTATGAGTGTAAATGTACTTTTAAATGTAATTTTGAAGTGTTTTGTGACAGAAGTCTCAGTAATCATTCTAGCAGAAATCACGATTGCGCTCACGTTTTAACATTTACTTTCAACTTGTAATACGAGTGAATTCAACTTGTGTTCAAATGATCACGAAAACCCATTATTGCTCATGCGGCAAACTAGATTTCACCACACGTAGTGTGAGGTATTTATTTAGTACATCTAGCTTTCGCACATACAGATGTTGACGCACCCTAGATTTTTACTCACGCAATAATATATTACTGTAAACTTGTAATAAGAGAGCAAAATAAAACAGCTACTGATTTACCTGGAGACACGATAGCGGATAAACTGCTAATATTTGTGTCCCCACTTGTAATCCAGTTCTTAATAGTTTATTCTCCCTCCAAGCATTACGGTTAATAAATAATGTTAATGGACCTTATTAATCTCTGTGCGCAGAACAACAAGTAAACAATTGCTTTGATGACTGTAAATAAATCATCCCACTAGTAGCAGTTATCTGTGAGCTCACTGGGAAAATACACCTGAAATCTGCTAACAGAAAGCCTAAACATATTCATATATAACCCTCTACAGGTGCACAGTTTGTACTGTAAATAAATCAGCTCACTAGTGACAGCTATCTGTGAGCTTACTGAAATATATACCTTATATATATATAGTGCAAATTTGGGTTGTGTGGATATAGTGCCTGGACCTACTTTGACCTGTGGCTTTGAACAAAGGATACCTAGCTAGCCAATAAATGAGTAATTGTGTATGTGGTATGTTCAAAGCGCCAAAAAGGCAAGGTCATATGTGAAAGAACTAATATGATTTAAGAAAGATTTATTCCTAGTAGACTCTGATAAGTGTCTAACTCTACAACAGATTAAAATGCATAAAAATATATTACATAGAATATAGACATAATACAGTAAAAACTATTCAGTAGCTACTGGACAATTGCTATATTAAACAGTGGTTAAAACAAGAAAAAGGTTAAACCTGTAGGAATACAGCCCAAATATTGAATACAATGAAATCAATATAGGTGATACCGTTATAACAGTATGTGGATAAATGCACGTGCATAGACACTTTATATACAAGTGTATAATAGGGAAAATGGGGAAAAAAAGAAAAATTGAAAAAATATAAAAAATTGTGAAAAAATAAGGAAAAGTATGTGAGAAAAATATGTGGAAAACTAAATATCAAATAAAGTTAATCTCAAATGAATAAAAGGTGCAATCCGGAGGTGCAGTGTCCTATAATTGCACCAAACCACAATTTCAAAGGTGTGACAAATCAAACAAATGTGTTGTAGCATTCAGTGTCGCAATCCAAATGAATAATATCCTAATATCGTTAAACAAAAGGATGAAAATGATGTTTAAAACAAACTTGTTTCTTGATGGTGAAGAATCTAGTGATGGTGATCCTGAGCAAAATGAAGCAATAAAGGTGCTTTCTTAGTGGTGAGAAAGAGAAGTCCAGTGATCCTATTCAGACTTTAATGAATTCTTTGTTATCCTCCTTGGATTATGGTGGCATTGACCTATAAAAATATAAAACAAATAGTGCAGAACGTCCAAACTAGATTAAGAAGATTGGAATTATGCTTACCAGCTGCTTGTTGACGCGTTTCGGCCAAATACTTTGCCTTTATCAAGACTGGTTTTTGTTAGTGGTTGGCAGCTATATATACCCTTTCTTAAACTGGTTGTCGTATAAACCGGATGTTAGAAACCGGAAATGCCTAATTTTTAGTATGGTATTCCGTTTTAATAGACTTCATATTAATAAATTTAAGTCAAGTTGGAAATTGATCTGATTTGGATGCATTATACTATATTCAATATGCTTAAATGTGAGAGAAATTGTTTGCGTTCCTATTTCAGAATCGGCTTGTATGCACTTGTCTTATTGGTTGGAGGACTCGAGTTAGCTAATTCCTGATTGGATATCGTCACGTGCACTCGCACTCGACGATATCCAATCTAAGCTTAGAACTGAGACGCATGGGAGTAAACAGAGCAGGTGAACAGCTGTGGAAAGTGTGTTCTCTGAGCATGCTAGTGACAGTGTGTTCTCACTAGTTACAGTTATTTATGAGTTCACTGAAATATATACCATATATATATATATATATATATATATATATTTATATATATATATTTATATATATATAATATACATACACAAAAAACCTAAACATATTGATATATTACCTTTGTACTGTAAATAAATTAGTTCACTATGACAGTTATCTGTGAGCTCACTGATATATATATACCTGAAATCCCATTACAGTATATATATATATATATATATATATATATATATATATATATATATATATATACACAAATATACAAAAAACCTAAACATATTTATATATTACCTTTACAGGTGCATAGTTTGTACTGTAAATAAATAATCTCACTAGTGACACTTATCTGTGAGCTCACTGAAATATATACCTTATATATATATATATATATATATATATATATATATATATATAGTTTCAAAAATCAAATAAGCACTCGCTGGACTTCAGTCATCAGTGACAACACGCTTTATTCTGTATTTATTACAGAATAAAGCGTGTTGTCACTGATGACTGAAGTCCAGCGAGTGCTTATTTGATTTTTGAAACTATTCACTATACACATAGCACCCTGGCAGTTGTATATAGATGGTGAGAGTGCACACACCAACCAACAACATACATTTATATATATATATAATATATATATATATATATATATATATATATATATATATATATATATATATATAAAAAACTAAACATATTTATATATACTTTTACAGGTGCACAGTTTGTACTGTAAATAAATAATCTCATTAGTGACAGCTATCTGTGAGCTCACTGATATATATACCTGAAATCTGCTAACAGAAAGCCTAAACATATTCATATATTACCTTTACAGGTGCACAGTTTGTACTGTAAATAAACCATCTCACTAGTGACAGTTATCAGTGAGCTCACTGAGATATATGACTGAAATCCCCTTACAGAAAACCTAAACATATTCATACACCTTTACAGTTGCAAAGTTTGCAGAGAAAATAGATGGTTATCCTCTTCTTGTTACAGGACAGTAAACTTTTTAAAACCGTAATATCAAATGTTTCATTATGTGTGGTTAAAAATAATCAGTACAATTTAAAATTTATTTTGTCCCCTTTTCATACAACTTCAGTCTCAAAATGTAGA
The DNA here is from genome assembly GCF_027579735.1 of Bombina bombina. NCBI lineage: Eukaryota > Metazoa > Chordata > Amphibia > Anura > Bombinatoridae > Bombina > Bombina bombina. The sequence goes on from NC_069508.1 coordinate 18,255,545, forward strand.
GTTTTAAAGCTCTGAGAACTTATACATGCCAGCTATATTTCAATTAAATTGTGCCCACTCTTATGCCCACTCAGTATTGAATATACATTGCATCCCACACTCCACTGACTGGGCAGCTAATTGGCCAGAATAAAAGTGATACAAAGGGTATTTCACAGTTTTACCTTTTGCCCCTCTGAGAGAAAATACCCTAGGCAGCTACTTACTTTGTATAAATCTAGCCCTGATGGTAAAAACAGCATATGTTATGGATAATTAGGGCACACAGCTCAAATTTATAAAGCTAAATGCAGCAGACCACATAAACATGAAGATGCTTTTATATAAATAAAGTTTTTTTTTAGCATATTATTTATTTTGTTTTTTTGGCTATTTAAATCCTTCTGACCATGTCTGCATAAGAAGGTGGCACTGGCACAATATGTATTTAAGCTGTGCAGTGAGTACAAAGGCAGAATAAAACAAATATGAATAGAGGGAGGGATAAGATTGTGGTACCCTTTTCATGTTTACTGATATCTCTCTGCTGTATGGGAGCTTTATCATCTGCTGCTAAATATACTGAGATCGTGATGTGCAAATTATTGTCATGTTCCTGCATGAAGTGGTGCCACTGCAGCAACTGATGAACAAAGAGCTATTGCTTCTTTATACACTGACCTAGAACATAATGCTGAACACTTATTTATATGACCCCAGATGAAAGCTCATTTGTCAGAGGTGATGAGGATAAAAAACTGATCTCACATCAGCACCCACTGAAATGTACAGTACTGTGTGTAAGGTAAAGCACGCTTAGTGCACACAGTTCCTATTAGCTGCTATTTACCTTAGGTTAAAGGAACAATAAGCACAGAGTATATCAGCACCCACTGAAATATACAGTACTGTGTGTAAGGTAAAGCACGCTTAGTGCACACAGTTCCTATTAGCTGCTATTTACCTTAGGTTAAAGGAACAATAAGCACAGAGTATACCAGCACCCACTGAAATATACAGTACTGTGTGTAAGGTAAAGCATGCTTAGCGCACACAGTTCCTATTAGCTGCTATTTACCTTAGGTTAAAGGAACAATAAGCACAGAGTATATCAGCACCCACTGAAATATACAGTACTGTGTGTAAGGTAAAGCACGCTTAGTGCACACAGTTCTATTAGCTGCTATTTACCTTAGGTTAAAGGAACAATAAGCACAGAGTATATCAGCACCCACTCAAATGTACAGTACTGTGTGTAAGGTAAAGCACGCTTAGTGCACACAGTTCGTATTAGCTGCTATTTACCTTAGGTTAAAGGAACAATAAGCACAGAGTATATCAGCACCCACTGAAATGTACAGTACTGTGTGTAAGGTAAAGCATGCTTAGTGCACACAGTTCCTATTAGCTGCTATTTACCGTAGGTTAAAGGAACAATAAGCACAGAGTATATCAGCACCCACTGAAATGTACAGTACTGTGTGTAAGGTAAAGCATGAAATGTACATTACTGTGTGTAAGGTAAAGCATGAAATGTACAGTACTGTGTGTAAGGTAAAGCATGAAACGTACAGTACTGTGTGTAAGGTAAAGCATGAAACGTACAGTACTGTGTGTAAGGTAAAGCATGAAATGTACAGTACTGTGTGTAAGGTAAAGCATGAAACGTACAGTACTGTGTGTAAGGTAAAGCATGAAACGTACAGTACTGTGTGTAAGGTAAAGCATGAAATGTACAGTACTGTGTGTAAGGTAAAGCACGCTTAGCGCACACAGTTCCTATTAGCTGTTATTTACCTTAGGTTAAAGGAACAATAAGCACAGAGTATATCAGCACCCACTGAAATATACATTACTGTGTGTAAGGTAAAGCATGAAATGTACAGTACTGTGTGTAAGGTAAAGCACGCTTAGTGCACACAGTTTAACAGTCTGTTATTTACCTTTGGATTAACAATAAACACACAGTGAGGCCCATTTATCAAGCTCCAAACTGAGCTTGTGGGCCCGTGTTTCTGGCGAGTCTGAAGACCACTGCTCCATAACCCTGTCCGCCTGCTCTGATGAGGCGGACAGGAATCGCCACAATACAACCCGATCGAGTACGATCAGGTTGATTGACACCCCCCTGCTGGCGGCCGATTTGCCGCGAGTCAGCAGGGGGCGGCGTTGCACCAGCAGCTCTTGTGAGCTGCTGGTGCAATGCTGAATACGGAGAGCGTATTGCTCTCCTCATTCAGCGATGTCTGTCAGACCTGATCCGCACTGTCGGATCAGGTCCGACAGACATATGATAATTCGGCCTCATTATGTCAACAGTTTTTACATAAAACCTATTTTTTCTTTCATGATTTAGATAGAGCATACAATACAATTTTAAACAACTTTGCAGTTTATTTATATTATAAATTTGGCTTTGTTCAGTTGTTATCCTTTATTGAAGGGGTAGCAATGCACTACTGGGAGCTAGCTGAGCACATTGGTAAGCCAATGACATACGGTGTATATATATATATATGCAACCACCTAGGTTCTTTGCTGCTTCTGAGCTTACCTAGATAAACCGCCATCCCCCCACATCACAATCACTAATAAAACATATTAACCCCTTAACCGCCAACCCCCCCACTACACAAAATAAAAAAAACTACAATTACAAAAAATAAAAACCTAAAATTACAGAAAAAAACATTATCCAAAAAAAAAAAAGTTATTCCTATTCTAATACCGCTGTTTAAAAAAAAAAAAAAAAACTAACGCAAAATTAAAAAAAAAAACTAATCTATCAATAAACTACCAATACTCCCTGAAAGGGCCTTTTGTAGGGCATTGCCCTAAAGTTAACAGCTCTTTTGTCAATAAAATAAACTAAGTACCCCCTAACATTGCAACCCCCACACCCCAAAATAAAAAAAATAACTAAAACAACCCTGATCTACCCATTTCCCCCAAAAACGAAATTTTATGGGCATTGCCCTTAAAAGGGCATTCAGCTCTTTTTCAGCCCATAAAAAATAAAAAAAGCCCTAATCAAGAAAAAAAACAAAAAACCTAACATTAACCCCAAAATCATGCCCATTATATTGGCACACAGGTTAACCCCTTGGACTTCAGTTGATTCATCTGCAGAAGATAAACAGACATCTGAGGGCAATTTGTACGTACAGGTGAACTCAGCTGTTACCAGTCCGGAATATATGTTTTCTGAAAAATGAAAATGTCATAGACGGATGGATCTCCCATCAGACTCAATTTCTATCTGTGAAGAAGGTTAAGTGTCACCATTAGTAATACCATGCGCCAGGGCATCTGCTCTCATCTTCTATACTATAGCAGCTACTGAATTTGCAGTGACAGCGGTCAGAGCGAATTAGACAGTTGATCCGTCGCTCAGCTGCTATCTCTGGCGCACAGGTGACACGATGCTCTACTGGAAACCTTCTTTATAAACTTCAGCACTTTGTTTTTTAGTATTGGGACTAAATGACACAGTTAAACCATTTAAGGGACAGTAAACCTTTTGTAATTACAGTTTTTTCCTGAGTCTAGTAATACAGATACTAGGTTAATCTTAAAATGTTTCACTAAATTAATCTCCCACAAAACACACCTTATTTGCAGGAGCCAATCAGGATCTGCTAAATAATAGACATACATGGGGTGCGCTGTAAAGTAAATGTCTGAATTCAGTAGTATTGAATAACTGACAAATGCATAGTAAAAATACAATGCATTAGCTTTATTTTGGAATGAGCAGTAGAATATTTTTTTTTGCAAATTTCAAAATGAATCAAATTTTCCCTTCTCCTATTACATGTGCCATCCATCAGCCAATCACAAAATGCATATACATATATACTGTGGACTTTTGCACATGCTCAGTGGGAGATGGAGCCTCAGAAAGTGTTCATATAAAATATTGTGCATGTTTTTATAATAGAAGTATGTTAGACTTTTTTTTTTTAATTGCATGCTTTTCTCAGGGGGGTTCAAACCTGTCCTCAGACCTCCCTAACAGGCCAGATTTTCAGGGTTACCTTGCATGAGAGTAGGTTACTATGTTTACTAATCATCTGATTATTTCACCTGTGCTCCAGATATCCTGAAAATCTGGCCTGTTTGGGAGGTCTGAGGATAGGTTTGAAAGCTCCTGCTTTAATTTAATCACGCAACATGAATTTTGATTTCAGGGTCCTTTTAAGCTAAACTGGTGATGTGATAAGATTTTAAAAGTGCATTAAGGTGATGGCGCACAAGTCCTGGCTCTGTGCTATACTATTAATAAAAACAATGGTTTACTTCACGTCTTAAAAGCGCTACATTTTACAGCGGTGTTTTGCATTTTACAATTTCATAAGTGTTTACTATAACTTAATTTAGGATATTATCTGGTTTATTCCCTCTTAAAAATCCTCCAAACATCTCAGCCTTTCTGCAGTTAGTTTTGTTTATACTCTCTAGGCCAGTGATGGAGAACTTGTTTCAGCCCAAATGCCCAAACTGCTGCTCCAAAGCATCAAAGATTTTTTTTTGTTCTTAGAAACACAACGGTCTCAGCTAATTTACTGCTTTTGTCCTTAGAAAAAACTAAACACAATAAAAGAGGTTTCAATGATACAAACAGTTTTTTATTAAACAACTTGACCAATTCCCTGGCTAATTCACAATTCACATTTAAATGAATAGACCTGTAAATCTGATACTTTGGAGCCGATTTATGAAAGCGTGGATGGGCATGATCCGCTGTAGAGATCATGTCCGCCGCACATCGATAAATGCCGACAGCATTCTGGTGAACTGCTTGTGCAATGCCGCCTGCATATTCACGGTCAATCAGCTGCTAGCATGGCGTGTCAATTAACCCGATCGTATGCGATCGGGCGGATTGCCTCAGAGGTGGCGGACGAGTTAAGGAGCATCGGTCTTTAGACCGCTGCTTCTTAACTCCTGTTTCCGGTGAGCCTGAAGGTTTGCACGGAAACAGCTGCATCAAGCTCCATTCAGAGCTTGATGAATTGGCCCCCATGTTTAAACAGAAGATCATAGTTTAGAAAATGAAACATATTACATTTTAGCAATCACATAAACACAGGCTTCATATCCTTAAATAACAAATAAAAACAATTTTATTAAACGGCTTAGATGAACAAGATAAACAGGACACTAAACGTGACAACACAAATAGGACCACTAAATAACAAGTGCATAATAAAGACAATGCAATAACACTTGCTCTACATTTCACTAAAGCAATAGATTTTTTTTTCTAGCAAATTTATTTTTTCTCCCATTTGCCAGCCCCCTGTATCATGTGATAGACATCAGCCAATCACAGACTAGTATACTCTGTGAGCTTGTGCACAGGCTCAGTAGGAACTGGTGCATATAAAAAGATTGTACACATTTTGATAATAGAAGTAAATTTGAATTATTTTTAAAATTGTCTGCTCTTTTTGAACCATGAAAGTTTAATTTTGACTTGAGCCTCCCTTTAAGTGACTGAAACAGGGTGAGAGAGTTTCTCAGCATGCCACTAAGGGCTAGATTTATCAACGCTGAGGCGTACAGGGGCGCGTATACGCGCCCCTGTACGCCTCAGCTCGCCTGTGGCGGGGCAAAATTACCCGCAAGTAATTAACATTGCACACGAGCGCAATTTTGCGCTCGTGTGCAATCCCGCCCCCTGCCCGCGCACAGCCAATCACGCGCGGGCAGGAGCTGTCAATCTTCTCGGTCGGACTCGACCAAGGAGATTTAATTTTGCCATAATAGAGGTGGCGAAGATGTTAGGGAAGCAGCGGTCTGGTGACCGCTGCTTGATAAATCGCGGCGAGCAAGTTCTTGTGAGAACTTGCTGCCGCAGAGGCTTGATAAATCTAGCCCTTAGTCACTAAAGTGCAGGAATGAGGGCGGTCTCAACACTTTGTTAGATTTCCTGCCTAACTTCTGCACTACTTAGTGCAGCATTCTTTAGGCCAGAGTCTTAGGGAACAGTGTCTGCTGTGTTTGTTGGCATGCGAACCATAAGTTCACAGAGAGGCCTCAGCGTGCGAGCTGTGGTACGCGTGCCGTAGGTTCACCATTGCTGCTCTAGGCTAACTTCTCCTACATGAAGTATGTGAGTGCTACAGACGTATACTATCAGAAGCTGAATGCAGTATATTTTGTGTCTATAGCTAATAATCTTCAGTATTTTTAAAGCAAATGTCTGCTAATATTTTCTGTCACTTGTCCTTTCCAATACATCAGAATTCCTGTGCCAAACTATTGTGTGGCTGCTCATTTGTGTGTGTGTTGTTTCCTAAGCCATTTAAATCCATAAGAATACTGAACATTTGAATTAGTGAAAATGCGTAAATAGT
>NC_069508.1:18266885-18271885 GCF_027579735.1 Bombina bombina
TTACCCCCTAATCTGACCCCCTAATACCGCCGCCACCTACATTATATGTATTACCCCCTAATCTGACCCCCCTACACCGCTGCCACCTATATTAAATGTATTACCCCCTAATCTGACCCCCCCTACACCGCCACCACCTATATTAAATATATTAACCCCTAATCTGACCCCCCTACACCGCCGCCACCTATATTAAATATATTAACCACTAATCTAATCCCCCTACACCGCCGCCATCTATATTAAATATATTAACCCCTAATCTAATCCCCCTACACCGCCGCCACCTATATTAAATATATTAACCCCTAATCTAATCCCCCTACACCGCCGCCACCTATATTAAATATATTAACCCCTAATCTAATCCCCCTACACCGCCACCACCTATATTAAATATATTAACCCCTAATCTAATCCCCCTACACCGCCACCACCTATATTAAATATATTAACCCCTAATCTAATCCCCCTACACCGCCACCACCTATATTAAATCTATTAACCCCTAATATAATCCCCCTACACCGCCGCTACCTATATTAAATATATTAACCACTAATCTAATCCCCCTACACCGCCGCCACCTATATTAAATATATTAACCCCTAATCTAGTCCCCCTACACCGCCGCCACCTACATTATATGTATTACCCCCTAATCTGACCCCCCTACACCGCCGCCACCTATATTAAATGTATTACCCCCTAATCTGACCCCCCTACACCGCCACCACCTATATTAAATATATTAACCCCTAATCTGACCCCCTACACCGCCGCCACCTATATTAAATATATTAACCACTAATCTAATCCCCCTGCACCGCCGCCACCTATATTAAATATATTAACCCCTAATCTAATCCCCCTACACTGCCGCTACCTATATTAAATATATTAACCCCTAATCTAATCCCCCTACACTGCCGCCATCTATATTAAATATATTAACCCCTAATCTAATCCCCCTACACCGCCGCCACCTATATTAAATATATTAACCCCTAATCTAATCCCCCTACACCGCCGCCACCTATATTAAATATATTAACCCCTAATCCCCCTACACCGCCGCCACCTATGTTAAATATATTAACCCCTAATCTGACCCCCCTACACCGCCGCTACCTATATTAAATATATTAACCACTAATCTAATCCCCCTACACCGCCGCCACCTATATTAAATATATTAACCCCTAATCGAATCCCCCTACACCGCCGCCACCTATATTAAATATATTAACCCCTAATCTAATCCCCCTACACTGCCGCCACCTATATTAAATATATTAACCCCTAATCTAATCCCCCTACACCGCCGCCACCTATATTAAATATATTAACCCCTAATCTAATCCCCCTACACCGCCGCCATCTATATTAAATATATTAACCCCTAATCTAATCCCCCTACACCGCCACCACCTATATTAAATCTATTAACCCCTAATCTAATCCCCCTACACCGTCGCCACCTATATTAAATATATTACCCCCTAAACTTAAGTCTAACCCTAACACCCCCTAACTTAATTATTATTTAAATAAATCTAAATAATATTAATATTATTAACTAAATTATTCCTATTAAAACTAAATACTTACCTATAAAATAAACCCTAAGATAGCTACAATATAATTAATAATTACATTGTAGCTATTTTAGGGTTTATATTTATTTTACAGGTAACTTTGTATTTATTATAACTAGGTACAATAGCTATTAAATAGTTAATAACTATTTAATAGCTACCTAGTTAAAATAATTACAAAATTACCTGTAAAATAAATCCTAACCTAAGTTACAAATACACCTAACACTACACTATCAATAAATTAATTACATAAACTACAATTATCTAAACTAAAATACAATTAAATAAACTAAACTATATTACAAAAAACCCCCACTAAATTACAAAAAACATATTAGGTGTATTTGTAACTTAGGTTAGGATTTATTTTACAGTTAATTTTGTAATTATTTTAAATAGGTAGCTATTAAATAGTTATTAACTATTTAATAGCCATTGTACCTAGTTAAAATAAATACAAAGTTACCTGTAAAATAAATATAAACCCTAAAATAGCTACAATGTAATTATTAATTATATTGTAGCTATCTTAGGGTTTATTTTATAGGTAAGTATTTAGTTTTAAATAGGAATAATTTAGTTATTAATATTAATATTATTTAGATTTATTTAAATAATAATTAAGTTAGGGGGTGTTAGGGTTAGACTTAGGTTTAGGGTGTAATATATTTAATATGGGTGGCGGCGGTGTAGGGGGATTAGATTAGGGGTTAATAGATTTAATATAGGTGGTGGCGGTGTAGGGGGATTAGATTAGGGGTTAATATATTTAATATAGGTGGCGGCGGTGTAGGGGGATTAGATTATAGGCTCATATATTTAATATAGGTGGCGGCGGTGTAGGGGGATTAGATTAGGGGTTAATATATTTAATGTAGCTGGTGGCGGTGTAGGGGGATCAGATTAGGGGTTAATATATTTAATATAGGTGGCGGCGGTGTAGGGGGGTCATATTAGGGGGTAATACATTTAATGTAGGTGGCGGCGGGGTCCGGGAGCAGCGGTTTAGGGGTTAAACACTTTATTTAGTGACGGCAGGGTCCGGGAGCGGCGGTTTAGGGGTTAATACATTTATTATTAGGAGTGAGAGAGGGGGATTGTGGATATAGGGGTATACGGGTCGGGATGATGTTTGGGAGGCGTGCTAGACAGTTACGGGAGATTTCATATTTAGTTAGTTTTTTTAGGCGTAGGCAGTTTCTAAAGTGCCGTAAGTCACTGGCGACTCCAGAAATTTGTACTTACGCTTATTTCTGGACATCGCTAGTTTGTCCGACTTACGGCACTTTAGCAACTGTCGGTGGGGTATATTGGATACCCCCATGTGCGAGGTGAAACTATGCCGTATATGGGATTGCGCCCATCATGTAATTTCTAAATTAAAGGGACACTGAACCTACATTTTTTCTTTCATGATTCAGATAGAGCATGCAACTTTAAGCAACTTTCTAATTAACTCCTATTATCAAATTTTCTTCATTCTCTTGGTATCTTTATTTGAAAAGCAAGAATGTAAGTTTTGATGCCGGCCCATTGTTGGTGAACAATCTGGGTTGTTCTTGCTGATTGGTGGATAAATTCACCCACCGTTAAACAAGTGCTATCCAAGTCCTGAACCAAAAATTGGCTGGCTCCTTAGCTTAAATGCCTTCTTTTTCAAATAAAGATAACAAGAGAACGAAGAAAATTTGATAATAGGAATAAATAAGAAAGTTGCTTAAAATTGCATGCTCTATCTGAATCGCGAAATCTAATCTTCCGCCCCCAACGTCGCGGCCACTATACTAAAGTTATTAACCTCTAACCCTAACACCCACTAACTTTAATGTAATTAAAATAAATCTAAATAAAACTTATTATTAATAACTAAATAATTCCTATTTAAGACTAAATACTTACCTATAAAATAAACCCTAAGCTAGCTACAATATAACTAATAGTTACATTGTAGCTATCATAGGTTTTATTTTTATTTCACAGGTAACTTTGTATTTATTTTAACTAGGTAGACTAGGTAGTAAATAGTTAACTATTTACTAACTACCTAGCTAAAATAAATACAAAGTTACCTGTAAAATAAAACCTAACCTGTCTTACACTAACGCCTAACCTTACACTACAATTAAAAAAATTACATTAATTAAATACAATTAACTAAATTACAAAAAAAACCCGCTAAATTACACAAAATAAAAAACAAATTATCAAATATTTAAACTAATTACACCTAATCTAATAGCCCTATCAAAATAAAAAAGCCCCCCAAAATAAAAAAAAATCTAAACTTAACTGTCAATGGCCCTTAAAAGGGCCTTTTGCGGGGCATTGCCCCAAAGAAAATCAGCTCTTTTACCTGTAAAAAAAATACAAACAACCCCCCAACAGTAAAACCCACCACCCACACAACTAACCCCCCAAATAAAATCCTATCTAAAAAAAACTAAGATCCCCATTGCCCTGAAAAGGGCATTTGGATGGGCATTGCCATTAAAAGGGCATTTAGCTCTTTTTCTTTGCCCAAACCTTAAGCTAAAAATAAAACTCACCCAATAAACCCTTAAAAAAAAAACCTAACACTAACCCCCGAAGATCCACTTACAGTTTTTGAAGACCAGACATCCATCCTCAACAAAGCCGGGAGAAGTCTTCATTCAAGCGGCAAGAAGTCCTCAATGAAGCCGGGAGAAGTCTTCATCCAAGCGGCAAGAAGTGGTCCTCCAGACGTGCAGAAGTCTTCATCCAGATGGCATCTTCTATCTTCATCCATCCGGCATGGGTCGGCTTCATCTTCAAGACTTCCAGCGCGGAGCATCCTCTTCTTCTTTCCACGGCTCTTCTCGAATGAAAGTTCCTTTAAGTGACGTCATCCACGATGGCATCCCTTGAATTTCGATTGGCTGATAGAATTCTTTAGTTATGAGTTTTATGTTACGGCGTTGTAGCATAAAACCCATAACTACTGACTTTCAGTTTACGGTATGGATCTTGATGGTATAGGCTGTACCGCTCAATTTTTGGCCGGACAGGCAAACTCGTAATAGCTGCACTGTGGAAGTCCCATCGAAAAAGGACTTTTGGAAAGCTGCGGTAGTTACATCGCGTTACGGCCAAAAAAGTGTGCGGTGCAGCTAAACCTGCAAGACTCGTAATACCAGCGGTAGTGAAAAAGAGCCTTAACGCTGCTTTTTCACTCATACCGCAAAACTTGTAATCTAGCCGATAATAAATAATTACATTTAATTTAGGAAATAGAAAACACCCTTCTCTATGTGGTTAATGTAAACAATCAGTTCTGATGAATGCTAGAGCTTCAGTAGAAGCAGTGATTACGCATGATTACGCACCCTCCCGTATCTGGAATAACATCTGGGATAAATGCAAAACACGATATAAGTGATG
>NC_069508.1:18276885-18279385 GCF_027579735.1 Bombina bombina
AGGAAAGACATCAAATTAGATCAAGATATTAAATCTTTTATGCTATATAAACAGGATCACCGTATTCCTAGGGGATTACGTATAAGAAAGTTTCCCTCTTTTACAGTATCTGATCCTGCATTCATTGAAAAATGGAACGCCATATTAGATGCCTGCTCCTTTGCCTTAATTGACCTCCTAATTTCCTATAAAAAACAACAGAGAGCGGATCTCTCATTAGAGCTCAAACAAACACAATCAATTTTGAAAGAATATCAACAGGAACCAGAGTTTAAGAAATATGATAAAGAATTTGAAACCAAGATGAATTCTTTCAAAAAAGAATTGTGGATCTTTAAATCTGGTAAAATGAGTCGTGATAAAAAAGACTATGATACCAAACAAGTATATAGGTGGACCCAGGAAGATACTACAAGGCGAGGCTACAGAAGAAATCGCAAGAATAACAACAAAAAAACAAAAAAACAGGGAGCTGGAAAGGTGACAACAAGAAAGGAAAAAGTGTCACTTTTTAAGATACTGAATTTGAATGCGATTCATCTGAAGGTGAGACAAATGAAGATGTAGCAACAGCAGCTGTCTTTCAAGTAGAAGACTACTCACAGGAAGATGACACCTTGACACTACAGTCAAAAAATGAGCAGCGACAAACTGTTTCAGGAGCCCGAAAAAAACACACAGAGGTTCAAGAGGAGGTCAAAAAAAGAAAAACAAAGGACAACAAAAAACAGGGTTACAGGACAATTTATGCCACCAGGTCACAGAATATGACCAAGAAATATGCATGAACAAAAATGTTATAAATTTATCTAACCAGCCTCTTACTCCCTCACAGGTGAATGTTCTCTCTAGGGGTTTAAATTTTGTGCCTTCACATCATTTTAACATTTTTGAGACTATCCTCGATGTTAATCGTTTTGCGAGGAAAATTACACTTCAAAGGCATTTTTATGCTAGAGATGAGGAGGCACAGAATTTTACTCTCCCTATAAACTTCAATAGCGACACTGCTCAAGAGACCACAATAACATCTGAGTTAAACTTCTCAGAAATTAACACTATGAGAGATCTAGAAACTCTCCTGATGGAAAGTGAGGGCTTGAAAGGTGAAGCACTGAAGGAAAAAGACATTTCTCTGAAACACATCAAGGGCAAAAGTAATTTTTACCCCACTCATATACGATCTAAAGCAATAGATGTTTTTCAGAGAACTGTTGAAAATAAACTAAGGGATCTTAGTGATCAAATTCAAAAGAAGACTAAGAAACACACTAACCTTACAACTAGAGAGAAACAGGCCCTTAAAGAATTGTCCAGTAATGATGACATAGTCATCCGACAATCCGATAAGGGAGGCAACGTTGTGGTCCTCAACAGAGTGGACTACGTAGCAGAAGCAAAAAGGCAACTTCAAGATGAGAATGTATATCTTAAACTTGGGGAAAACCCTACCAACAGGTTTCAAAAAGAAATAAATGACATTATTTATTTTGCTAAATGTAATAACATTATCACTCAATCAATGGAAGATAAGCTTATGGTTAAATATCCTGTGACTCCAATCTTTCACCACTTCCCCAAAATCCACAAAAACCCACTATCTCCACCAGGGAGGCCAATTATAGCAGGAATTGGCTCACTAAATGAGGCCCTATCTGAACTAGTGGATAGCTTTTTGCAACCACTAGTGAACAAACTTCCTAGTTATATTCAGGATACCACCTCTTTCATTAAGAAAATAGAGAATCTCACATGGACAAATAGTTATAGATTTATGGTAGTTGATGTCACCTCACTCTATACGTCCATTGATCACCAAAAAGGCTTGACAGCTATTGAGTTTTTTATTGATCTATATTGTAACTTTGAACCAGCCACTAAAATATTTCTCCTTAGGGCTGTGGAATACCTTCTATCTCACAATTTCTTTATGTTTCAGACACAACACTATCTCCAGAGACGCGGGACAGCGATGGGGGCCAAGTTTGCCCCCTCCTATGCCAACCTATTTATGGGTTGGTGGGAGCTGTCCCGTGTCTATGGAGATAGCAATCCCTTTGGAGGCATTATTGTTCAATATTTTCGCTATATTGACGATCTGTTCTTTGTCCTGGACTGTGATGAGCCGACAGCAGACAATTTCTGCAAATATCTTAACTGTAACCAATTTGGGATTGAGTTTACAGGCGAACACAGTAATGAAAGTATCAACTTTCTGGATCTCACAGTCCAGGGCAGGGTGGGATCACCGGTGCAAACTAAAATGTTCAGAAAGGAAACTGCGGGTAATACCCTCTTAAAATTTGAATCATGTCATCCAAGACACGTTCTCAAAGGGATCCCCAAAGGGGAGTATATCCGTATTAAGAGAAATTGTACAAGTGAGGTAGAATACCAAACTCAAGCGAAAGAAGCTACACAGAGATTTATTGACAGGGGGTACAGGCAGGACCTGTTACAGAAATCAAAAGAAAATGTTGACACCATTCCGAGGCAACAT
>NC_069508.1:18284385-18306885 GCF_027579735.1 Bombina bombina
TAATGACTTATGGCAATGATCTGAAACATAAATTCATCACACAGAATGACTTATTTTGTATTAGTTTTTCTTAATGAACTCCTTACAGAACCATGTTAAATTGACTCCTTGATAAGATATAATTAAATGTAGGGATCCTTGAACATTATTCCATTCATTTTAAAAATTAAAGGGACAGTCTAATCAAAATTAAACTTTCATGATTCAGATAGGATATGCAATTTTAAACAACTTTCCAATTCACTTTTGTTCATCTAATCTGCTTTGTTTCTTTTGATATTCTTTGTTGAAAGCTAAACATAGGTAGGCTCATATGCCAATTTCTAAAACGTTGAAGGCTGCATTTGGCAGTTTTTCACAGCTAGAGGGCCTAAATCCATGTGTGCCATACAGATAACATTGTGACCACGCCCGTGGATTTACAAGTGAGAGGGCACTGATTGGCTAAAATGCAAGTCTGTCAAAAGAACTGAAATAAGGGGTCAGTCTACAAAGGCTTAGATACAAGGTAATCACAGAGATACAAAGTATATTAATATAACAGTGTTGTTATGTAAAACAGGGGAATGGGTAATAAAGGGATTATCTATCTTTTTAAACAATAACAATTCTGGAGCAGACTGACCCATTAACTGAAAAAAAAAGTGCAAGAGAAAAACAAACACTGCTACTATAATATATAATATATCACACAAACATCTGACTGTCTGTCATAGATGCATAATGTTCACTAAACACAAAGCAATATACCCAAACCATAGCTACTACGCATTTCGCGTCACACACAAAAGTTTAAGCTCACAAAAGAAGTAGATGCTTAAGTTCACCTTTGAAGCATCAGTGAACTTCTTGTTCCTGTTTGAATCCATTGCTGCTAGACTTGACCTGTGACATCAGACCTCAATGACATTACTAATTAATTTGGAATGTTTGCTATAATGGGATATATGTCAGCTGATGGACTTGTTAAATTAATGGGTGTGGCTATGTGAAATATTACTGCATAAGTTATTTTGTTTCACAGTTTATTTTATTATAAATGGTTTAATCCAAAATAGCGTATTCCCCAAAGCATAACAGACTAAAATTTTATTTTTAATGCTTAATAGTAATTAAAAACAAAACTTTTTTTTATAGGAAAATAAAAATGAACATTGTATAGTGTTTAATGGACCTTTGTAGTCCACTTTTTTCCCTTTCATCTAAAATAAGATATTTCAAAGTTTATTTCAGGTTTTAGTTAAAGGGACATGAAACCCCAAATTTTTCTTTCATGATTCAGATAGAGAATACAATTTTTTTTTAAAGTTTCCAATTTACTTC
Organism: Bombina bombina; assembly: GCF_027579735.1. Classification (NCBI taxonomy): domain Eukaryota; kingdom Metazoa; phylum Chordata; class Amphibia; order Anura; family Bombinatoridae; genus Bombina; species Bombina bombina. The sequence goes on from NC_069508.1 coordinate 18,285,709, forward strand.
TATTATCAAATTAGCTTTGTTCACCTGATGTTTTTTGTTGAAGAGATACTTAGATCGGTAGCTTGCTCCTGTCTAGAGCACTACATGAAAGTAAATAGTGCTTTTGTTAATGTATAACATTGTTGTAAAACTGCTGCCATATTGTGTTCTAGACCAGTGTTTCTCGACCACCTATGCACTGGTACTTGAAGATCACGGTTCAGAAACAATGTTCTAGGCACCTGCACACTCCTAAGATTACTTTCCTGCTTTTCAACTATAGATACAAATTGTGGACGAAAACAATTCGGGTATTATATCCCTTTAATGTGTTTTGTTTTACAAATTGGGGTATTATATCCCTTTAATGTGTTTTGTTTTACAAATTATGGTATTATATCCCTTTAATGTGTTTTGTTTTACAAATTGGGGTATTATATCCCTTTAATGTGTTTTGTTTTACAAATTGGGGTATTATATCCCTTTAATGTGTTTTGTTTTACAAATTGGGGTATTATATGCCTTTAATGTATTTTGTTTTACAAATTGGGGTATTATATCCCTTTAATGTGTTTTGTTTTACAAATTGGGGTATTATATCCCTTTAATGTGTTTTGTTTTACAAATTGGGGTATTATATCCCTTTAATGTGTTTTGTTTTACAAATTGGGGTATTATATCCCTTTAATGTGTTTTGTTTTACAAATTGGGGTATTATATCCCTTTAATGTGTTTTGTTTTCAGGCAAAACTAAATATTTTTGACACTTTCATGTGCAGGACAGAAATGTAAAGTTTTTGAGTACAATGTCCCTTTCAGTTTGGGGGAGAGGAGGTTTTTACAGAGGTTCCTCTATTGTAACAAAACCTAGGAGCGTTGGTTGTTTAAGGGATAACAGGTTTCAGTGGTCGGTCTGTAGTGGGGAAAATACTCTGTCAGTATGCTCAGTGCCAGCAGGGTGTCTCATTCAGTGGAATTCTTTAATGTCTCACAAGCTAACAGGTTCCAGTGGTCGGTCTATAGTGGGGTAAATACTCTGTCAGTATGCTCAGTGCCAGCAGTGTGTCTCATTCAGTGGAATTCTTTAATGTCTCACAAGCTAACAGGTTCCAGTGGTCGGTCTGTAGTGGGGTAAATACTCTGTCAGTATGCTCAGTGCCAGCAGTGTGTCTCATTCAGTGGAATTATTTAATGTCTCACAAGCTAACAGGTTCCAGTGGTCGGTCTGTAGTACGGTAAATACTCTGTCAGTATGCTCAGTGCCAGCAGGGTGTCTCATTCAGTGGAATTATTTAATGTCTCACAAGCTAACAGGTTTCAGTGGTCGGTCTGTAGTGGGGTAAATACTCTGTCAGTATGCTCAGTGCCAGCAGTGTGTCTCATTCAGTGGAATTATTTAATGTCTCACAAGCTAACAGGTTCCAGTGGTCGGTCTGTAGTACGGTAAATACTCTGTCAGTATGCTCAGTGCCAGCAGGGTGTCTCATTCAGTGGAATTCTTTTGCTATATTTAATACCTGTGTTACGGGGGGTATATTGTCTGACTGATGGTGGTTACACTGTTATAGTTTCTTTAGGAACTAACAACATACTGATGTGATGTGCTGATGACAAGCACATTAAAGAGACAGTAACAGTCATTCAATGGCCTCTATTTAACAAAGTCTGCCGGGCCTGATCCGACAGTGCGGATCAGGTCCGCCAGACCTCGCTAAATACGGAGAGCAATATTCTCTCCGTATTCAGCATTGCACCAGCAGCTCACAAGAGCTGCTGGTGCAACGCCTCCCCCTGCAGACTCACGGCCAATGGGCCGCCAGCAGGGAGGTGTCAATCAACCCGATCGTACTTGATCGTGTTGATTTCCGGCGATTCCTGTCCGTCTCATCAGAGCAGGAGGACAGGTTATGGAGCACCGGTCTTTGTGACCGCTGCTTCATAACTGCTGTTTCTGGCGAGTCTGAAGGCTCGTCAGAAACACGTGCCCAGAAGCTCACTACGGAGCTTGTTAAATGGGCGCCAATGAATGACTCTAGTGTCATATACTTACACATATACCTGTGATGTTTTTATAAGGTTAGATAGAAACCTGCTTTCTTGGTAAGAGGTTTCTAAACTCCAATTTTTGTCTCAAGCTGGCATCCTAGAAAATGATTTACGTTGTCTGTATGGCCAGACTGTTTATAAACGTTTCGAGACTGGTTACTAGTTAAAGGTATATGGCACCCAACATTTTCTTTCATGATTCAGATAGTGTGTGCTATTTTAAACAACTTTCAAATTTATTTCTATTGCCAAATTTTCTTCATTCTCTTGGTATCTTTTGTTGAAAAGCAGGGATGTAAGCTCAGGAGACAGCCCATTTCTGGGAGCACTATGGCTCGATTTATCAAGCTAGGGCAGACAGGGGCGTACATATGTGCCCCTGTCTTCCCCAACTTGCCTTTGCCGGGCGGCAATCTGCTGCTGGAATTCAGCGTTGCACAAGAGCACTATTTTGCCATCTTGTGCAACACAGCCCCCTGTACACGCACAGCCAATTACGTGTGGGCAGGAGCTGTCAGTCTCCCATTCGGACGAAACTGGGGAGATTGAAATTCTCCACTTAAAAGATGGAGAAGAGGGTAGGGAAGCAATGGTCTGATGACTGTTGCTTGGTAAATACTGACCGCAGTTTCTCTTGTGATAGCCTGCAGTCGTAGCGAGGCAAAGCCCTATATGTCAGCAGTTTTGCAAGATAGTTATCCATTTGCAAGAGCACTAGATTGCAGCACTATTTCCTGCTATATAGTGCCCCAGACACCCTACCTAGGTATCTCTTAAACACAGAATATCATGAGAACTAAGCAAATTTAATAAAATAAGTAAATTGTTTGCTCTGTCTGAATTACAAAAGAAAATGTTGGGTTTCATATCCCTTTAAGTAACTCTAAATAATCATAAATCAAATCTCCCATTGCTTTCCTAATCCCATATGGCTCTCAAATCGCCACTGCTACCCTATCAGCCAGCCATGTCTTCTTATCATTTGTCTACTACAATTTGTGCAATGAAACGGACTACAAAACTCTGTAATGTATTTTGATAGAACAAGTTATCTGAACTGAAGTAATTGTACGTCATGCTACAGCCTATAGCAACTCCCTGACTTTAGTCTTAATTGTTGTTTATGCTGTGTCAAAGCAATTAGGATCTGCACAGAGATTAGCCTAGTGTGCACATCAAATATTCTCACTTGACTGAACAAAGTGTGCGGGTAGTGACCTACAGTGATACGCTCATGCTATATAGGATGTCATATGTTCACAAAATGCCACTATTGTGATTCAGGTGTGTTGTATGTTCAAATCATTCCCTTCATTATCTTGGTTGACATTAAAGATTTATTCTTAGAGTGTTGACAGTGATGATAAAAGTGCAAGTATATGTGTCTAATACATATTTATGTCTAATAGAGTGTCTAATACATATGTGTGTGTATATATATATGTGTCTAATACATATTTATGTCTAATAGAGTGTCTAATACATATGTGTGTGTAATAGAGTATAAATAATATATATATATATATATACATATATATATATATATATATGTGTCTAATAAAGTGTTATATATATATATATATATATGTGTGTGTGTGTGTGTTTGAGTATAAATAATATATATATATACAGTATTTGTGTCTAATAAAGTTTTATATATATGTGTGTGTGTGTGTGTGTTTGTGTGTGTTTAAGAGAGTATAAATAATATGTGTGTCTAATATATATGTGTGTGTAATAGAGTATATGTAATAAATGTGTGTCTAATAGTGTCTAATACTGTATATATGTGTGTGTAATAGAGTATAAGTAATATATATGTGGGTGTCTAATAGAGTGTATAATATAAATGTGTTTAATAGAGTATAAATAATATATATCTGTCAAATAGGGTGTCTAATATATATATATGTGTATATATATATATATATATATATATATATATATATATATATATATATATATATAAATGTGTGTGTAATAGAGTATAAATAATATATATGTTTGTGTAATAGAGTGTCTAATATTTATCAGTGTAATAGATTAAATAATATATTTGTCTGTAATATAGTATAAAGTATAAATAATATATATGTATCTAAAACATGTGTGCGTAATAGAGAATAAATAGGATGCATTAGAATGTTTAGTAGAGTAAAAAAAAAGGATCTATGTATTTAGGTCTGTATGGACAAGGTTCCAAGACAGGGAACCTATCTACATGCCTCTGTGGTCTCCGATAAAGCATTGCCTGCCAGAATTCAACATTTCTTGTGAAAATACCAGGAGAACAAAGCAAATTTGATGACAAAAGTAAATTGAAAAGTTGTTTAAATTTGCATGACCTGAATCATCAAAGTTTCATTTTGAATTGACTGTCCCTTTAAGAACTTTTTATTTCATTAAGGAGGGTTCTCTAAATTCCCATATGTGAAGGAGAGTCAATTAAGTATAATGCACAATAAAATAAGCTGATAATTTCTCTTCAAGTTGGCAAGTGTTTGAGAATTGGGCCCTTTCTCTCTCAGGGCCTGATATTCAAAACCTCGGCTCCATGGAGAGAAATTGCGCAAAATTCAAAAAGACCTTGTATTGTAATGTAGAAATCTCTATTTCACATAAATAACACTACATAGCAACAGAAACATGTCTCAAGATAACATTTGTGTTTCTAATTTTTGTTAACGGCCTCGCAGTACCGACGAGACTTTATATATAATTTCCCCTCAGCGATGAGGGTTTGAATATTGAGGCCTCTGTCTCTCTGATCCTCTCTTTTATTAACTCTCTATTTTTTATTCTTTCTATTCTCAAGCTGACAATTACCCTACCATAAGCCCATTTTCATTTATTTTTTATTTTTACTTGTGAGAAAATTTCTTTAATCTTTAGGCTTTGTGCAGCAATATATACAATAGGAATGAGCAGATCAGTCAATTGCTGGCTCGGAGCTTTCTCATGTAAATTAGCTACATTGTTATGTTACATATATTTGAAATGATTGACCTTTGGTGTTCCAGTTAATGATGTAGAAAATAAACCTTTATTGTAATTAGCTGATTACCTGTGTTCCCTATGCACATTTCTATTGGTAGAGAAGAAAAACATGCTGTTTGCCATGGAAGCCAGATGTTTGTAGTGGATGCAGAAACATGTGTTGGTTGCCATGGAAGCCAGATGTTTGTAATGGATGTAGAAACGTGTGTTGGTTGCCATGGAAGCCAGATGTTTGTAATGGATGTAGAAACGTGTGTTGGTTGCCATGGAAGCCAGATGTTTGTAGTGGATGTAGAAACGTGTGTTGATTGCCATGGAAACCAGATGTTTGTAGTGGGTGTAGAAAAGTGTGTTGTTTGCTAGGAAACCAGATGTTTGTAGTGGATGTAGAAAAGTTTGTTGGTTGCCTGGGAAGCCAGATGTTAAAGGGACACTCAGATCAAATTAAATTTTAATGATTCAGATTATATACAGCATGTAATTTTAAACAACTTTCCAATTTACTTCCATTAAAAAAAATGTGCACAGTCTTTTATATTTACACTTTTTGAGTCACCAGCTCCTACTGAGCATGTGCAATAATTCACAGAATAAATGTATATGCATTTGTGATTGGCTGATGGCTATCACATGGTACAGGGGGAGTGGAAATATACATAACTATGAAATTTGTTAGAAAAAAAATCTACTACTCATTTGAAATTCAGACTAAGTGCTATTGTATTGTCTTGTTATCTTGCATTTGTTGATTATGCAAATCTACTGTGTTTACTGGTCCTTTAATAGTGGATGCTTCCTTTTACAACATAAACAAAACTCACCTGCTTGTTTATAACAAAAGGTTAAATATGAGCGCAGGGTGATTCACCAAACTCCTGAAAGACCTAAAGGTCCCTAATATAGGTCAGAAACTAGTAATACAAAATAACAGAAAACAGGAGCGCTAAAAGCTGAAGGTGAATTAACTCTAAACGTGAATTATTAAATATGATAAAACCAGGTATATCCTGTAAGAAAAAAGGTGCTAATAAAAAACAAAATCTAAATTACTTCAAAGTGCCATTCACTAATGGTGTATATTTGGTAAAACAAATTACTTCAAATTGCCAGGTGTATCCCTTTAATTGGTGCACTATTGTTCTTAATAGGTAAGGATACTATGATTGAAAAAGGAGACCAAATCTACATATAAAAAAGGGGCTATGCCAATTTAATATAATTCATAAAACACAAAAGGATAGTAATATACAATTCTATTAAAAATTCTAATCTATAAATGCATAAAACTAACGGACGTCTCCGTTAAAAAATAAAAATAAAACTCAGGTTGCCACCACAATGCGTTTCTCCCTATACAGGGCTTTTTCAAGATCTTGAAAACGCCCTGTATAGGGAGAAACGCGTTGATGAAGTCACAACTATAGTTATTCTATCTACATTCTAAGCTGGAGCTACACTCGAGAGTGTGCATTGCTGCTGGAAATCGTTACCCTTTGTACAATTAAAAATTGGCAATTGTTAGCTGGATCGGCAGAGACTGACATTATTGGCAAACAAGGTCGGCATAATCTGACAAGGGCACTACTGCACAGAACTTTATCGCAGCGTGAAATCAGAGCCCCTCCCTTTGGGGATTGGACAAAGCTAATTCTTCTATACATCACTCCTTCAAAGGTATCTTGTGTGTTGATATACACTTAAGAGCAGATACTTTGGCAGCGAAAAATTCAGTTACCTTCTAAAGCCGCTCCGATAAAGGACCAATCAGGTGGCTGATCCAGGACAGCGTCCCATAAAGGTGACGTCACCCCACTACGGCGGTAACTTTGATTACAGAGACTTCAGAGCACACACAGTGTGGGGGTAAGCCTGCGGTTGATCGCTATCTGAGAGTATTGACTCTAGAAATCACTCCCATTAACTTTTTAACTTGAACTGATATTAGTCCCACTGGTCCACAAATGGATCTTCCTATATATATATATTTTTATGTGGTGGCAACCTGAGTTTTATTTTTTTTTTTTAACGGAGACGTCCGTTAGTTTTATGCATTTATAGATTAGATTTTTTAATAGAATTGTATATTACTATCCTTTTGTGTTTTATGAATTATATTAACCCCTTAATGACCGAGGACGTGCAGGGTACGTCCTCAAAAAAAAGGCAGTTAATGCCTGAGAACGTACCCTGCACGTCCTCGGTTTGGAAAGCAGCTGGAAGCGATCCTGCTCGCTTCCAGCTGCTTTCCGGTTATTGCAGTGATGCCTCGATATCGAGGCATCCTGCAATAACCATTTGTAGCCATCCGGTGCAGAGAGAGCCACTCTGTGGCCCTCTCTGCACCGGACATTAACGGCTACCTTCGTTGGTGGGTGGGGAGCCGGTGTGGGAGGTGGGGTGGCGGCCATCGATGGCCTTTGTGATGCGGAGGGGGGCGGGATCGGGGGCGGGGACGACCGGGGGGGACGCGCACGGACGCGCGCGCGTGCACAGGGAGGCCGGGCGGGCGCGTGCACGGGGAGGGAGCGGGTGGGAACCACTAAGCTACAGAAAATGTTTTTCTTAGAAGTGGGGATCAAAGGGGTTAATATGGTTTTTTTTAGTGATCGGTTTGGCTGGTGGGGTATTGGACTGTGGGGGGGAAGCTACACTACAGAAACAAATAGTAAAACATAAAAAAAACAACATTTTTATTTGCAAACTGGGTACTGGCAGACAGCTGCCAGTACCCAAGATGGCCCCACTAAGGCAGAGGGGGAGGGTTAGGGAGCTATTTTGGGGGGATCAGGGAGGTTGGGGGCTAAGGGGGGACCCTACATAGCAGCATATGTAAATATGCTTAAAAAAAAAATTAATTTTTTTTTTTTATACCTTTTATTTTAGTACTGGCAGACTTTCTGCCAGTACTTAAGATGGCGGGGACAATTGTGGGGTGGGGGAGGGAAGAGTGCTGTTTGGGAGGGATCAGGGGGTGGGATGTGTCAGGTGGGAGTCTGATCTCTACACTAAAGCTAAAATTAACCCTGCAAGCTCCCTACAAACTACCTAATTAACCCCTCACTGCTGGCCATAATACACATGTGATGCGCAGCAGCATTTAGCGGCCTTATAATTACCAAAAAGCAACGCCAAAGCCATATATGTCTGCTATTTATGAACAAAGGGGATCCCAGAGAAGCATTTAAAACCATTTGTGCCATAATTGCACAAGCTGTTTGTAAATAATTTTAGTGAAAAACCTAAAGTTTGAAAAAGTGAACAATTTTTTTTTATTTGATTGCTTTTGGCGGTGAAATGGTGGCATGAAATATACCAAAATGGGCCTAGATCAATACTTGGGGTTGTCTACTACACTACACTAGAGCTAAAATTAACCCTAGAAGCTCCCTACATGCTCCCTAATTAACCCATTCACTGCTGGGCATAATACACGGTTGGTGCGCAGTGGCATTTAGCAGCCTTCTAATTACCAAAAAGCAAAGCCAAAGCCATATATGTCTGCTATTTATGAACAAAGGGGATCCCAGAGAAGCATTTACAACCATTTATTCCATAATTTCATGAGTTGTTTGTAAATAATTTCAGTGAGAAACCTAAAGTTTGTGAAAAAATTTGTGAAAAAGTAAAATAATTTTTTTATTTGATCGCATTCGGCGGTGAAATGGTGCCATGAAATATACCAAAATGGGCCTAGATCAATACTTTGGAATGTCTTCTAAAAAAAAATATATACATGTCAATGGATATTCAGAGATTCCTGAAAGATATTAGTGTCCCAATGTAACTAGCGCTAATTTTGAAAAAAAGTGGTTTGGAAATGGCAAAGTGCTACTTGTACTTATAGCCCTATAACTTGCAAAAAAAGTAAAGAACATGTAAACATTGGGTATTTCTAAACTCAGGACAAAATTTAGAAACTATTTAGCATGGGTGTTTTTTGGTGGTTGTAGATGTGTAACAGATTTTGGGGGTCAAAGTTAGAAAAAGTGTGTTTTTTTCCATTTTTTTCCTCATATTTTATAATATTTTTTATAGTAAATTATAAGATATGATGAAAATAATGGTATATTTTGAAAGTCCATTTAATGGCGAGAAAAACGATATATAATATGTGTGGGTACAGTAAACGAGTAAGAGGAAAATTACAGCTAAACGCAAACACCACAAAAATGTAAAAATAGCCTTGGTCCCAAACGGACAGAAAATGGAAAAGTGCTGTGGTCATTAAGGGGTTAAATTGGCATAGCCCCATAGTATCATTACCTATTAAGAACAATAGTGCACCAATTAAAGGGATACACCTGGCAATTTGAAGTAATTTGTTTTACCAAATATACACCATTAGTGAATGGCACTTTGAAGTAATTTAGATTTTGTTTTTTATTAGCACCATTTTTCTTACAGGATATGCCTGGTTTTATCGTATTTAATAATTCACGTTTAGAGTTAATTCACCTTCAGCTTTTAGCGCTCCTGTTTTCTGTTATTTTGTATCACCTGCTTGTTTGTCATCTATTGTCTGAAACAAAAGTACTGGGGCCCGATCCGATATGCAGCGTCGCCCGCAAAAGCCAGTGACGCCAAATTTTACGCTCGTATATTTCTGCCTTCGCCCGTAGTTTTTCCCCCCATAGACTGACATACAAAACAGGCGCAGTTTGGTATCCAATATACAGCGCAAGGCCTTACGTGGCAAAAATGGAGAAATCTTACTCCATTTTCACCTCGCCACAAAATGCACCCGTAGCAGGCCTTGCGCTGAGTATTGGAGCACCGTAACACCCTAAAATGCCTGAAAAAAAAACTAACACCTAACGCATGCGCAATGTCTATCTACCTGTCAACCGCAATCCCCCACCGATATACCTAATAAAGTGTATTAACCCCTAAACCGCTGCTCCCGGACCCCGCCGCCACTAAATAAAGTGTTTAACCCCTAAACCGCTGCTCCCGGACCCCGCCGCCACCTACATTAAATGTTTTACCCCCTAATCTGACCCCCTACACCGCCGCCACCTACATTAAATGTATTACCCCCTAATCTGATCCCCCTACACCGCCGCCACGTACATTAAATGTATTACCCTCTAATCTGATCCCCCTACACTGCTGCCAGCTACATTATATGTATAAACCCCTAATCTGATCCCCCTACACCGCCCCCAGCTACATTAAATATATTAACCCCTAATCTGATCCCCCTACACCACCGCCAGCTACATTAAATATATTAACCCCAAACCTAAGTCTAACCCTAACACCCCATAAATTAATTATTATTTAAATAAATCTAAATAATATTAATATTATTAATTAAAGTATTCCTATTTAAAACTAAGTACTTACCTATAAAATAAACCTTAAGATATCTACAATATAATTAATAATTACATTGTAGCTATTTTAGGATTTATATTTATTTTACAGGTTTATTTGTATTTATTTTAACTAGGTACAATAGCTATTAAATAGTTAATAACTATTTAATAGCTACCTAGTTAAAATAATTACAAAATTACCTGTAAAATAAATCCTAACCTAAGTTACAAATACACCTAACACTACACTATCAATAAATTCATTCAATAAATTAACCACAATTATCTAATATAAAATACAATTAAATAAACTAAACTATATTACAAAAAAAGCAAACACTAAATTACAAAAAATAAAAAATATTACAAGAAATTTAATCTAATTACACCTAATCTAAGCCCCCTAATAAAATAAAAAAGCCCCCCAAAATAATAAAATTTCTCTACCCTAAACTAAATTACAAAGTAACCAGCTCTTTTACCAGCCCTTAAAAGGGCTTTTTGCGGGGCATTGCCCCAAAGTAATCAGCTATTTTACCTGTAAAAAGAAAGCAATACAATACCCCCCCAACATTACAACCCACCACCCACACACCCCTACTCTAAAACCCACCCGATCCCCCCTTAAATAAACCTAACACTACCCCATTGACGATCACCCTACCTTGAGCCGTCTTCACCTAACCGGGCCGAACTCTTCATCCGATGTGGGCACAAGTGTTCCTCCAGCCAGGCCGAAGTCTTCATCCGATCGGGGCAGAAGAGGTCCTCCATCCGGCTGAAGTCTTCATCCAAGCGGGGCAGAAGAGGTCCTCCATCCGGCAGAAGTCTTCATCCATCCGCGGCTCCATCTTCAAGACCTCCGATGCGGAACATCCTCCTCGGCTGACGGACTAACGACAAATGAAGGTTCCTTTAAATTGCGTCATCCAAGATGGCGTCCCTCGAATTCCGATTGGCTGATAGGATTCTATCAGCCAATTGGAATTAAGGTAGGAAAAATCTGATTGGTTGATTGAATCAGCCAATAGGATTGAAGTTCAATCAGATTGGCTGATTGGATCAGCCAATAGAATGCAATGTCAATTCTATTGGCTGATCCAATCAGCCAATCGGATTGAACTTCAATCCAATTGGCTAATTCAATCAACCAATCGGATTTTTCCTACCTTAATTTCGATTGGCTGATAGAATCCTATCAGCCAATCGGAATTCGAGGGACGCCATCTTGGATGACGTCATTTAAAGGAACCTTCATTCGTCGTTAGTCCGTCGGCCGAGGAGGATGTTCCGCGTCGGAGGTCTTGAAGATGGAGCCGCGGATGGATGAAGACTTCTGCCGGATGGAGGATCTCTTCTGCCCCGCTTGGATGAAGACTTTGGCCGGATAGAGGACCTCTTCTGCCCCGCTTAGATGAAGACTTCGGCCGGATGGAGGACCACTTGTGCCCGCATCGGATGAAGAGTTCGGCCCGGTTGGGTGAAGACGGCTCAAGGTAGGGTGATCTTCAATGGGGTAGTGTTAGGTTTATTTAAGGAGGGCTCGGGTGGGTTTTAGAGTAGGGGTGTGTGGGTGGTGGGTTGTAATGTTGGGGGGGTATTGTATTGCTTTTTTTACAGGTAAAAGAGCTGATTACTTTGGGGCAATGCCCCACAAAAAGCCCTTTTAAGGTCTGGTAAAAGAGCTGGTTACTTTGTAATTTAGGGTAGGGAAATTTTATTATTTGGGGGGGGGGGGTTATTTTATTAGTGGGCTTAGACTAGGTGTAATTAGATTACATTTCTTGTAATACTTTTTTTATTTTTTGTAATTTAGTGTTTGTTTGTTTTTGTAATATAGTTTAGTTTATTTAATTGTATTTTATATTAGATAATTGTAGTTAATTTATTGAATTAATTTATTGATAGTGTAGTGTTAGGTGTATTTGTAACTTAGGCTAGGATTTATTTTACAGGTAATTTTGTAATTATTTTAACTAGGTAGCTATTAAATAGTTATTAACTATTTAATAGCTATTGTACCTAGTTAAAAAAATACAAATATACCTGTAAAATAAATATAAATCCTAAAATAGCTACAATGTAATTATTAATTATATTGTAGATATCTTATGGTTTATTTTATAGGTACGTATTTAGTTTTAAATAGGAATACTTTAGTTAATAATATTAATATTATTTAGATTTATTTAAATAATAATTAAGTTATGGGGTGTTAGGGTTAGACTTAGGTTTGGGGTTAATATATTTAATGTAGCTGGCGGCGGTGTAGGGGGATCAGATTAGGGGTTAATATATTTAATGTAGCTGGTGGCAGTGTAGGGGGATCAGATTAGGGGTTAATATATTTAGTGTAGCTGGCGGCGGTGTAGGGGGATCAGATTAGGGGGTAATATATTTAATGTAGGTGGCGGCGGTGTCGTGGGGATCAGATTAGGTGGTAATATATTTAATGTAGGTGGAGCGGCGGTTTAGGGCTTAAACACTTTATTTAGTGGCGGCGGGGTCCGGGAGCGGCTGTTTAGGGGTTTATACATATAATGTAGGTGGCGGTGGGCTCCGGGAGCGGCGGTTTAGGGGTTAATACTAAGATTGGTTTATTGCGGTGTGGGCTATGGCGGTTTAGGGGTTAATAATTATGCTTATTGCGTTGTGGGGGGTTGTTGGTCTAGGGGTTAATACATTTATTATTAGGAATGAGAGGGGGGATTGCGGATATAGGGGTGTACGTGTCGGGATGATGTTTGGGAGGCAGGTTAGACAGTTACGGTAGATTTTATACTTTAGTTAATTTTTTTAGGCGCCAGCAGTTTCTGAAGTGCCATAAGTCACTGGCAATTAAGTCACTGGCAACTCCAGAAATTTGTAGTTACGCTTATTTCTGGACATTGTTAGTTTGTCCGACTTACGGCACTTTAGGAACTGCCGGCGCCTTATATGTAATACCCCGATGTGCAGGGTAAACTACGGGTGGCGCAGGTTCCCTTGCTTGCGCCGAAAACTCCGCCGTATATCGGATCGCGCCCCTGATGTGCAGAGGAGAGAAGGCAAGCATGCACAGGATGTTTTAAATTGTATGTCCCTGGACTGCAATGTCATAGCAAAACAATGTGAATTTCCTTTACAACATTTTCTGTACATATATTTTATATTTAAATCTTTTACAGTGCAGTAATCAACTGATTACATAAAATGTGCATATAATAAAACAAATCATTTAAAGCCCCTTTAAAACAAAATGTTTCATTATGTTCAGTAAAACAATTAGAGGTTTCTAATTCTCACAACTGGAAGATCACATGTCAGGCTTCACAACTTCCTTTTAACTGACTTTAGCAGAGATTGTCAGAAAACAAACTGCTGAACAACTATCTGTGTCTACTCCAGTAACAAGCACTGAATGACTCCAGCCAATAAGGCCAAGTGTTACTTGGGTTTTTACCATCAAAAACCTCATTTGTTCTTTATGAGTCAGAGAGATTGTACAATTTTCAACAACTTTCCAATTTACTTATTTTATCAAATGTCCTTTATTGCTTAAGTATATCTTGAAGCAACAGCAATACACTATTGAGAACTAGCTGAGAACATTGTGTGAGTCAATGACAAAAGGCGTGTATGTGCAGCCACCAATCAGCATCTTGCTCCCAGAAGTGCATTGCTGCTTCTGAGCATACTTAGGTATGCTTTCTAACAAAGGATAAAAAGAGAACGAAGAAAAATAAATAATAGAAGTAAATTGGAAAGTTGTTAAAATTGCATTCTCTGTCTCAATCATTAAAGGGACAGGCAGTGGACAAGACATACATATCTGATAGACAAGACATACACATCTGATAGACAAGACATATACATCTGATAGACAAGACATACACATCTGATAGACAAGACATATACATCTGATAGACAAGACATACACATCTGATAGACAAGACATACACATCTGATAGACAAGACATATACATCTGATAGACAAGACATATATACATCTGATAGACAAGACATATACATCTGATAGACAAGACATGCACATCTGATAGACAAGACATATACATCTGATAGACAAGACATACACATCTGATAGACAAGACATATACATCTGATAGACAAAACATATACATCTGATAGACAAGACATACACATCTGATAAACAAGACATACACATCTGATAGACAAGACATACACATCTGATAGACAAGACATATACATCTGATAGACAAGACATATATACATCTGATAGACAAGACATACACATCTGATAGACAAGACATATACATCTGATAGACAAGACATACACATCTGATAGACAATACATATACATCTGATAGACAAGACATACACATCTGATAGACAAGACATATACATCTGATAGACAAGACATACACATCTGATAGACAAGACATATACATCTGATAGACAAGACATATCTTCTGATAGACAAGACATATACATCTGATAGACAAGACATATACATCTGATAGACAAGACATACACATCTGATAGACAAGACATACACATCTGATAGACAAGACATACACATCTGATAGACAAGACATATACATCTGATAGACAAGACATATATACATCTGATAGACAAGACATACACATCTGATAGACAAGACATATACATCTGATAGACAAGACATATACATCTGATAGACAAGACATACACATCTGATAGACAATACATATACATCTGATAGACAAGACATACACATCTGATAGACAAGACATATACATCTGATAGACAAGACATACACATCTGATAGACAAGACATATACTTCTGATAGACAAGACATATACATCTGATAGACAAGACATATACATCTGATAGACAAGACATACACATCTGATAGACAAGACATATACATATGACAGACAAGACATACACATCTGATAGACAAGACATACACATCTGATAGACAAGACATATACATCTGATAGACAAGACATACACATCTGATAGACAAGACATATACATCTGATAGACAAGACATACACATCTGATAGACAAGACATACACATCTGATAGACAAGACATATACATCTGATAGACAAGACATACACATCTGATAGACAAGACATACACATCTGATAGACAAGACATACACATCTGGTAGACAAGACATATACATCTGATAGACAAGACATATATACATCTGATAGACAAGACATACACATCTGATAGACAAGACATATACATCTGATAGACAAGACATACACATCTGATAGACAATACATATACATCTGATAGACAAGACATACACATCTGATAGACAAGACATATACATCTGATAGACAAGACATACACATCTGATAGACAAGACATATACATCTGATAGACAAGACATATACATCTGATAGACAAGACATACACATCTGATAGACAAGACATATACATCTGATAGACAAGACATACACATCTGATAGACAAGACATATACATCTGACAGACAAGACATACACATCTGATAGACAAGACATACACATCTGATAGACAAGACATATACATCTGATAGACAAGACATATACATCTGACAGACAAGACATACACATCTGATAGACAAGACATACACATCTGATAGACAAGACATACACATCTGATAGACAAGACATATACATCTGATAGACAAGACATATACATCTGGTAGACAAGACATACACATCTGATAGACAAGACATACACATCTGATAGACAAGACATACACATCTGATAGACAAGACATATACATCTGATAGGCAAGACATACACATCTGATAGACAAGACATATACATCTGATAGACAAGACATACACATCTGATAGACAAGACATACACATCTGATAGACAAGACATATACATCTGATAGACAAGACATACACATCTGATAGACAAGACATACACATCTGATAGACAAGACATACACATCTGATAGACAAGACATACACATCTGATAGACAAGACATATACATCTGATAGACAAGACATACACATCTGATAGACAAGACATACACATCTGATAGACAAGACATATACATCTGATAGACAAGACATACACATCTGATAGACAATACATATACATCTGATAGACAAGACATACACATCTGATAGACAAGACATATACATCTGATAGACAAGACATACACATCTGATAGACAAGACATATACTTCTGATAGACAAGACATATACATCTGATAGACAAGACATATACATCTGATAGACAAGACATACACATCTGATAGACAAGACATACACATCTGATAGACAAGACATACACATCTGATAGACAAGACATATACATCTGATAGACAAGACATATATACATCTGATAGACAAGACATACACATCTGATAGACAAGACATATACATCTGATAGACAAGACATATACATCTGATAGACAAGACATACACATCTGATAGACAATACATATACATCTGATAGACAAGACATACACATCTGATAGACAAGACATATACATCTGATAGACAAGACATACACATCTGATAGACAAGACATATACTTCTGATAGACAAGACATATACATCTGATAGACAAGACATATACATCTGATAGACAAGACATACACATCTGATAGACAAGACATATACATATGACAGACAAGACATACACATCTGATAGACAAGACATACACATCTGATAGACAAGACATATACATCTGATAGACAAGACATACACATCTGATAGACAAGACATATACATCTGATAGACAAGACATACACATCTGATAGACAAGACATACACATCTGATAGACAAGACATATACATCTGATAGACAAGACATACACATCTGATAGACAAGACATACACATCTGATAGACAAGACATACACATCTGGTAGACAAGACATATACATCTGATAGACAAGACATATATACATCTGATAGACAAGACATACACATCTGATAGACAAGACATATACATCTGATAGACAAGACATACACATCTGATAGACAATACATATACATCTGATAGACAAGACATACACATCTGATAGACAAGACATATACATCTGATAGACAAGACATACACATCTGATAGACAAGACATATACTTCTGATAGACAAGACATATACATCTGATAGACAAGACATACACATCTGATAGACAAGACATATACATCTGATAGACAAGACATACACATCTGATAGACAAGACATATACATCTGACAGACAAGACATACACATCTGATAGACAAGACATACACATCTGATAGACAAGACATATACATCTGATAGACAAGACATATACATCTGACAGACAAGACATACACATCTGATAGACAAGACATACACATCTGATAGACAAGACATACACATCTGATAGACAAGACATATACATCTGATAGACAAGACATATACATCTGGTAGACAAGACATACACATCTGATAGACAAGACATACACATCTGATAGACAAGACATACACATCTGATAGACAAGACATATACATCTGATAGGCAAGACATACACATCTGATAGACAAGACATATACATCTGATAGACAAGACATACACATCTGATAGACAAGACATACACATCTGATAGACAAGACATATACATCTGATAGACAAGACATACACATCTGATAGACAAGACATACACATCTGATAGACAAGACATACACATCTGATAGACAAGACATACACATCTGATAGACAAGACATATACATCTGATAGACAAGACATACACATCTGATAGACAAGACATACACATCTGATAGACAAGACATATACATCTGATAGACAAGACATACACATCTGATAGACAAGACATACACATCTGATAGACAAGACATACACATCTGATAGACAAGACATATACATCTGACAGACAAGACATACACATCTGATAGACAAGACATACACATCTGATAGACAAGACATATACATCTGATAGACAAGACATACACATCTGATAGACAAGACATACACATCTGATAGACAAGACATATACATCTGATAGACAAGACATATACATCTGATAGACAAGACATACACATCTGATAGGCAAGACATACACATCTGATAGACAAGACATATACATCTGATAGACAAGACATATACATCTGATAGACAAGACATACACATCTGATAGACAAGACATATACATCTGATAGACAAGACATACACATCTGATAGACAAGACATACACATCTGATAGACAAGACATATACATCTGATAGACAAGACATATACATCTGATAGACAAGACATACACATCTGATAGGCAAGACATACACATCTGATAGACAAGACATATACATCTGATAGACAAGACATATACATCTGATAGACAAGACATACACATCTGATAGACAAGACATACACATCTGATAGACAAGACATATACATCTGATAGACAAGACATATACATCTGATAGACAAGACATACACATCTGATAGACAAGACATACACATCTGATAGACAAGACATACACATCTGATAGACAAGACATATACATCTGATAGACAAGACATACACATCTGATAGACAAGACATACACATCTGATAGACAAGACATATACATCTGATAGACAAGACATGCACATCTGATAGACAAGACATATACATCTGATAGACAAGACATATACATCTGATAGACAAGACATATATACATCTGATAGACAAGACATACACATCTGATAGACAAGACATATATACATCTGATAGACAAGACATATACATCTGATAGACAAGACATACACATCTGATAGACAAGACATACACATCTGATAGACAAGACATACACATCTGATAGACAAGATATACACATCTGATAGACAAGACATACACATCTGATAGACAAGACATACACATCTGATAGACAAGACATATACATCTGATAGACAAGACATACACATCTGATAGACAAGACATATACATCTGATAGACAAGACATACACATCTGATAGACAAGACATACACATCTGATAGACAAGACATACACATCTGATAGACAAGACATATACATCTGGCAGATACGACAGGAGAGAAGGACAGAGGTTTATCCAGACAATGAGCCGAGAGAAGTACAGCTAACAATGGCAGATAGAGAGCTGCAATACACAGAGATGTGCAGAAGCAGAGATAGACAGAGAGGGACAGAGCAAGATAACTGAGAATATAGACAGTGCTTATCTCCCATACTGAACTGAACATTCCTGCTGTTTAATGCTGTGTTAGCATAATTTATACACTAAATTTGATTTGTTCCCATTTAGCACAAGTGACATTCAGTTTTCTTTGCCGCCAAGAACCCACAACTGATTACTATCACCATGGGGTCTGCTTAGATGTTTTCTTCTGGGTAAATGAGAGTAACACAATACACAGCCGCTAAAATACAAATATACAGTAGGTCACAGCATTAACCCTTGAGATGTCATTTATAGCAACCTGTGTAGTGCAGTTTCTGTGCAGTGACATAAGAATCAAATGGTTATTTAACAGCACATTAAACACATAGATCAGCTATTACTGTTATGAAAGAGCAGCAGGTGTGAAAATATGTTTTCATGAAATAATGTTTTAAAGCTTTCTTAAAGGGACAGTAAACAGCTCATAATTACAAGACATTTCTGATGTGTTGGTATAGAATAACTTATCAGCCAGTAAAAAACAAAAACTTCTCTCTGTCATGCAGAGACCTCTATTGTGCTGCACACTCCTATATCCCTGCTCTTGTCTGCAAATGTTCCCCACCTGCCCTCTTCACCTTGCTCAGGAGCTTCTTCTCTGTACTTATTCCACTCATTGGAGCCGATATATCATTTAAGGGTAGACATGATCCACTGTAGAGGATCATGTCCGCCCTACGATGATAAATGCAACAGAATAAGCTGTCGGAATTTATCATTGCACAAGCAGTTCTAGTGAAATGCTTGTGCAATGCAGCCCCCTGCACATTTGCGGCCAATCGTAGTCAATCAACCTGATCGTATCACGATCGGGGTGATTGCTGTCTGCCGCCTCAGAGGTAACAGACGAGTTAAGGAGCAGCGGTCTTAATACCGCTGCTTCTTAACTCTTGTTTCCGGCGAGCCTGAAGGCTCACGCAGAAACAGATGCATTGGGGCCAATTTACACGTTGATAAATCGGCCCCTTTATATGAGATTCTGTGACTCTGTCTGTAGTACTTGCTTAAAGCTTTCTGAATTGTTCAAAAATACATTCACTTTGGCTTTGGCGCCTTTACCTTTACCTTAGTTTCAGTTGTTTCTCAGAATCCTCACAATGTCCGTTTGAGTGTAAACTTCTGAGGCCACTTGTCCTATGGATAACCTTACATTAAGGGGGATCCATAACAGATGGTAACTCATGGGCGGGGCTTCTTTGTCTTTTCAGTTTGTAACTGTGTGTTTGTAAATTGTATTAAAAATGTACCTATTGTAGTGTAGAAATACTGAGCATACTCACGCAAAAGGCAACAAGCACCACTATTGGCTTGGGCACACTCTTAACTAACTTAACTCTGTCCTGGACACTAATCTAATCTCTAATTTTACTTTCAGTACTAATGTTACCATTCACATTTTAATGGTGCCATTATAGCCCACAGTTATGTATGCATATATTACATTCAAGCTCAGAGTTATTTATAAAACATTAAGTAAACAGGTTAATTGAACAATAATTGTAAACTTTAAGTTATTTATTTGTTTTCATTATTTATAATTCAGTAGCTAGGTTTCAAACAGATATGAATGGTTAGATTTATTAACTGTCGGTCGGACATGATCGACTGTAGCGGATCATGTGTGCTCGACATTGCTAAATGCTGACAGCATAGGTTGTCGGCATTTAACATTGCACAAGCATTTCTAGTGAAATGCT
>NC_069508.1:18311885-18466885 GCF_027579735.1 Bombina bombina
AAGCTAAATTCCATTTATACCCTTAATTATGTCTAAATAGGGGTTATTCTCAGTTGTGCCCATATTGGAAAGACTCCCATAAGAAGAGCATATCTCCAAAAAAGTCTAAATTACCCACTTGCAAGTAATGAAACCTCTCTAATATCAAATCTTTGTTGACTAATCTCTTCCATTCATTTATATCAGGGATTTTGGTGGACTTCCAGTATCTGGGGATCATCTGTTTTGCTGTATTTATCATAATCTGGAATAACTGCCTACGGATTTTACATGTTATTTGAGGTGTGTGCTGAAGCAAAATAACCTCCAGATTTGGGTTTAATTGTGTGTGTAGTACCTTATTGACTTTGTTAAAAATCTCTACCCAAAAGTTCTTAATGGGTGTGCAGTCCCACCAAATATGTTTCATATGCCCCACCTGCTCACAACCTCTCCAACAAGTGCCTGAGCTTGTTTTATAGATATGTTTGAGTCTTGCCGGTGTTAAATACCACCTCATGCATATTTTTATATTGGTTTCTTTCGCCCCTGAGGAATGTGCAGACCGCGTTAGCTTTTTAAATCTAGCAAGCCATTCCTTATCTGGAGTATTTGAGTCCAACTCCCTATCCCACCCCATTGTGTATGACGGTAGCTTTGGAAATCTGTTCTCCAAAACTAGTCTGTATAGTGATGAGACTGACCTAAGGGATTTTGAGTCCCTTAAGCACGCTTGCTCAAACTGTGTTGGGGGTCGTAAGAAGTCAGCTTTGCACCTATGTGATAGAATAAAGTGTCTAGCTTGGTGGTAATTGAACCAAGAGGCAAAGAAAGGAATAGACATTGGATCTATTTGCTGCTTTGTTTTTAGCTTGCCATTGTTTAAAAGTGAGTGTATCTGTACGTAAGAGGAAGGCGAGGTGTCTATGTTCCTCACATTTTGAAGGCCTGGGGGAAATTCAGGATTTATTAGTAAATTTGTGAGTGGAGAGAATTTTGTGGATATTTTTGGGAACATTTTAAGGACTAGTAACCAGTCCCTCCATGTTTCATTAGTGATGCAGGATTTTGAAATGTTAGGATTTTTTAAGGCTGTAAGATTCCAGCACTTATTGCCCATGTAATTTGCGTCTGCTAAGTGAGTTTCTATTTGTACCCATCCTTTAGGCTGTGCGCCCTCCGGCCTGCACCAATCTATGACTCTTTGAAGGGAAATGGCTAGCTTATATGAACTGAGATGTGGTACACCTAGGCCCCCCTGTGCTGGTAATTTGTAAATTGTACTTTTATTAATATGTGGCGGCCTGCGTCGCCATATGTAATCATTCATAATTTTTTGTAAAATATTAATCTCTGTGGAGATATGTTGAATGGGTACAGTTTGTAAGATATAGAGTGCTTTAGGTAACAATACCATTTTGGCGGCTTGTATTCTGCCCAGCCAGGAAATGTTTTTTAATAACCAGGAGGAGGTCAGAGAGTGAAACTCTGTGATCAGCTCTCCATAGTTATATTTACGCGTGGAAAATTTATCGGGTGTTAAATAAGTGCCCAAGTATTTAAGATACCTGGGTTGTACTTTCAGAGGGCACTGCGCTGTGATTTCACCTAGTGTCTTCTTCGGAATCCCTATCGGTAAGAATTCGGACTTGGACATATTGACCGAAAAGTTAGATACCATGCCAAAATACTTTAGCTCTGTCATTGCATGGGTAATAGATGTGAGGGGTCAGTCAGCGTCATTAATAAGTCGTCGGCATATATGGCTAATTTGTGATGACTATCTCCTATTTGTATACCTGTAATGCGAGAGTTTGATTGCTAGGGGTTCTAATGAAAGGATAAACAATAAAGGGGATAGGGGACATCCTTGTCTGGAGCCATTTCGTATCTCGAAAGCTTCTGATAGCGTCCCATTCACTCTCACCTGGGCTGTTGGATTGGTATATAAGGCCATAATTTTGTGAATAAACTGTGCTGGGAAGTCAAATCGTCTCAGTGTCTCCTGTAAAAAGGTCCAGTCAAGTCTGTCAAAAGCCTTTTCGGCGTCAGTAGAGAGGAACAGTGTGGGGAGCTCAGTCTTAGAAACGTAGTCTATGATATATAAAACATAATTTATGTAAGAACTTACCTGATAAATTAATTTCTTTCATATTGGCAAGAGTCCATGAGCTAGTGACGTATGGGATATACAATCCTACCAGGAGGGGCAAAGTTTCCCAAACCTCAAAATGCCTATAAATACACCCCTCACCACACCCACAATTCAGTTTAATGAATAGCCAAGCAGTGGGGTGATAAAGAAAGGAGTAGAAAGCATCAACAAAAGAAATTTGGAAATAATTGTGCTTTACACAAAAAATCATAACCACAATAAAAAAGGGTGGGCCTCATGGACTCTTGCCAATATGAAAGAAATTAATTTATCAGGTAAGTTCTTACATAAATTATGTTTTCTTTCATGTAATTGGCAAGAGTCCATGAGCTAGTGACGTATGGGATAGCAATACCCAAGATGTGGAACTCTATGCAAGAGTCACTAGAGAGGGATGGATAAAAATAAAAACAGCCATTTTCCGCTGAAAAAAATAATCCACAACCCAAAAAAATAAGTTTAATCTCATAAATGAAAGAAAAAAACTGCTGCCTGAAGAACTTTTCTACCAAAAACTGCTTCTGAAGAAGCAAATACATCAAAACAGTAGCATTTAGTAAATGTATGCAAAGAGGACCAAGTTGCTGCTTTGCAAATCTGATCAACTGAAGCTTCATTCTTAAAGGCCCACGAAGTGGAGACTGATCTAGTAGAATGAGCTGTAATTCTATGAGGCGGGGCCTGACCCGACTCCAAATAAGCTTGATGAATCAAAAGTTTTAACCAAGAAGCCAAGGAAATAGCAGAAGCCTTCTGACCTTTCCTAGGACCAGAAAATAAAACAAATAGACTGGAAGTCTTCCTGAAATCTTTAGTAGCTTCCACATAATATTTCAAAGCTTTTACCACATCCAAAGAATGTAAGGATCTTTCCAAAGAATTCTGTCTACACCTGGGATATGCACCGCAGAGATTAGACAAGAGCTGGATTCCACCCAAGCAAGTATCCGAGATACTTCTTTCATAGCTTGGGGACTGTGAGTCCCACCCTGATGATTGACATATGCCACTGTTGTGATATTGTCTGTCTGAAAACAAATGAACGGTTCTCTCTTTAACAGAGGCCAAAACTGAAGAGCTCTGAGAATTGCACGGAGTTCTAAAATATTTATTGGTAATCTCGCCTCTTGAGATTTCCAAACCGCTTGTGCTGTCAGACATCCCAAACAGCTCCCCAACCTGAAAGACTCGCATCTGTTGTGATCACAGTCCATGTTGGCCGAACTAAACGATGGTGATCTATCCACCACATCAGAGAGTGTCAAACATTGGGATTTAAGGATATTAATTTTGATATCTTTGTATAATCCCTGCACCATTGGTTCAGCATACAAAGCTGTAGAGGTCTCATGTGAAAACGAGCAAAAGGGATCGCGTCCGATGCTGCAGTCATGAGACCTAAAACTTCCATGCACATAGTCACTGAAGGGAATGATTGAGACTGAAGGTGCCGGCAGGCTGCAACCAATTTTAAACGTCTCTTGCCTGTTAGAGACAGAGTCATGGACACTGAATCTATCTGGAATCCTAAAAAGGTGACCCTTGTCTGAGGAATCAAGAAACTCTTTGGTAAATTGATCCTCCAACCATGTTTCTGAAGAAACAACACTAGTTGATTTGTGTGAGATTCTGCAGAACATAAAGACTGAGCTAGTACCAAGATATCGTCCAAATAAGGAAACACTGCAATACCCTGTTCTCTGATTACCGAGAGTAGGGCACCTAGACCCTTTGAAAAGATTATTGGAGCTGTTGCTAGGCCAAATGGAAGAGCAACAAATTGGTAATGCTTGTCTAGAAAAGAGAATCTCAGGAACTGATAATGTTCTGGATGAATCGAAATATGAAGGTATGCATCCTGCAAGTCTATTGTGGACATATAATGTCCTCGCTGAACAAAAGGCAGAATAGTCCTTATAGTCACCATCTTGAAATTGTAATGTAATTGTCTTACATAACAATTCAAAATTTTCAGATCCAGAACTGGTCTGAATAAATTTCCCTTCTTTGGGACAATGAATAGATTTGAATAAAACCCCAAACCTTGTTCCTGAAAAGGAACTGTCATGATTACCCCTGAAGACTCCAGGTCTGAAACACACTTCAGGAAAGCCTGAGCTTTTACTGGATTTGCTGGGATACGTGAGAGAAAAAATCTTTTCACAAGAGGTCTTACTCTGAATCCTATTCAATACCTTTGGGAGATAATGCTCTGAATCCATTGATTTTGGACAGAATTTATCCATATATCCTTGAAAAACCTTAATCTGCCCCCTACAATCTGAGCTGGAATGAGGGCCGCACCTTCATGCGGACTTAGGGGCTGACTTTGGTTTCTTAAACGGCTTGAATTTATTCCAATTTGAGGAAGGCTTCCAATTGGAAACAGATTCCTTGGGGGAAGGATTGGGTTTTTGTTCCTTATTTTGACGAAAGGAAAGAAAACGGTTAGAAGCCTTAGATTTACCCATAGGTTTTTTATCCTGAGGCAGAAAAACTCCCTTTCCCCCAGTAACAGTTGAAATAATAGAATCCAACTGAGAACCAAATAAATTATTACCTTGGAAAGAAAGAGATTGCAATCTAGATTTAGATGTCATATCAGCATTCCAAGATTTAAGCCACAAAGCTCTTCTAGCTAAAATAGCTAAAGACATGGATCTACCATTAATTTTGATCATAACAAAAATGGCATCACAAATAAAATGATTAGCATATTGCAGTAAGCGAATAATGCAAGATATGTCAGAATCCAATTCTTGTTGCGCTAAATTCTCCAACCAGAAAGTTGATGCAGCCACAACATCAGCCAAAGAAATTGCAGGTCTGAGAAGATGACCTGAATATAAATAGGCTTTCCTTAGATAAGATTCAAGCTTCCTATCTTAAGGATCCTTAAAGGAAGTACTATCTCCCATAGGAATAGTGGTACGTTTAGCAAGAGTAGAAATAGCCCCATCAGCTTTGGGGATTTTTTCCCAAAACTCTATAGAATTTGCTGGTAAAGGATACAATTTTTTAAACCTTGAAGAAGGAATAAAAAAGTACCTTGCTTATTCCATTCCTTACAAATCATATCAGAAATAGCCTCAGGAATAGGAAAAACCCCTGGAGAAACCACAGGAGGTTTAAAAACAGCATTTAAATGTTTATTAGACTTAACGTCAAGAGGACTGGTTACCTCAATATCCAAAGTAATTAACACTTAATTTAATAAAGAACGCATATACTCTATTTTAAATAAATAAGTAGATTTGTCAGTCTCAATGTCTGAGGAAGGATCTTCTGAATCAGATAGATCCTCATCAGAGGAGGATAAATTATTATGTTGTTGGTCATTTGAAATTTCATCAGCTAAATGAGAAGTTTTAAAAGACCTTTTACGTTTATTAGAAGGTGGAAATGCAGACAAAGCCTTCTGAATAGAATCAGTAACAAAGTCTTGAAAATTCATAGGTATATCATGTACATTAGAAGTTGAAGGAACTGCAACTGGCAATGTACTATTACTGATGGACACACTATCTGCATGTAAAAGTTTATCATGACAACTATTACAAATGACATTCGGAGAAATAATTTCCGCAGTCTTACAACAAATGCACTTAGCTTTGGTAGAACTGATGTCAGGCAGCAAAGTTCCAGCAGATACTTCTGAGGCAGGATCAGATTGAGACATCTTGCAAAATGTAAAAGAAAAAACAACATATAACGCAAAATTATCAATTTTCTTATATGACAGTTTCAGGAATGGGAAAAAAATGCAAATAGCATAACCCTCTGATAGAGAAAAAGGCAAGAGGCAAACATCAATGGGGTATTAAAATAATGAAAAAAGTTTGGCGCCAAGTATGACGCACAACGTAACTGAAAACTTTTTTGGCGCCAATAATGACAGGAAATGTGTAAGGCTTCGGCGTCAACTATGATGCCGGAAATGACGAAGTTGCGTCATAGACTTATTTTTCGCGCCAAAAAATTCTTGCGACAAGAATGACGCAATAAAGTCTAGCATTTGATGCACCCGCGGGCCTAATACCGCCCGCAATTTGTAAGAAAGTAGTAAATTGAAAAAAAGACTAAACCCCAGGTAAGAAAAACATTTCTTAAAAATGTTTATTTTCCCCAAATATGAAACTGACAGTCTGCAGAAGGAAATACATGAACCTGACTCATGGCAGATATAAGTACAATACATATATTTAGAACTTTATATAAATACATAAAGTGCCAAACCATAGCTGGGGTGCCTTAAGTAATAAAAAACATATTTACCAAAAGACACCCATCCACATATAGCAGATAGCCAAACCAGTACTGAAACAGTTATCAGTATAAGTAATGGTAAATTGAGAGTATATTGTCGATCTGAAAAGGGAGGTAGGAGATGAATCTCTACGACCGATAACAGAGAACCTATGAAATAGACCCCCGTTAGGGAAATCATCGTATTCATAAGTGATACTCCCTTCACGTCCCTCTGACATTCGCTGTACTCTGAGAAGCGCATATCAACGTAGAAATCTTAGCACAAACCATAGGAGGCAAAGTTTGTAAAACTGAATTGTGGGTGTGGTGAGGGGTGTATTTATAGGCATTTTGAGGTTTGGGAAACTTTGCCCCTCCTGGTAGGATTGTATATCCCATACGTCACTAGCTCATGGACTCTTGACAATTACATGAAAGAAATATGTATTCATAAATAAATAGAACATATTCTGCTATTTGAAGAACATTGGAATTTGAAATATTCATATTTCGTGTCGGGTTTGCGCGCAAGTGGGGTGTTTTTTTTTTCTCACTTTTTTGCTCCATTGACTTCTAGGAGGGGAATAGGTCTTTACGCGCGCAATATTTTAAGTTCGGCTTTTTGCACACTTTTGGTAAGCGCAAGGGTGATAACTTTTTACTTTAAACTTGTTATAGCAGAGCAAACCGAAAGGCGCAAAAAGTTTACCTCTAATGCAATTGGCGCTCTAGCAAAAGTGCTAAATAGCTCTCCACTCATAATCAGGACTTTAATTTACTGTTACCTTAAAAGAAAATGACACTTCTCTGGGTATTTTAGAGATAACTATAGTTGCTATTTCAGCCTACTGCATTAGTGACCTTGTATAATGTGCAAGTTTTCTCTAGACCTGTTTCATCCAATTACAATAGACACTTGATTCATTGCAGCATGTTGCATTGTTTACCCTAATAAATGGAATTAACCAAAATTCTTATGTTACCTATGTGTGTATTAACTCCTTGAGACAAAAAAAATAATTAGCTATTTCCAATATTATGTGTTCACTGGCAAGAATAATGTAAGTAGGCTTTACTGGGAATAGATTGTGAGAGAAACATAACACTATTTACTTCAGGAAACAGCAAAATGAAGAAGAAAAAACATTCCTTGTTAAAAATGAATAAATATTATAGAGTTGATCACATTCCTTTCAGAAAAACATATCTAATGAGAAAACCACCATTAATGTCTATGGAGAGCTTTGCAGATAAATCATTTGATAATCTTTTCTACAGGATTGTGATAGACCCCAGAGTTAGCAATGCTTCTGAAATAGAGTGTCACACACGTGTTCCAGTCAGATTTTGTACTGTAAGTCAATACATCTTACAATCCCAACGTTATTTTACAATTGCTACAAATCTGTTTTCTAAAGCCCCTGCTGTTAAAAGCGCATCTGGTATTATATATTTAATTTCACACATTTGTAGACATTGAAATGTGTCTACAACTTCCGCATTTAGGTGCACATCTTGCGGTTTATAAAAAGTATCCAATTGTGTTTTCATAGCAGTGAATACAATGAAAACAATTATTTTTCTTAGTAAATAACAGCGACATTTTGTTCCAGGGCACAATCTCCAGAACAAATCAACCTTATAGTTCATTAAATTCTCAGCTTTACAGATTTACGTTTTTGTCTCTGCAGCTTTTTTTATATTTCGTTATTTGTCTTTCCTGTTCTTCCATCTGTCTTGGGGCACTACCATATAGCAGTGGCCCCTTAGTTAAACACATTCACAAACAAAGGGTCTGGAATAAGCAGGTGCCAACTGGATTCTATTGAGATGACAACATTTGGGGCTGCAAAAAGCTAAATATCAGGAAGCAGGTACCTCATCTACTGCAATCTATTCCTGGCTTTTATTTTTTAAACCCCTTTTCTCCCTCTTCTGCCGCTCCCCTAGCTCTGTGTAAAGTACTGGGCTTGTAAAACAGACAATGACTACAAGTGGCGCTATCTTTTTCTTTTGCTTGCATGCTAACTGCACTTAAAGGGATAGTAAAGCCCGAATTAAGCTTTCATGATTTGGATAGGGCAACTTTCTAATTTACTTTTATCATAAAATTTGCTTTGTTCCTTTGTTATTCTTAGTTGAAAGCTTAAACTAGGTAGGCTCATATGCTAATTTCTAAGACCTGGAAGGCTGCCTCTTTTCAGAATGCATTTGACAGTTTTTCACAGCTAGAGGGAGTTAGTTCATGTGTTTCCTATAGATAACACTGTGCTCACGCACGTGAAGTTATTTAAGAGTCAGCACTAATTGCCTGAAATGCAAGTCTGTCAAAAGATCTGAGATAAGGAGGCAGTCAGCAGAAGCTTAGGTACAAGGTAATCACAGAGGTATAAAGTGTATTTCTATAACAGTGTTGGTTATGCAAAACTGGGGAATGGTAATTAAAGGGATTATCTATCTTTTTAAACAATAACGTTTTTGGTGTTTACTATCCCTTTAAAGTAAACTTTTAACGTGGGCTGGTTAATGCTCATATTCAAATTTTAAAGTAAAAAGCACAAGAGCAATACCCAATGCGCTCTAAAGTCAGGATTTCGGATATCGAGACCGCGTTAACTTCTTCTCCTCATAGATGTCAATGGAGCTTCCTGTTCAAAAAAATCAAACACTTATTGCTTGCACGCTAACCCGACAACATGTAAGACCAACTACGCTAAAGCCAAAGGTAGTTAGGAATGGTTAATATTACAATGTCCTTCACATAGAAGACAATGTTATTTTTATTTTTATACTAGTCGATAAGCCTGCCCAGAGAGCAGTCTAATCATTTTTAAACTACAGATGTAGAAACAACCTATTTTGTAACCCTTCTTTTATATATATATTTAATCTACAGGTGTAGCAATACTATAATTATAATGGACTACTGTCTTAAATATTGCAATAGACATAATTAAACTAATAACCCCTAAACCGCAAAACCCCCACATCGGAATAAACCTATTTACTCTATTAACCCCTAAGCCACAAAACTCCCACATCGCAATAAACCTAATTAACTTATTAACCCCTTAAATAACTATATAAATAACTAAGCACCCTAACCTAACACCACCTTAAATTAACCCAAATTACCTAAACTAATAAATTCTAAAGTTACAAAAAAATAAAACAAAACTAAGTTTACAAAAAATTAAAAAAGGCTAACATTACAGAAAATAAAAAATCAAATTACCACATTTTACAAAATGAAACCTAATCCCTATGAAAATAAAAAAGCCCCCCCCAAAACAAAAACACTGCCTACTCTAAGAATAAACTACCAGTAGCCCTTAAAGGGGTTTTTGCAGGGCATTGCCCAAAGATAATCAGCTCTTTTACAAAAAATGCACAAAGTCCCTTCAGGGGCGCTAATCTATTAAACAAAAATTTTGTTTGCTCTTGAGCGCAACTGTTTACTTTAAACTTGTTGATATGTGAGCTAAGTAGCATGGTTGCAATATTGCTTACTGCGACCCATGTTAAAGTGAAGGTCCATTTTGATGAATTAGTGCCCGGTTTTTAATAAAAATATTAAAAACAAGGGCACTTTAATTCATCAAAATTGACATTTCACTGTTTTCTTCAAAAACTTACCTTTTAATCCTGGCAGCCGCTCCAGCACTTCCGCCCGTCACAAGCCGTCTTCTCGGGTCCAAAATGACGAATCTGGCTTCCTCCAATCACAGTGTAGCATCAGGCCAAGATTCCCCCGGGG
The DNA here is from genome assembly GCF_027579735.1 of Bombina bombina. Classification (NCBI taxonomy): domain Eukaryota; kingdom Metazoa; phylum Chordata; class Amphibia; order Anura; family Bombinatoridae; genus Bombina; species Bombina bombina. Next base: position 18,322,025 of record NC_069508.1, read on the forward strand.
GGAAACTGTGATTGGAGGAAGCCTGATTCGTCATTTCTGACGTCTGCAGAGGCTTCCGACAGCCGGGGGAATCGCTGGAGCTGCTGCAAGGATTAAAAGGTATGTTTTTGATGTAAACAGTGAAATGTCAATTTTGATGAATTAAAGTGCCCTTGTTTTTAATAGGTTTATTAATAACCAGGCACTAATTCATCATAATTGACCTTCACTTTAACATTAGCACACCACTTGTAATCTAGCCCAATATCTTGCAAATTCAGGGCAGTAGACACCATAGAGGTTTAGGGTGCTGCAGTAAAGAATGGAGGATATATAATCCCCTGTAACTGGCACTTGCATAAAGTGATGCACTTCAGTGGTAAACTGAGTCCTTTTAGATTAGATGTTTTCAGGACTGTCCCTGATTGTCACTGATTGTCCTGCGAGCTTGCAATCTATAATCATTACATTTACAAACAAAGCAATCACCCTCACACAGCATGTAAGGCTGAAAAACGATCATTTTTTTCTAAAAAAAATAAGTGGTTGAGTTACACTTCTGAAAACGTTTTCGTGCACTTGTGAAATGATATGAGAAATGATATTAAGTATGAAAGACAGAAACTGTTATCACTTTACATCAGCCAAATGGTTTAACAGTTGGTGCCATAAAGTTCCACTCATATGTATAGTATTTAATTATTTATTTTGTCTACTTTACCTAATTTACACCTAAAAATTGTATTTCTTCCCATTCTCTAATAGAAGATATAGGGCATTCTGCTGGATCCACTACCCTGCAACTTGCTACCCCCCTAATTGTTTGATCATTTCAGGAGGTCATTTATATTTGTATCTAATTGACCAAAGTAGAGCTATATTCATTTTTTTTTCTTCAAGTAGTGTGTCCCTAGACTGCAAAATGGTACAGATTTCTGCAGGCAGCAGATTCTCTCCAGTAAAATACTTTAGTCTTTGTGTATGTTATTTTTGTAAAAATGATGTTCCTTTACTGAGGAAAAAAATACATTTTGTTTTTATGCTTTAATAATCACAAATTAAGTATAGGAGTTGATCACCATCCTTTAGAAAAATGTATCTAATTATTAGCAACACATAAACACCTTTGAAGTCTATAGGGAATTTTGTAGACAAATCATTTTATACATTTTTCTAAATGATTGCGATCAACCCATAGGCCCCTATTTAACAAAGGTCTTGCGGACCTGATCCGACAGTGCGGATCAGGTCCGCAAGACCTCGCTGAATGCGGAGAGCAATACGCTCTGCGTATTCAGCATTGTACCAGCAGCTCACAAGAGCTGCTGGTGCAACGCTGCCCCCTGCAGACTCGCGGCGCAGGGAGGTGTCAATCAACCCAATCGTATTCAATCGGGTTGAACAGTCATAACTGCTGTTTCTGGCGAGTCTGAAGACTCGCCAGAAACACGATCCGTCAAGCTCCTTTCGGAGCTTGATAGATAGGCCCCATAATGTTCATTCTTGAAAAACAAAAATTATTTTATTCTAATATAGGGTAATATAGGGTATTATTTAGTGTATGATATAGGGTAATACAGGGTATGATTTACGGTATGATATAGGGTATGATTTAGGGTATGATGTAGGGTATGATTTATGGTATGATATACGCTAATATAGGATATGATATAGGGTAATATAGGATATGATATAGGGTAATATAGGGCATGATATAAGGTATAATATAGGATATGATATAGGGAATAATATAGGATAATATAGGGTATAATATAGGGTATGACATAGGGTAATATAGGGTATGAAATAGGGTAATATAGGATATGATATAGGGTAATATAGGGCATGATATAAGGTATAATATAGGATATGATATAGGGAATAATATAGGATAATATAGAGTATAATATAGGGTATGACATAGGGTAATATAGGGTATGAAATAGGGTAATATAGGGTATGATATAGGGTATGATATAGGATAATATAGGGTATGATATAGGGTATGATATAGGGTATGATATAGGATAATATAGGGTATGACATAGGGTAATATAGGGTATGATATAGGGTATGATATAGGATAATATAGGGTATGACATAGGGTAATATAGGGTATGATATAGGGTATGATATAGGATAATATAGGGTATGATATAGGGTATGATATAGGGTATGATATAGGATAATATAGGGTATGACATAGGGTGATATATGGTATGATATAGGGTATGACATAGGGTAATATAGGGTATGATATAGGGTATGATATAGGATAATATAGGGTATGACATAGGGTGATATATGGTATGATATAGGGTATGACATAGGGTAATATAGGGTATGATATAGGGTATGATATAGGATAATATAGGGTATAATATAGGGTGATATATGGTATGATATAGAGTATTATAAGGTATTCTACAGGGGTTGATCGCAATCCTTTAGAAAAAACTTATGAAATTATTTATCTGCAAAACTCACATTTTAACATTAAAATAAAATGTAACAAGCTTCACCCTTACTGATTCATTGGCCGGATTACAAGTGGCACGCTATTTAGGGCTTTCGTTCGTGCACAAGAACCGCCAGAAGCAAAATGTATGCGCTGGTTAGCATGCATATTACCAGTTAAAAGTAAAATGTGCGCACCAAGCAAAAGCTGAAGCATGTTAGCTGTAGGACTTTGGATATTGCGACCACGCTAACTTCTTCTCCCCATAGATGTCAATTGAGAGTGCAAATAAAAAGAACTAACATTTATAGCTCACTTACTAAGCCGATCGCAAAGACATTAATCTTTCATATATTACATTCCAATGTTTTTCACATAGAAGAAAATGTTCTATTTATTTTTAATTATATAATATATATATCAGCACTGCAGAATCTGTTGGCGCTCTACAAATACTTGATAATAATAATAATATACTATATATATATATATATATATAAAATAGAAAAAGGCATGTACTCTCTGGATTTGTGCAAAACAAGTGCTTTAATCGCACATCAAACAGGTAACGTTTCGGGGATCAATCACCCCTTCATCAGACCAAGTGGTTTGATGAAGGGGTGATTAATCTCGAAACGTTACCTGTTTGATGTGCGATTAAAGCACTTGTTTTGCACAAATCCAGAGAGTGCATGCCTTTTTCTACTTTATGAGTATTTTTGCCTGCACCCTGGTAGCTGCCCTTTAGGTGAGAGTGCACTCTATATTGGAACTTTATATATATATATACCCATACAAACACATAACTACACATGTATAGTTGTATACACATATATACAGTACATATGGATTTATACATATATTCACAAATGTATGTATATATCCATTATAGCCCTTTCCATTCAAATAACTTGTTAAATACCATTTACCTTTTAACCCTTATAACTTTTTTTTATTATTTATATGAATGTTTTTTATCAGATAGTGTATATATGAGTGTAACGCTTTATTTTAATGTATTTATGTTGGTTTTTTACCCCTAACCCTTTACTCAAGGGCTTCACTTGTACTAATCCGACAAGCATGAATATAGTTTGCACATTTACTTTCAACTTATAATACATGCGCAAGTAGGCACAATATTTCAATATAGCGCGCACTAACGTTAGCGCGCCACTAGTAATCTAGCACTCGTGTAGCTCTCTGTGCACACTGCCTGAGTATTAGCGGCACAGGAGAGGTTTATACAGTATGAAGGGGCTCTTGAGATTATTCTGACCGGAGGATATTATTATGCATAGAGCTCTCAGACTGAGATGTACGTGTTTATATTCTCACCAGGAAGTTTGGCTCTAGCTGCTTGTAAATTCATTGTTATTTGCTCCTTCTTATCTGATTGACAATACAAGTTGTCGTTCTCCGGAGAATACAGACAACGCACCTCTGTATTATTAGTGGCTCTGCGCTGTGTTTAGCTTGGAAAATCTTTGTGTGTCAGTAACACAGCAGTATATTTTATCTTTATGTAGCAATAACTGTATTTCCTCTCTGTGACGTCCTGTTAATAGCTGTGTTTAATCTGAGTAAACAGGTAACAATCAGGAACCTAACAAGACCAAATAAAAATAACAATGAAATATTATTCAGTGCTGAGCTAAACAATAGTGCAATGTCTGAGACATTTAAACTAGTTTTTCATATACTCATGACTTGTTAAAGGGACAGCAACATCTGCACATGTATATCTCTTGTCATTCGCTCACCAGATATGATCAGCTAGCTCCCACTGGTGCATTGCTGCTCCATCAAAAGATCACAAGAGAATAAAGCAAATTCTATAGTACAAATACATTGGAAAGTTGTTTAAAATGTTATGTTCTATCTAATTCATGAAATAACTATTTTGGGTTTTATGTCACTTTAAAGGGACAGTAAATCCTCTGGGATTTTTTCTCCCTAGTTACAGCACAGGAGATAAGATAAGGAGAACAAATTATTTACATGTAGGTAAAAACTAGGTTACAACATGGGAGCCAATTACTTTATGCAACCTAAATTGTCAAATATATTTTTTCAAGTTTATTTTTAAAAACAAAAGTCCCTCTCTGGCAAATCTTTTCTTTAAATATATCATTATGTCTACCATTTATTCATTGTTTTATGTCCCTTTAAAGGAACATTTAAAGGACAGTCTACTCCAAAACTTTTATTGTTTAAAAAGATAAATTATCCGTTTATCATTCCCCTGATTTGCATAACCAACACAGTTATATTAATATACTTTTTAACTCTGTGATTACTAGGGATGGGCGAATGTGTAACTTTTCGAATTTCGAATGTAGAACGAATGTTATTACCGAAATTCAAATTCTAAATCCGAATGTCGATAAGAACGAATATTCTTAAAAATTCGAAAATCGAATGTTATTTACAGTTTTCGAATGTCACTTTCGAATTCGAATGTTTATAATTATATCGAATATCCACATTCGAAATTTCGAATTTAACATTCTATTTAACAAATACTATTCAGAAGTTCAATAGTTCATGTGGTAGGGCAGGAATCTAGTAAATTGATACATAATAGATACAAATATATAATTTCGAATGTTTCCAGAATATTTCATAATTTGAATATTACATTTAAAGAAAGCATTAGAAATACTATTACAAACATATAAATTCACATTTTTGCATAATAATGAATATTGCATAATTCGAATATTACATTTAAAGAAAAAGCATTAGAAATACTATTACAATCTAAATTCGAATTTTTCTTATCCGAATATTGCATAATTTGAATATTACATTTAAAGAAAAAGCATTAGAAATACTATTACAATCTAAATTCGAATTTTTCGAAAATATTATTTTCGAATGTAATCGTAAAATTCAAAACCGAACATTCAAAAATCGAATGTTAGAATGTTATGTAAACATTCGAAATTCGATTCGAACAAACGAATGTGTTAAAATTCGTACCATTTTTCGAATGTTGCGAAACATTCGCCCATCCCTAGTGATTACCTTGTATCTAAGCCTCTGCACACTGCCCCTTATCACATGACTTTATATTTATTATCACATGACTTGCATTTAAGCCAATTAGTGCCATGTGATGCACAACACTTACGTATTGACCATTAACACTAATATATCCAGCGCCGAAAGTAGCTGAATGCTGCTACCCACAGCTATATTTGTAATTGGTTTGAAAAACACATAAACTAATAATCAATTTTGCACATACCTATTTATTAATTCCCAATAATTAATTGCAAGATAAAGAAATACATGTGCACATTCATAAGTACAACACCATATTATAATACAGCAAGCAATTTTAATAATATTTGAGGTTTAAAAATGATGTTGAAAGGAGATCTGATTTATTTATATATTCACCCCGGGTCAGCTGAGTGTTGTCAAGGGAAATTTTTTCCAAGGAATTTTGAAATGGCAAAAAAATAAAAGGAAGGCCGAGGAAAAAGTTATAACACCTTAGGCAAAGAAAGGAAGCGCAGATTTTATGTGATGTATTGTATTCATATATAAATGATTTCAAGTTAGGATAAAAGCTTTTTTTTTTTAAATCTGCTTCTTAGAAAACAGCAGTCGCACCACTGTAATTCAGTCCCAGAGAACATCACCATAAAAGCCTTTATCTAACGAACATCACAAATACATTTGAAAGTACAGTTACACTCTTAGGGGCCTATTTATCATGTGTCGGGCGGAAATGATGCGCTGTTGGCATTTTGCACAAGCATTTAGTGTGAAATGCTTGTGCATTACTGCCCCCTGCACATTTGCGGCCAATCAGCCGCTAGGAGGGGGTGTCAATCATGATTGCTGTCCTCCGCTGCTGGGGAACCTGAAACTATGGGGGTAGATTGCAGCATTCACTGCTTGATAAATCTACCCCTTAATCTTAACACAATCTAATAATTTTATTTTTTATTTTTTTTTAAAAAGCGAAAACTTTTTACTTTTAACTTGTAATACGAGCGCTACCCAACGCATTCAAAAACCTAACTTCTAGCAGAGTTACCATGAGAGCAGGAGAGTTAAATACCGCTCCACTCGTAACCTGTACCTTAAAGGGCCATGATACCCAAATGTTGAAACACTTGAAAGTGATGCAGCATACCTGTAAAAAGCTGACTAGAAAATATTACCTGAACATCTTTATGTAAAAAAGAAAGATATTTTACCTCACAATCTCCTCAGTAGCCACATCCCATTGTAAAAGACTTCTAAGCAACAAATCAGTATGTCTGTCCAGGGACAGCGGAAAGAGCGAGCTTTCGTGCACACTCATCTTATTTCCCTATTCAGTTTAAGGAAGTTTACTATGAAATATCATGGGAGTTAAGTGAAATCTCATGAGATCACAGTAAAAGAGTTCATGACCTCAGCACTGTTGATGCTGATTGGCTGCTGTTCATTTCTTCATTTTTTTTTTTAACCTGTAGCTGAGCAACAGCTGAAGTCTAACTATTTACACAGAACTTACTCTGCTGAGCTGAGGAGATTGTGAGGTAAAATATCTTCTTTTTTTACATAGAGAAGCTCAGGTGATATTTTCCTGTCAGCTTTTTACAGTTATACTGCATCAGTTTCTCAGTTTCAAGTGATTTAGCGTATGAGTATTATGTCCCTTTAATGCCTATATACTGGTTAATTAGTTATAGTAAAAAAGCCTTTGCAATAAAGAGTATATTATTTATTGTACCTGCTTTTCCTATAATTTACCACTAAGAATTGAATCCCCACCCTGTTGCCAGAGATGCTGTAGTAGATCTATAATTCTGCAACATGCTACATATGCTACATAGTGACTGTTTAATTAGTAAAAACGGATCTTAAAGAGGCACTAGTCAAAATTAAACAAATAAATTGGATAAACTATAAAATTTTAAAAAATGTTCTGTTTTCTTCCATTATCAACTTTGCTTAGTTCTTGTCATATCCTTTGTTAAAGAGTAACCCTCATTGAGCTCAGGAGAGTGCACGTGTCTTCAGCCATTTGGCAACAGTGTTTGCAACATTATTTATTACAGTGTTATACACAAATACTGTTGCCATTGCTGAAGACACATGCACCTACGCTTCTATCAGTCTACCTAGGTTTATGCTTCAAAAAAGGATGCTAATAGAACAAATCAAATGTGTTCATAAAAGTAAATTGGAAAGATATTTAAAATTGCTCTTTCTGAATCTGGAATGTTTAATATTAATTGTCTGTCCCTTCAAGCTTTCATAATTCATACAAAGGATGTCGTTTTAAGCGACTTTTAAATTTTCTGTTACAATCAAAAGTAATTTGTTCTCTTGGGATTCTTTATTGAAAAGCATACCTAGGTAAATGCAGGACAACAATACACTACTAGGAACTATAACAAATTATAATGCTGCCGATCAACAAACACTGGAATCAATTTACCAAACAAATTAACCATGCAAAATCTAATATGAAGTAGTCATGCTTTTTTTTTTACTTTACATCATATCCCTATTGGCTCCACAGCCAATCAGAAACAACTTAACCAATAGCAACAAGGCCCCTATCAGTGAGTGAGTCCTCATAGTAATGCTTCTATTACAATGTTATGCCGGCCCACTTAGATTAACTCTTTTTTTTCCTTTATGACAATTCCAGTGAACATCCAATCAATGTGTGTGTCATATGACAATCTGGAAGTCCAGCCCCTTTAAAGCCCTTAGAAAGCCTATGTAGAGAGTGGGTGTGACTGCTCTATACATCACAGCCAAGCCAAAAGAGGAAATGGAGGGGGGCGGAGGAACAGACAATACCAATTAGGATTAAAAATATTTTATTATAAAATATATACACTTTAAAAAAAATAAAAAATATGTGGATTTATTTGCAAAATAATATATTTTTCATTGCAACATTATTTTATTCGGAAATTTACCATCACTTTCAGATTAAAGTGACATTAAACCCTGTAAGATTATAACTTTATTGGCTACTTTAAAAATGTTCCTAACCAGCCTCAGTAGAGGAGATAAGATAGCCGTCAATTAAACCTAGGGAAACCTAGTTCACAACATGGCAGTACCCATTACTTTACAACAACTAAAATGTTACACTAATTTCTACACTTTTTAAACAATTTAATAATTTTACATCTGCGTATTATTCTCAGGCTAACCTTTGATTATATGATTATATTAAGGGCTAGATTACAAGTGGTACGCTAACGTTAGCACGCACACACGCAATATTGAAATATTGTGCCCGCACTAACTAGCATTCATATTAAAAACTGAAAGTAAATGTGATTGTTCAAGTGCAAGCTAAATTTGAGCCCATTGAATTAGTGTGACTGACTAAATACAAGAAAAAACAGATGTGTTCACCTAAATATCTCTCAACTTTTCATATTGAAAAAGAAAGAAAAAAGGTTTTTTCTATGAGCTGTGATCTTTGTTTGAAAAGCTATCACAAATTATTCTGTTTTTTCTTGTATTTATAATTTTGAGGTAAGCATTTAAATATCAATAGCTGTTATATCCTTTTGTCCCTTGATAATATTTTATAAATATTAATAGTTATCTCATATGTGTTATTACTAGCTAGTGATGTATTTTGAATAATGTCAGTCAATCATGTGGATCTAGGTATCCAATCAGGTATTAGATTAGTAATGTTACAGGCCAGTTCAGACTTAAATAGGTGGCTGAGCTGATCCTCAGGTAAGCAGTGAATGAACAAGTGCGCAAACGCACGAAACATGTATGCATGAGGATCAGCTCACTAACCTGATTGCTTGAGTCACTGCTGGCTATACTGTAGGACATCGTGTTTTATGTCCTTTTTTACATATTTGGAATAAAAGCTGTTTTTATTTTTATTTTCTGCCTGGAAATCACTTTCTTCAATTTCATCCAGTAAGTCTAAGCGCAACTTCTACCTTTTGTACTTTGCATTTGTTTGGAACGTGTGTTGCAGACACGCCTGAAGTTGCAGCCTATCAACCGGATTCTTACAGGGGGGGTGTCCCCCGCCCACTCTCCATTGTGCCGAGTTTTACTTCCATACCGGACGTTCAGGAGGAGCGCATTGTGCAGTGAATGGCTTTTTGACTATATATATATACACACTGTATATATTTATATAGATACAGTATATCTGTATAGATACATATTTTACAAAAAATACATCAGATATGTTTATAAATATATAGATTTTAAAAGAAATAGAACATTTTATCCTATGTGTAGAGCATTGGAATGTAAAATATTAAAAACTACCTTCGGTTTACTGAGAGTCGGGTTAGCATTTGAGCAATAAGTATTCATTTTTTTTTAGTTTGCACTCTTCTTTAAAGTCTATGGGGCTATCTATGGTGATATCCAAAGTCCTGAAGTTAGAGAGCGTTGGCATTTGCACGCACACAAACATTTTACTTTCAATTTATAACACGCGCACTAACTTGCACGCATTAAAAATGTACTTCTGATGGTGTTAATGAGCGAGCAAAAGTGCTAAACAGCGTGCCACTTGTTAACTGGCATTTAGGGTTTTACCACCCATTAAGTCAGGATGCACTATTGCATTTATTTGTATAGCTTGTTGATTATAAGTGTCTCTCAAACGTCTAGTTTAAAGGGACATTACCGTCATTGGGCTTGATGCTGTCTAGGGGTTGTCCCGACGAGTTCATGTAAGAAATTCATTTATAGTTGACCGCCAGTGAACTTTCCTGCCAATAACATCTATAGTTGTGTTAAATGGCCAATATGATGTATGGTGTAAGAGCACAGATCTCGCTGGCTGCACAAAGGCCTGGAAACCCCTTGCAACAGACAACATTAAGTGTAAGTCACTGTTTATAAGGGGTTAAGTACAAATTACATTATAGGCTATGTTATCATATGTATGCCAAGAGTTTGTCTTGTGCTTATAAATATTGGAGACCAATTGTTTGGAGCAAAGATTTAAATCTACCATATTTAAAAATAAATCCACGTAAATCATGGGAACTGAGCCGAATAGTTGCTGGATATATGTACTATTTATCACAGCATTATCTAGTGAAAAAAGGGAAGATGTTAAAAAAATGCCTTAATAAAATAGAAAATGTGATTTTAATAGTTTTAGGGTCCTTTACGGTTTAAAGGCAATATCGTATGGACACCGGACAGAAGGCATAAAGCAAACAATCAGCACTTGCTAGATTTGTATACAAACTCTAGTGGTTTCCCCTCTGAGGTTTAACTGTAAGAAATGTTGCTTGTTTTAAATGCTAGAAAATCCAACATATTTTTGTAACATTGGTTTGCAGACCCACCAGATGGTTTCCGGTCCCAAGTGCTGGAATAAGCAATTCAAGTTCTCAAATAACAATTAGATTTAAGGATTTGGAAAGAGATTTTTTTTTTAAAAAAAAAGTTACAAAATCAAATAATGTTTTTAAGCTTTTGTCCTGTGGAGCCATAAGGTAAACTGGAAGTTTGTTACAACATAGAGACGTAAAAAAAAATTGTACAGGGAGTGCAGAATTATTAGGCAAATGAGTATTTTGACCACATCATCCTCTTTATGCATGTTGTCTTACTCCAAGCTGTATAGGCTCGAAAGCCTACTACCAATCAAGCATATTAGGTGATGTGCATCTCTGTAATGAGAAGGGGTGTGGTCTAATGACATCAACACCCTATATCAGGTGTGCATAATTATTAGGCAACTTCCTTTCCTTTGACAAAATGGGTCAAAAGAAGGACTTGACAGGCTCAGAAAAGTCAAAAATAGTGAGATATCTTGCAGAGGGATGCAGCACTCTTAAAATTGCAAAGCTTCTGAAGCGTGATCATCGAACAATCAAGCGTTTCATTCAAAATAGTCAACAGGGTCGCAAGAAGCGTGTGGAAAAACCAAGGCGCAAAATAACTGCCCATGAACTGAGAAAAGTCAAGCGTGCAGCTGCCAAGATGCCACTTGCCAACAGTTTGGCCATATTTCAGAGCTGCAACATCACTGGAGTGCCCAAAAGCACAAGGTGTGCAATACTCAGAGACATGGCCAAGGTAAGAAAGGCTGAAAGACGACCACCACTGAACAAGACACACAAGCTGAAACGTCAAGACTGGGCCAAGAAATATCTCAAGACTGATTTTTCTAAGGTTTTATGGACTGATGAAATGAGAGTGAGTCTTGATGGGCCAGATGGATGGGCCCGTGGCTGGATTGGTAAAGGGCAGAGAGCTCCAGTCCGACTCAGACGCCAGCAAGGTGGAGGTGGAGTACTGGTTTGGGCTGGTATCATCAAAGATGAGCTTGTGGGGCCTTTTCGGGTTGAGGATGGAGTCAAGCTCAACTCCCAGTCCTACTGCCAGTTTCTGGAAGACACCTTCTTCAAGCAGTGGTACAGGAAGAAGTCTGCATCCTTCAAGAAAAACATGATTTTCATGCAGGACAATGCTCCATCACACGCGTCCAAGTACTCCACAGCGTGGCTGGCAAGAAAGGGTATAAAAGAAAAAAATCTAATGACATGGCCTCCTTGTTCACCTGATCTGAACCCCATTGAGAACCTGTGGTCCATCATCAAATGTGAGATTTACAAGGAGGGAAAACAGTACACCTCTCTGAACAGTGTCTGGGAGGCTGTGGTTGCTGTTGCATGCAATGTTGATGGTGAACAGATCAAAACACTGACAGAATCCATGGATGGCAGGCTTTTGAGTGTCCTTGCAAAGAAAGGTGGCTATATTGGTCACTGATTTGTTTTTGTTTTGTTTTTGAATGTCAGAAATGTATATTTGTGAATGTTGAGATGTTATATTGGTTTCACTGGTAAAAATAAATAATTGAAATGGGTATATATTTGTTTTTTGTTAAGTTGCCTAATAATTATGCACAGTAATAGTCACCTGCACACACAGAGATCCCCCTAAAATAGCTATAACTAAAAACAAACTAAAAACTACTTCCAAAACTATTCAGCTTTGATATTAATGAGTTTTTTGGGTTCATTGAGAACATGGTTGTTGTTCAATAATAAAATTAATCCTCAAAAATACAACTTGCCTAATAATTCTGAACTCCCCTGTAGTAGGAATCTGTGAGTGAGATCATAATGTTTTTATTTTTTGTAAAGGGATCACATTAAAAACAAAATAATAGTAGATCAGATGATTACACGTTAATCAACATGGCTTTAGTGTAATTTTATCTGGCTATAGGTAAACAAGAATGACTGTAGAGAAATCATAGTTTTGCTAAGATTACTTATCTTTGGGTTTTCAGCAGTTTAAAAAGCTATAGTTCAGCATACAACAAGCCAGTGAAATTCCGTGTTATTGTCCCAAGGAAAGCTGGAGGGTGTGAGGGCTGATAAATCCCTGATTACATTACTGTTATAATACATTAGTGATGCAATAAGCATGCAGAATAGATAAAGCGTACTTTTATAGCTAATCTGTGGTATATGTCTACATACTGGCTGGGTGCTGAGGCAACAAACTGTTGCTTGTCTCAGTAGAACAATCATGATATTATGAACATCTCACTGAATTCTGAAGAAATAACTACATCTTATTACAAATATAGTCCTTTAATGTGATGAGGGTAATTCCACTTTTCAGAACGTTGAGAACCAAAAAGAGAGAGGAAAGATCACATAGTGAAACTTTGTTTGGGTAGGGTGGAGTAAAATGGACCTTAATCATGTATAAGAGAGCTATATCTGAGCTCTCAGAAGTAAACACATCTGGGAATCAATCATCTGTTGCAATAACCAAGACAGCAACCAGATCTCACCAATAAAATGTATTTATAAAAACAATGTTACAGGACTCAATCAAAAAGGCCCAAGTTGACTAGTCCTTGAAAAAGCACCCAATCTATAAAACAAAGCCGGTTAATAGAAGCAAAAAAAAACTTGTAAGAAGTTAAAGAGAAGTAAAAGAAAAAGAAAAAACATTGTAAGCTTTGAAAATGCCACACAAGACCGCCAGATGAGATAAATCGCATGAGCAACAGTCTTTATCAATTCCACATGCTAGGCCTAAGTGAAGGTGAACAATTCCTGACCACACCCCTGAGGTACCTTGCACACTAGAAGGCGACTTTACCATAACAAAACACTACAAACATTAATTAAACCATTTTACAAGCAAATTTGCTAAGTGATTCGGCTGTAGTTATTGATTTTCCATGTTACTAGCAAATCCTGTTTGATTAGTGAGAATGTATGTGCTGGGCTCCTCGTGTGCTTAATGACAGACACTCCCACTAATTAAATGCTTAAAACAATAGGTGAAATGACCCTCAATCAATGTCAGACATGTTCTCACGTTTACAACATAGTCTCTAGGCAAATTCTGGTGCAGTTTGCAATATTCAATGAGGTGTTGGATGTATGTAGGTCTTGGTACAAGGAGGTCTTATAGATAGCAGTAAAGTATGCAGCTATGTTAGCACTTCCCTTCAGATGCTCGCTGCCAGCTCCGGTTCTCCCAAACCATATCCAGAAACAAAAAAATATCGAAAGTCGTGGCGCTGTGTCACCCTATGGAATACAAGTTGCTCTTTTCCTTTGAGAAACTGGCTTCTTCCACCGCCAAAATAAAAAGCTCACAATAGTGTAGCATGTTTCACGCAGTATAGTAGGCGCACACACAGGTTATACTCACAAGATATCAATTTAAATCAGCCTTTTATTAAAAACCATCACAATGGTGACTTCAGATGCAGCTTCAAGGTTTATTAAAATATAGCTCAAATATAGCTCAACGTGTTTCGGCAAACAAGCCTGTATTGATTTTATGCTCTTGCTAAAGGCTTGTTTGCCGAAATGCGTTGAGCTATATTTGAGCTATATTTTAATAAACCCTGAAGCTGCATCTGAAGACACCATTGTGATGGTTTTTAATAAAAGTCTGATTTAAATTGATATCTTGCGAGTTTAACCTGATTTAAATTGGTATCTTGCGAGTTTAACCTGTGTGTGCGCCTACGATACTGCGTGAAACATGCTACACTATTGTGAGCTTTTTATTTTGGAGGTGGAAGAAGCCAGGTTCTCAGAGGAAAAGAGCAGCTTGTATTCCATGGGGTGACACAGCACTGACACTTTCGATATTTCTTGGTACAAGGAGGGAAGTGCTTTCAGTTTAGTGCTGTGTGCAGTCACATTTTGTGATGATGTCATTAGTGATGTCATATAACAAATTCACTAACTTTATCATTTTCTTGCTTTGTCTGACATCATCAGTTGGTGAAGATTATCATACAAGAACTTGGACTTGCAGAGAGCCTAGATTTTCTTGTCTTTCCATAAGAGGCTAAACTATATCTTTTCAGAAGTCTTTTATAACCAGAGATCTTTTTTTTAATGATGTTGGACGGCGCTCTATATATGTGATATTAGCTGTAAAATCTAAGTTTACATCGTTTTATTTGTTTATGTATTTGACTTTCCGTAAGTAATTCAGTTACATGGCATTTGTACTAAGGGAGGTATTTATCATCACATACTGTAGATTTGACGGTGCCCTCTCTATACGCCTTTTCTCTCTGCTCGTTAGTGTATTCCGCTAGCGGTAGCCTTCTTGCTTCTCCCATATGTTCTAGAAAAAAATGGTTTTGATATCTGAACTTCTTTTATCCTTTACCTTACAATATCGTATCATATTTAACTATTCATTTGCTGCTAGTCTTTTTTCAATTCACTAAACTTGAAATAAGTATTAAAGAACTTGAAGCTTTTTTTCTGTTATTTTTTAAAGTTAGAATGGTAAATAGATCAATAAAAAAATGTAAGCAAATTGTTGTTAAAGGGATAGTCTAGTAAAATGTAAGCAAATTGTTGTTAAAGGGATAGTCTAGTAAAATGTAAGCAAATTGTTGTTAAAGGGATAGTCTAGTAAAATGTAAGCAAATTGTTGTTAAAGGGATAGTCTAGTAAAATGTAAGCAAATTGTTGTTAAAGGGATAGTCTAGTAAAATGTAAACTTTCATGATTCAGATAGAGCAGCAATTTTAAGCAATTTTCTAAATTACTCCTATTATCAATTTTTCTTCTTTGTTCTCTTGGTATCTTTATTTGAAAAGGCTGGAATGTTTAGGAGCAGGCCCATTTTTGGTTTAGCACCTGGGTAGCGCCTGTTGATTGGTGGCTCTTGCTTTTTCAAACAAAGATAATAAGATAATTAATTGATAATAGAAATGTATGGTCTATCTGAATAATTGGGGTTTCATGTCCCTTTAAGGTTGCACCAGGTTCTAGAATTGAAATAGACAGTCCAGTAAATTCATGAACATGAAGGTCAGAATGAAACTTTCATGATTTAGAAATGGTGTGCAAATGATTGCCCTCGATTCACCAAGTCCAGCTAGCTCCCAGTAGTGCATTGCTGCATTGCAAGGGTTTAACAATAGTACAATAATAAAATGCTCTAAAAAAATTGGATTTTATGTCCCATGAAATCTTCATTTTAGTTTATAAATCCACTGAGTGACAGATGATGTTTTAAGGCTTTTTTATGTCTCTATCCATTATGAATATGGCACCAGAAATAAGGGACACTACACAGGCACTACTTTAGTTACGTATTGCCATTAAAGGGACAGACTACTTGTTTATTTACTGTTTAAAAAGGTAGATAACGCCTTTACTACCCATTCCCTATCTTTGCACAATCAACGTTATTTTATTAATATACTTTATATGCTCTAAACCTCTAAAAAATCTACAGGTCACCTCGTATCTCAGAACATTTTATAGCCTTTTATAGCTAAACACTGCTAGTTTGTGTGTGCCATATAGTGATAACATTGTGCTCATGTCTGTGGAGTTACTCATGAGTCTGCTGTAATTAGCTAAAATGCTAGTCTGTAAATAGCACTGAGATAAGACCCTGCAGGCAGCACCTTATCTCAGTGCTTTTTATTAGCTTTTTACATATTGCACAACATCCAGGCAGTGCTAGTTCATGTGTGCAAGATAGATAACATTGTGCTAACTCCCGTGGATAATAATAATAATACAACAAATAGCACTAACTAGTTCAAATACAAGTCTGTAAAAAGCACTGAGATAAGGGGCAGTCTGCAGAGGCTTAGATACAAGGTAATCATAGAGGTAAGTATATTAAGATGACAATGCTTGTTGTGAAACACTGGGAAATGGGTAATAAAGGGATTATCTACCTTTTTAAACAATACAAATCTTCAAGTAGACTTTCCCTTTAAGGGTGAAAAGTTAAAGGGACACTGAACCCAAATTTTTTCTTTCGTGATTCAGATAGAGCATGCAATTTTAAGCAACTTTCTAATTTACTCCTATTATCAATGTTTCTTTGTTCTCTTGCTATCTTTATATGGAAAAGAGGGCATTGAAGCTTTTTTCTTGGATCAGAACTCTGGACAGCAGTTTTTGATTGGTGGATGAATTTATCCACCAATCATCAAGGACAACCTAGGTTGTTCACCAAAAAATGGGGCGGCATCCAAACTTACAAAAAGAATATTTGATAATAGGAGTAAATTAGAAAGTTGCTTAAAATTTCATGCTCTATCTGAATCACAAAAGAAAAAAAATTGGGTTCAGTGTCCCTTTAATGGTTTATGTGTTACTGACAGGGAAAGGGGTTTCAAAATGAATTGCATTATATGTTATTCTAAGCCAAGAGGAAACGCGGTAGGGTTAAATCACTGCTTACTCTAATACCAGCAGCCAGGGCAATAAAATCACTGCTCAGTTGTGAGACCAATCGCCTTTCACCTACATTTTGTCTATTATTTTTGCACATGACAGTTGTATTCCTAGTTATAATTATCAGAACAATAAATTACTGGCAGCTAATCCGTCTATCAGGATTCTTGTGTGAGGTAAATAGTGAGAATCTTCATGGGTTTTCCAAATTCCAGCCCTATTAAAATACGAGAAACCCTAAAATAACACATATATGGTATTTGGCACAAACCCCTTCTGCTATAGGTACAGTTCAATCTGTCAGAACACATTTATCTGTTAGGCAGCTTTTTAAGATTTGATTTTTTTTTACATTTTAAATTCTACACTTTGGATTATATATTTTTTTCAATTTAGAGAAACATTAAATGGACATTGTACACTAGATTTTTCTTTGTATACATGTTCTATAGATGATCCATTTATATTTCCCATCTGGGAGTGTTTGTGTAACAATGTATAGTTTTGCTTATTCTTTAATAACATTGTGCTGATTTTCAGACTCCTAACCAAGCCCCACAGTGCCAGATGTATACATGCGTTTATCTGTCTTTTCATATGCAGGGAATGGGGGAGGGGGGAGTGTCTATTCTTATTGTTTTCCCAGCCCCTTTCACTGGGTGTCCCAGACTACCTCATCAACAGAGCTAAACTGGGAGCTTCTAAGTAAGTTTTTAAACAGTTTTATACTGGATTTTTTGATCAGTATCTGAGCATATTATTCTTTATATTAGTGCCTATTACATGCAGTTATATAAAAATTGGTGTACACCGTCACTTTAATTGGTTAATTAGCATCCTGAGTAGTTTTTTTTTTCTTCATTGTTTACGTTTTTGTGCCCAATGAGCTCACGTGTTACTAAACAATATTGTTTTTGTTTTTTTTAGAGAAAAGTAAAACAATTTAATAAAAGTCACAGATGATTTTAACAAGGAACTTTGAACAGAAAATTAAATACTACCAGAATGTCATCAATTACTGAAATAAAGTGTTTGAACTTTCAAATGTGTTAATCATAAAATTAAAGAAAATGATAGGAAATAATGAATTGGGAACTTTTCATGCAATTACATTAATGGTTAATTAAAAACCTTCAATCAAATACATTAGCCATCACCATTAATATTGAATTAACTTCTGCTGCGTCAAATTCTTCTAAAAATCACCTTAAAAGGCTCGTGATAATCTTGTTCTTTATAATTTTTCATTTTAATTGTTAACTCGATCCTGCCGTGACGCTCTCGCTGCCGTTTTTGTGTTTGTAGCTTCAGATTCACAAAGTGATGTTAGCAGCTTCCATTTATATGTATTAGCTGGTTTCAAAGGTATTAAAGGGACATATACCCCCATATTTCTCTTTCATGATTCAGATAGAGCATAATAAATTAAATATCTTTCCAATTTACTTCTATTAAAACATTTGCTTAATTCTCTTGGTATCTTTTGTTGAAGGAGCACAAACTCATTGACGCACAACTTCAATATCCCTGTAGTTTGTTGTTTTTAACCCTCTATCCCCTGTACCTACCAAGAAACCCAAACTACAATTAGGGTTGCCACCTCAGCCATGTTTTCCTGGACACTTATGAGTTACACATGCTGCAGGGTGTGCAGGGAGGAACATGTATTGTGTTTCTGGACAGCACTATTCATGTTCCTCCCTGCTTACCCTGCAGAATGTTTAACTCATAAGTGTCCAGGAAAACATGGCTGAGGTGACAACCCTACCTACAATACTCTCCACCTCAAAAACACTGCAGCTACTGACCCAACTATTAACCCCAGAGCCACCCAATTCTCCACCTCTATTAACCTTATACAGACTGGACCAACTACAACTATTAACAATGTACTGCCTGAAGTCACCACTTTTTGTAAAACCCTCTGGGGATTAATTTGGACTTCTGATTATTTGAGCTATTGGGTATTAATGCTATTGCCTATTGGACACCACTTGTAAATAATATTTCCTGTAATTTATACTACTGGCATCTATGCTATATTTCTTATATATATATATATATATATATATATATATATATATATATATATATATATATATATATATATATATATATATATATATATATATATACTTAAATTAAGCTTTCATGATTCAGATAGAGCACACAATTTTAAACACCTCTCCAATTCACTTCTGTTATATAAATATGCACAACCTTTTTTCTTCTTATGAGCATGTGCAAGATTCACAGAACATACTTTTATGACTTTTGTGATTGGCTGATGCCTGTCACATGATGCATTTGGAAGGAAAATGTGACTAACATTGAAATTTGTCAGAATATAAATCTAGTACTCGTCAAATTCACACTAATTGCTTTTGCATTGTCTAATTATTGTGCATTTATTGCAATTCTTTTGTGATTAATGGTCCTATAAAAGCATAGGGGTCGCTAAATAAGTTTTGGTTGCATTAAGATTCTTTAGTTAACCCCTTAATGACATGGATGTTCCTTGTATGTTGTTTGTCCTTAAGGGGTTTTCAGCCCGGTAAAATCGTGAATCTCACCCACAGTGGCAGGACTCGCTATCTCTACAACCCTCACTCCAGGAGGTATCCAGAAATAGCATCCAGAAATCCACTTGTAATACCAGATAGTGCGTCATTGTTTGTGCAAGGTCACACAAAAGACAACCTACATTATTAATTGTGCTTTAAATTAGTTATTTAATTTATTTGCATAGTAAAAGAAAATAATAAAAATTGCTCACCTATTCCCCATCCAGGTGACGATTCAGCCAATGAGAAGTAGGAATAAATGTGTCCAATCAGTGCCCATATCCTCATTTGTAGCAAAATGATGGTGGTCCAGGAGTGGGACTTTGACTATGTGTTTTAACCTTTTAAACACAATAAACACATAATAAAAAGGAGCATGAAACACAATTTTTTTTATTTCATGATTCAGATAGAGAAAAAATTCTTTAAAAAAGGTTTTCAATTTACTTCTATTATCAAATTTGCTTTGTTCTTTTGCTATTCTTTGTTGAATATATATTTAGATAGGTAGCACACACGTCTGGGGCACTACATGTCAGGAAATGGTGCTGCCATCTAGTGCTCTTGCTAATGTATAACATTGTTGCAAAACTGCTGCCATCTAGTGCTCTTGCTAATGTATAACATTGTTGCAAAACTGCTGCCATCTAGTGCTCTTGCTAATGTATAACATTGTTGTAAAACTGCTGCCATCTAGTGTTCTTGCTAATGTAGAACATTATTATTAAACTGCTGCCATCTAGTGCTCTTGCTAATGTATAACATTATTATAAAACTGCTGCCATCTAGTGCTCTTGCTAATGTATAACATTAATATAAAACTGCTGCCATCTAGTGCTCTTTCTAATGTATAACATTAATATAAAACTGCTGCCATCTAGTGCTCTTGCTAATGTATAACATTATTATAAAACTGCTGCCATCTAATGCTCTTGCTAATGTATAACATTAATATAAAACTGCTGCCATCTAGTGCTCTTGCTAATGTATAACATTATTATAAAACTGCTGCCATCTAGTGCTCTTGCTAATGTATAACATTATTATAAACTGCTGCCATCTAGTGCTCCTGCTAATGTATAACATTGTTATAAAACTGCTGCCATCTAGTGCTCTTGCTAATGTATAGCATTGTTATAAAACTGCTGCCATCTAGTGCTCTTGCTCATGTATAACATTGTTATAAAACTGCTGCCATCTAGTGCTCTTGCTAATGTATAACATTGTTATAAAACTGCTGCCATCTAGTGCTCTTGCTAATGTATAACATTATTATAAAACTGCTGCCATCTAATGCTCTTGCTAATGTATAACATTAATATAAAACTGCTGCCATCTAGTGCTCTTGCTAATGTATAACATTATTATATAACTGCTGCCATCTAGTGCTCTTGCTAATGTATAACATTAATATAAAACTGCTGCCATCTAGTGCTCTTGCTAATGTATAACATTATTATAAAACTGCTGCCATCTAGTGCTCTTGCTAATGTATAACATTAATATAAAACTGCTGCCATCTAGTGCTCTTGCTAATGCATAACATTATTATAAAACTGCTGCCATCTAGTGCTCTTGCTAATGTATAACATTGTTATAAAACTGCTGCCATCTAGTGCTCTTGCTAATGCATAACATTGTTATAAAACTGCTGCCATCTAGTGCTCTTGCTAATGTATAACATTATTATAAAACTGCTGCCATCTAGTGCTCTTGCTAATGTATAACATTATTATAAAACTGCTGCCATCTAGTGCTCTTGCTAATGCATAACATTATTATAAAACTGCTGCCATCTAATGCTCTTGCTAATGTATAACATTATTATAAAACTGCTACCATCTAGTGCTCTTGCTAATGTATAACATTATTATAAAACTGCTGCCATCTAGTGCTCTTGCTAATGTATAACATTATTATAAAACTGCTACCATCTAGTGCTCTTGCTAATGTATAACATTATTATAAAACTGCTACCATCTAGTGTAGTGCTGCAGACACGTGCACACTCCTGAACTTACCTTCCTGCTTTTTAACAAAGGATAACAAGAAAATTAAGAAATTTTGATAATAGAAGTAAATTGGAAAGTTTTTTAAAACTGTATGTTCTGTCTGAATCATGAAAGACAAAATGTTGGTTATATGTCTCTTTAAAACATCAGTTTATTTTATTCTAGATGCCCATTTAATCTTTGGCTTTGATAAAATAGATTTTGCCATTGAATAAAATTAACAAATTTAGCTGTGACTTAAGTTTCTGTTAAATTAAAATAAACGGAGCTGGCAGCATGGTGCTGCATTAGAATTATGCTCACAGATTCATGGTTTGCATCATGAACACTTTATTACCGTGACTGCAATGTCATTCTTTTTTTCTCTCCTTTTTTTTATTATTATTGAGAGAATATAAACACAAAGAAAAAGGAAAAACAATTTACATAGGTAAACTACATTATAGTCTGATCAGGAGACGCAGCTCCGCTAATAAAGTATTTTTTTTTTTTTTTACCGTTTTCTCTCTTTCTCTTCTCCTCTCCACTTCTTGTTCCCCCTTTAAATATTATACATTGTTCAGCATAGTCCTAAGATGGAGGATAGTCCCCTCCATAATAATCACTGCTCAGAGAAATAGCAGCAGTATTATATATCATATGTCTATCAGCTTATAACAACAGAAACAAAAAAACTAAACAAATATAAATTAGAGATAAGTTACTCTTCCTCCTCCCTCCCCTCATCACCTTGCTCAAAAGAGCCATTCCCCTCAGTCTGCAATTTAAATGATTTCATTACTAGTTTTTGCTCCTCCAAATCTAACATCTTAATCCATTTTTCCCCATTTTTCAAAGAACCTTTCGATATTGTCCTCTAATTTAAACCAGATACTGTATCATTTTGTTCTATAAGAAATTGAGTATAAATGGCCTGCTTGAAGGCCTTAAAAGAGGGTGAAGTCGAGGGGCGGAGCCTGGCCGTGCAGGGAAATGGCTGCCTAAATCCTGGCTCTTAAGCCCCACATCCAAACTAAGCAAAAACAGGGATAATGGATGCCTAATATTTAACTTTAAAACAGCTTTTCTAAGTGGCTTGGAGGTGTATAGCACATAGGAGATTCTAGACCCGGAGGAGCTTCGGCATTTTTACCATCGCGGCACCCGCCGGTCCTGAACTAACAACCCCAGGTGACGATCAACTCATACCGGGAGATAAGAGACGTGCCCCGGCCCCACAAGGACTCATAAATATATAACAAGCAGACACCACCGCTTACAGACCTGGGAGATAACAACCGCGGCACTTTCTTGGCGTGAAAGTGACCGCGTTTCAGATCCGGCTAGCTGACGCTGGAGGAAAGATAAACAGGCCTCGACTACTGCACCGCGAACTTGGGTGAGACACTGAATAAGTTGTGGGGCGCACAAACAGTTTATTGCCTGGGGGGTTTGGGACCTGCCATCCTACGTTAAACATTTACCGGAGCACTGTGCTATTAATCCGAGGCCCACCAAATAAACAACACCGCCATAAACGCTGACACGCAGAAAACATCTGGTCCTCAGGGACCGCAGCGGGAAAAGGGTGTCTGGGGGCACAAACAACATAACACTGGGCATTAACACAATTTAGCAATCCCTGAAATAAAAGGGACCATAACGAACTTTGTGACCTGGATGGTGCTAAAGTACTCTCTAACTCAGTCACCTATGTACATCTGACTTAATCTATATATATCACAGTATCTGCAGCAGCCCCACGTCATACACTTCAAAGGTGTCCACAACCTTAAACACAGGACACTAGGCAGTATGTCTACTAAAAAAGGTAGCAGACCCGACAAGGGAAATAAAACCAACAGTCTAACAAGCTACTTAAAAATGGCACCTATTCCTGCTGATAAGGAAGACACTGAAACATCAAGTTCAACATCCTCAGCAACTAGTGAAAAGCTCACGACAGATCTGCTGCCACAAGAACCCCTTACAAGGGAAGACTTGAACACAATTTCATCAAAAGCAGACATTAACATAGTACTAACAGAAATGAGATCATTGTTTGGGGACTTGAAAAAAGATCTGAACAGCGTTAGCCAAGAGTGCATACTCTCCAGACCAAACATGAGACACTGCAGAAACAGGTGGATGCAAATTCACAACATATACAGAGCCATGAAGGGGATTTACAATTCCTGTTGTCCAAGATAGAGGATCTGGACAACAGGGGAAGGCGTAACAACATGAGGATCAGAGGAGTGCCTGAATCAGTTAGCAATAATGCCATAGAAGGCTACCTCCAGGACTTATTTAGGACTATAAAAGGAACACCTAGCTCCCCAGATGTGGTTATGGAAAGAGCACACAGGGCGCTTCGCCCCAAAACCTTCTCCTAAGGCGCCACCACGGGACATTATTGTCAAATTTATGAACTACAAAGACAAGGAACTGATTTCACAAAGGGCAAGGGCCTTGAGAACTGTCACCCACGCAGGTATTCCACTCCAAATCTTCTCGGACCTGAGCCAAATAACGCTCCAGAAACGGAGGGACTTAAAGTTCATCACTAGCGTCCTCCAAAGACAGGGTGTCCCATATAAATGGGGTTTCCCGGTGAGCATTATTGCCACCAGGAATGGAAAACAAGCCACATACAGAATATCTTCTGACCTACCGACCTTTTGTGAGGTCTTGAATCTGGACATTCCACCTCCAGACCTGGGACCCGCACCACATGATGAATAAAACACAGGAGAAAGTAACTATGCATATAATATGGTGTAGATTGTGTTGAAACTTTGAATGTCTGCATTTCTGGGTTAGAGTTGCTGTATATTAGAATGTATAAGGATACCTAAGGCTTAGATATAGCGGCATATACTGACTCTTTATTAGCATGTGTACAACTAATAGATCATAACACTTAGAAACAGATTATTAATATAACAATCTACATAGTAGTAAGCTACGAACTGCCCATCCCTTGCACATAGTTACGTGACCCTAACAGTCCCAAGCAAACTCACACTAGAATCAGCATAGTGAGATAGTTGTGACCCCAATCTGAATACACAGAGACAGCCCTCTGCTTGGATCTGTAACATTATAGAATTATAAAAAATGAACATTTAGCCAATATGGTATATAGATGTAACAAGAATTCTAGAGGGAAAGTATTGTATATTGTTTAATCTCATTCCTTGGAACCTATACCTCAAAGACTTAAGAAATGTTGGGACTTATATCTACTTTTAAATAAGAGTTAATGTTGATGTTGAGACATAAAGTTATTATTGTTTGTATACCATTATATTACTATATTATGTTGAACCTTAATTCAATCTTGTATGTATATGTTTATGGGACTAAAATAGAATAGCAATCCTAAATTATCTATCTGAGCCCAGATGAAACTGGGCATCTATGACCCTAATTATCTTACACTTTTTCTTTTTCCACTAAGTAGTTTGGATGTGGGGATACTGACCCCACTTTCTGTTACCTGACACTTTACTTTACCCTTAACTGACTTGTCAGGTAAATTTACCCGCTCTAGGGTATTTCTAGCCTTATTTCTCCCTTTACTTATTACACACCGGAGGATACACAATTTCCTGATCCAGACTACTGATAAGTGCTCCACAAGGCGCAACTAATTTTATTATAGATCTCAGGTCCTTGTACTCCTCTTAATCTAAACTTCTCCACTCTTTCTTTCTTTTTTTTTTAACTTTCCCCCCTCTTTTGCCTTTTTTTTTTTTTTTTTTCCCCTTCTCCCTCATCCCAACTCATCCTTCCTAACTCTTCCCTCTATCATGCCTCCCCACGTGACACATAACCTGTCAATTCTGACGCTTAACACAAAAGGACTGAACATTCCAGAAAAAAGATCACACCTAATGAAAGATGCTCAAAGACTGAAATGTGACATACTATTTTTGCAGGAAACCCACTTTAAGCGAAATAGAGAGCCGAGATGGCATTGCCCTAAATTTCCCACCACCTTTTTTGCCTCAGGGAACCAGAAAAAGAATGGAGTAGGGATAATGATTAAACACACTTCCCCATGGGTTACTATCCATGTGGAGAAAGATCCAGAGGGCAGATTTTTGATTCTCATAGGCAAGTTACACAATAGAACAGTAACCTTGGTCAATGTATACTCACCAAATCTTCATCAAAACAAATTTCTGAAGACCCTTACCAATAAAATTTTAGAGATAAGTAAAGGAGCTCTAATTATAGCAGGAGACCTCAATATACCACTAGACCCCCAATTAGACACATCAAGGTCTACTATCTCTGTCACCAAGAGAGTGATCAGACAGTGCAATAATCGGTTAGAGGGGTTAGCGGTACATGATGTGTGGCGAGTTTTACATCCCATGAAACAAGACTTCACCTTTTTTTCACACCCCCATAACCTCTTTACAAGAATAGATTACATACTTACAGACCAAAACACGCTGGCCCTAGTGACTGATGCACAGATACTCCCAATGACATGGTCTGACCACGCACCGGTAATATGCAAATTAAATTGGCCCACGATACCCACACAGCCATACATATGGAGATTTGATGATTTTATGCTCAGTAACCAGGTTCTTAAAACACATATAGATAACATACTGAAAGAGTACTTCCAACACAACTTGACACCAGATCTGCAAACTAGCACTATCTGGGAAGCGCATAAATGCGTTCTTAGAGGCAAACTCATGAAACAAAAATCCCAACTGGCTAAACAAGCCAGAATAAAATATAGCCTCCTTCTGTCTAAAATACAAGATCTGGAAAAACACCATAAAAAATCCCCAGCTAATAGCTTTCTTAAAACAGAACTTTTTCAAGCTAGAGAAGAATTGCAAAACTTACACTCCATAGAACACCAAAAGGCTGCTTTAAAGCTTCAACAGAGGTTCTATGAATACGGGGATAAACCCGGAAAACTTTTGGCAAGAGCGTTAAAAAGAGGGCAGCTAAAAGCACACGTACACACCATACTAGACAGAAAAGGGAAACCATGCACAAACAGTCCTGCAATAGCAGAGGTCCTAAAAACCTATTACAACCAATTATATAATATTCAAAATAAGGGAGAATCCCAGGGGGGTGGGAACAATAAAACCAATTCATTAGAAATAGACACTTATCTTAACTCGGTAAAGTTACCCTCCCTCACAAATGAAGAAGCAGGAGACCTAGAAGCACCTATTACCACTGAAGAAGTGGCCAGAACCATAGATGACTTACCATCAGGCAAGAGCCCGGGCCCCGATGGGTTTAGTGCCAAGTACTATAAACTGTATAAACACATCCTTGTTCCACAACTGACAACTCTGTTCAATGAGATAGGATCGACACAAGAATTCCCACCAACCATGTTATTAGCCCACATCACCACAATCCCAAAACCAGGGAAACCAGCAAACCGTCCTGAGAACTTTAGACCTATCTCGCTGCTAAATGTGGACTTAAAAATATTTGCCAAAGTCCTGTCCAACAGGTTGAACAGATTCCTACCAAAACTGGTATCACCGGATCAAGTCGGTTTTGTCCCGGGCCGTGAGGCTAGGGACAATACCATAAAAGCCTGCCTCCTAGTGAATTATGCCCAAAACAAAAATATCCCATCAATTTTGGTGTCAACCGACGCCGAGAAGGCCTTCGACAGGGTGAGTTGGCCTTTCATTAAGGCCACCCTGTCGAAGATGAACTTCGGACCCCATTTCATGAGCAAAGTTCTATCACTATACACTGTGCCCACGGCACAAATTAAGGTAAATAATATTCTATCTGAATCCTTCCATATCAACAACGGCACCCGACAGGGATGCCCGTTGTCTCCTCTACTTTTTGCCTTAACAATTGAGGTATTGGCGCAGAAAATTAGGGAAAATCAGAAAATATCAGGGATAAAGATAGGTCAAAAGGACCATGTACTATCGTTATATGCAGACGATGTTTTACTATCATTGTCTAACCCAGTTGTGTCCCTTCCAGAAGCCCTACGGGAATTTGAGGAATACGGTAAAGTGTCCAACTTCCAGCTAAACCAAAACAAATCAGAAATCTTAAACATAAATTTAACACAGAAAGATTTGCGCCAACTTACAGACACATGCCCATTAAGGTTACAAACCAGAACACTTAAATATCTGGGAATCAATATTACAGCATCTCCAGAATCTCTATTCGAGGCCAATTACACTCACCTACTACACTCAATCACTTGCGACTTATCCTCTTGGAAAAGCAAAAAAATTTCTTGGTTAGGCCGTATTGGCGTAATCAAAATGAACGTGCTCCCGCGAATCCTGTATTATCTGCAGACGCTCCCAATCCCTCTTCAAAAGAATTACTTACAGAAGTTGCAGAACACTCTAGAGGTCTATATATGGGGGGGGAGGCAGACCAAGGGTAGCAAGAAACACACTATATCAAGCAAAAGAAAGGGGTGGGTTGGGAATTCCCAATTTACTACAATATAGAAGAGCAATAGCCCTACAACACCAAATAGAATGGAGCATTAATCAAGAGCAGAAAACATGGGTACAGATTGGAAGGGTGATACTGGGTGTCGATAACGTGGGCTCCTTGGGGTGGATTTCTCCCAAAGCTAGACCTGAGGCGATTCTATCCTACACTATCACAAAAGAGTTCTTTACACAATGGGATAAGACCCTGCTGGAATTCCCCCACGTTTCCACGAATCCCTCACCACTGACCACATACACACAAAACCCAGACTTTCCCTTCACGATCACACAGAGACCCCAACTGAATGGGACGCGACTGGACATGACAATGTTTCACAGACTTCTCACAAACCACAAACTTAAGAGTTGGGAGGAACTAAATGACTCGGGCCTAGATATATCCTGGTATTTTTATATGCAACTCCGCCATTTCCTGGGGACATACAAACAGGCAAAACTCTTAACTAGGCAATTGACGATGCTAGAAAAACTTAGCTTACTCCCTGATAACCCGGGACACTTGATCACCATAATGTACCGAACATTAATGTCACCTGAAAGGTCCCCCCTACCAACTTTTGCAGGTCATTGGGGCAAAGAGCTGTGCTCGTGCCCCACGGACAATGAATGGAAAAAAATCTTTATCACTCACACAAAGGCCTCAGTGTCTGCTAAAACAATCGAGTCCAACTACAAGTACCTGTCGCGGTGGTACCTCACCCCCGCTAGGCTACAAAAGATCTACAGACAAACTGATGGGAAGTGCTGGAGAGGTTGTGGGGAACAGGGGACTCTTTCGCACATATGGTGGAGCTGCCCATTAGTAGAGGCTTTTTGGAGGAATATTCTAGATATGATAGATAATACTTTACAGATCAAACTAAACAGGAGCCCCAACACTTTATTATTCCATAACCTCCCCAAAATTGCTGAAAAACCCAAGAGGCAACTCTTATATATACTGCTCAATAGCGCCAAGGCCCTAATTCCAAAAAATTGGAAAACCACAAACGTCCCCTCTATTTCAGATTGGTCGACTTGGGTTAGCAGGAATCTACAGCTGGAACGTTACAGGTACTGGAGAGAGGATAGAATAGAAATACATGAATACATGCTGAAACTTTGGAAGTCCATGAACACCTAAACATACAGGCATAGAATATGTGGTCTATTAGTGAAATCTACCACTTACCACCTACCCTCCTACTGCTCCCCTTCCTTCCCCTACTATCCCCCCTTTTTTTTTTTTTTTTTCTCTCTTTTCTCTTTCTCTCTCTTCTTCTTCCAATTCCCCTTCCCTCCATCTCTCTTTTAAACTGACTTATACATCTATTTTTTCACATCTTTAGGTGTGCACTATTACACCAACAACTTGAAGAAAACTAATTTTTGTTCTTATTGACACTGTTTTGTAATAGACTTGGAATTTATCTTGGCAAACATACAATAATATGTTAATTTTTGCTGCTGTACGAACAGTAGCGGGCTCACATTGTAACCAGAGCCAAGTCTGTCATATTCATATTTTTTGTGTTAATAAAGATTTATAAAACTAAAAAAAGAGGGTGAAGTCGCTTGCTTCCTGCCTTTCAGAATTAAATTCCTACCAATTAAAATGGCCATCGTCAAAAATGTCCTTTATTGAGAGTATTTATTATCAAAATTAAAAAAAAAAAAATATGTTCCCATTGTAAGTTTTATTGGCACCCAAAGATCTTATTGATCCAGAAATTTACCCTTTTCTAAAAATGTTGTATCTTTGGGCATAGTCAGAGGCAATGGCCCATATTTATCAAGCTCCGTATGGAGCTTGAAGGGCCGTGTTTCTGGCGAGTCTTCAGACTCGCCAGAAACACAAGTTATGAAGCAGCGGTCTAAAGACCGTTGCTCCATAACCCTAGGCGGACAGGAATCGTTGGAAATCAACCCGATCGAGTACGATCAGGTTGATTGACACCTCCCTGCTGGCGGCCGATTGGCCGAGAGTCAGTAGGGGGCGGCGTTGCACCAGAAGCTCTTGTGAGCTGCTGGTGCAATGTTAAATGCGGAGAGCGTATTTTTCTCCGCATTTAGCGAGGTCTTGCGGACCTGATCCGCACTGTCGGATCAGGTCCGCAAGACCTTTGATAAATAAAGGCCATTGTATCAAATTTGTTCTATTATAGCTACATTTTGCACAGATAATTCTTTCCCTCGAATCCCCCCACTTAGAAATCTTTTCAGGTGTAATATATGCCATCCAAATAACTTTGATATGCTGTTCCTGTGTAAGTGCCGATAGTGATGCTTCCTCTACTCTCTCCATACTTTTCAAAACTATTTTTTCATTTAGACTAGCAAAATACATCTCTCGCCATTTTGTAATCCTTTTATCAAGGCATTTTTTGTAATCTATATTATTTACTATATTATATAATAGTGAGTATTTTCCCCTTTTGAAAGCATTGTTCACTGGGGTTAATATTAGCGCTTCCCACACATTTCCATCTGACTGAATAAGTCTCAAGCAATAATGCAGGAAGGAAAAGTAGTGCTTATTTGTTAATGAAAATTTATTTTTGACAAATTCAAAATCTATTATTTAGGTGTTTCACAGTCTTTGTTTATCAACTTGGCTATATTGATGACTAGTCCCTTGTCTCTCCATTGTGAGAATATTTTAGAAGAAAGTCCTTGTTTAAACTCGAAATTACCCTCAATAGATAAAAATTGTGACACAGCGAAGTTTATATTTAAATATTTACAAATCCTGTGCTATACCAAAACTGTATCTTTATAAAATTGTATTCTCTTAATATACACTGGCAGATTCTTGATCTTTAAATGTAATATGTTTTTTAAATACAAAGGTTTAACTAAATGGGTTTTAATATCCAATAAGGAGAAATGATTACTCTCCAATTACCAATCTATGGCAATTTTCGCCACTAAGTTATAGATTGATATATTAGGCAAGGCCATCCCCAAATATTTATTTTTAAAAATGAATTTCTTAACACTAATTCTAGGTTTCGTATGACTCCATATATAGTTTTTAATAGCAGAATTAATCCTCTTAGTTTTGGGTTTCCTAATTATAAATGAAATGTTTTGAAACAAATATAGCAGCCTTAAGTAAATTTATTTTGCCAAGAAGAGAAAGGGGAAGAGATTCCCATCTTTTGAGAGTATTGCATAATTGTTTTATTCAAAGTATACCATTCTTCCGGGTTAGTGGCTATTTTAATTCCTAAGTAAACTAGACAGTGTTTTACTTCCTTAAATATCTTAGTTTCCCAGTCTCTTTTTTTTTTTGATCCATAATACTTCTGATTTATTCTGATTAATCTAATAACCTGAAAAGGATCCAAACCTCTCTATATTTAGATCATCTGCATATACTGCTAACTTGATAACTTTCCTGTTCAAATCTATTCCCTGAATATCTCTCCTTAGTGCAATCAGTAATGGGTTAGATTCAATCAGCCAATCAAATTTTTCCTACCTTAATTTCCGATTGGCTGATAGAATCCTATCAGCCAATCGGAATTGAAGTGACGCCATCTTGGATGACGTCCCTTAAAGGAGCCTTCATTCGTCGTTAGTCCGTCGGGGAAGAAGGATGTTCCGCGTCGGCGGGATGAAGATGGATCCTGAAGAAAGAAGATTGAAGACCCCGCTTGGAAGATGACATTGCCCGGATGGAAGACTTCTTCAGCGCCGCTTGGAAGATGACATCGCCCGGATGGAAGACTTCTTCAGCGCCCCTTGGAGGATCACTTCATCGGATGGAAGACTTCTTCAGCGCCCCTTGGAGGATCACTTCTGCCGCTCCGGATCTCCTCTTCGGTTCCATCGGTGGCTCGGCTGAGTGAAGACGACTCAAGGTAGGATGATCTTCAGAGGGGTAGTGTTAGGTTTATTTAAGGGGGGTTTAGGTTAGATTAGGGGTATGTGGGTGGTGGGTTTTAACGTTGGGGGGGGTTGTATTTTTCTTTTACAGGCAAAAGAGCGGTTTTCTTTGGGGCATGCCCCGCAAAAGGCCCTTTTAAGGGCTGGTAAGGTAAAAGAGCTTAGAACTTTTTTAATTTAGAATAGGGTAGGGCATTTTTTTATTTTGGGGGGCTTTGTTATTTTATTAGGGGGCTTAGATTAGGTGTAATTAGCTTAAAATTGTTGTAATATTTTTTAAATGTTTGTAACTTATTTTTTTTATTTTTTGTAACTTAGCTTTTTTATTTTTTGTACTTTAGTTAGTTTATGTAATTGTATTGAATTGTAGTTATTTGTAACTAATTTATTTAATTAATTTAATGATAGTGTAGTGTTAGGTTTAATTGTAACTTAAGTTATGATTTATTTTACAGGTAATTTTGTATTTCTTTTAGCTAGGTAGTTATTAAATAGTTAATAACTATTTAATAACTATTCTAACTAGCTAAAATAAATACAAAGTTACCTGTAAAATAAACATAAATCCTAAAATAGCTACAATGTACTTATTAATTATATTGTAACTATCTTAGGGTTTATTTTACAGGTAAGTATTTAGTTTAGATAGGAATAATTTATTAAAGTATAGTGTAGTGTTAGGTGTAATTGTAACTTAGGTTAGGATTTATTTTACAGGTAAATTTCTCTTTATTTTAGCTAGGTAAGCTATTAAATAGTTAATAACTATTTAATAGCTATTGTACCTAGTTAAAATAAATTGAAAGTTACCTGTAAAATAAAAATAAATCCTAAGATAGCTACAATATAATTATTATTTATATTGTAGCTATATTAGGGTTTATTTTATAGATAAGTATTTAGTTTTAAATAGGATTCATTTAGTTAATAATAGAAATATTATTTAGATTTATTTAATTAATATTTAAGTTAGGGGGGTGTTAGGTTTAGTGTTAGACTTAGGTTTAGGGGTTAATAAATTTATTACAGTGGCGGCGGTGTAGGGGGGTCAGGATAGGGGTTACTAGGTATAATGTAGGTGGCGGCGGTGTACGGGAGCGGCGGTTTAGGGGTTAATACATTTATAAGAGTTGCGGCGGGGTCTAGGAGCGGCGATTTAGGGGTTACTAACTTTATTTAGTTGCGGGGGGCTCCGGGGGTGCCGGTATAGGGGGTTAACATATTTATTATAGTGGCGGCGGGTCCGGGAGCGGCGATTTAGGGGTTAATCAGTTTATTATAGTTGCAGTGGGCTCCGGGAGTGGCGGTTTAGGGGGAAAACACTTTATTTAGTTGCGGCGGTGTAGGGGGGGACAGATTAGGGGTGTTTAGACTCGGGGTACATGTTAGGGTGTTAGGTGCAGACAGCTCCCATAGGAATCAATGGGATGTCTGGCAGCAGCGAACATGAACTTTCGCTATGGTCAGACTCCCATTGATTCCTATGGGATCCGCCACCTCCAGGGCGGCAGTTTGAAAACCAGGTACGCTGGGCCGGAAAAGTGCCGAGCGTACCTGTTAGTTTTTTGATAACTAGCAAAAGTAGTCAGATTGTGCCGCACTTGTGTGCGGAACATCTGGAGTGACGTAAGAATCGATCTGTGTTGGACTGAGTCCGGCAGATCGAAGCTTACGTCACTAAATTCTACTTTTGCCGGTCTCTAGCCTTTGATAACTAAGGCGAATCAGCCTTGCCACAAATACGCTGCGGAATTCCAGCGTATTTGAGGTTGACGGCTTGATAACTACCCCCCAAAGTAACTATTAGTTATATTGTAGCTAGCTTAGGGTTTATTTTACAGGTAAGTATTTAGTTTTAAATAGGAATAATTTAGGTAATGATAGTAATTTGTATTTAGATTTATTTAAATTATATTTAAGTTAGGGGGTGTTAGGGTTAGGGTTAGACTTAGGTTTAGGGGTTAATAAATTTAGAATAGTGGCGGCGACGTTGGGGACGGCAGATTAGGGGTTAATAAATGTAGGTAGGTTGCAGCAACATTGGGGGAGGGAGATTAGGGGTTAATAAATATAATGTAGGTGTCGGCGATGTTGGGGGGAGCAGATTAGGGGTTAATAAGTATAATGTAGGTGGTGGCGATGCCTGAAGCAGCAGATTAGGGGTTAATAAGTATAATGCAGGTGTTGGCGATGTCGGGAGCGGCAGACTAGGGGTTAATAAGTGTAAGATTAGGGGTGTTTAGACTCGGGGTTCATGTTAGGGTGTTAGTTGTAAACATAAAATGTGTTTCCCCATAGGAATCAATGGGGCTGCGTTACTGAGCTTTACGCTGCTTTTTTGCAGGTGCTAGACTTTTTCTCAGCCGGCTCTCCCCATTGATGTCTATGGGGAAATCGTGCACGAGCATGTACAACCAGCTCACCGCTCACTTATGCAGCGCTGGTATTGGAGTGCGGTATGGAGCACAATTTTGCTCTACGCTCACTTCTTGCCTTTTAACGCCGGGTTTAGAAAAACCCGTAATACCAGCGCTGCAGGTAAGTGAGCGGTGAGAAAAAACTGCACGTTAGCACTGCACAGCTCATAACGCAATCGTAATCTACCTGTATGTTATTTATTTTATAATCCAGTGTTTTATTCAAAAGAATTACCACTCCTTTCTGCCTTTGATAATATGGAGTAAATATTACTTCCTTCACCCGCCCACATTTTAGTTTAACTGCCTCTTCCCCCTTTAAATGTGTTTCCTGTAATAGTAAGATCTGAGCACCTAATTATTTAGCATACCTTAGAGTAGATTTGCATTTGATAGGTGAAGTAATTCCACCTATGTTCTATGATATAATTTTGAGAGCCATTTACTTATTCTGTGAATAGCTACTTAAAAATATCAAACAGGAAGAGATGAGAGGTAGGGAAGGGGGGGGAGATAAAAGAGACAAAAGGATAAAGCAGAAGCGACCAGGGAAAAAAAAAAGATAAGCCAATTTATTTTAACATATCTGAAGCATTTCAAGTTAATATCTGTGGGTGTACCCATCTTACTTTATTAAAAAAGGAAAAATAGATAAATAAAACAATGATATAAATTAAAATTCCTACAGGCTTATTTCCCATTTTTACCACTATGGTTTTCCAAAAACAAGTTAACTTCAGCTGCCTCTGTAAATAACCTATTGCCATCTCTAGTTTGCACATTAATTCTTGCTGGATATAATAATCTAGCTCTCCAGCCTTCCTGAATTAACCTGTGCATAATGGTGCCATACTGCGCCTTTTATTAGAAGTCTCTATTGAATAATCATTGACCAATAATAAAAATTTCCCTTGTAATTAATCTCATTATTTGTTTTCCTAGAAGCATTCATGATTTTAATCTTTTCTGGAAAGTTTAACAATTTCATGATAACTGGCCTATTAATTCTTATTCCATCTGTCATCTTTATTTCTGGGCCTATTCTATGTATTCGTTCAATTACTATTGCCTGTTCCTCAGGTCGAATGTTAAGTAAGTTCAATAGTTTTGTTTCCACCAATCTTTTATGATTTTTTTTTCCAATATCTCCTCAGCTTGGCCTATTATTCGGAAGTTGTTCCTCCTAGCCCTGTTTTCTAAGTCATCTAATTTTGCCTTCATGATATCTATCTGTTCTGATATAGACTGCGCACTCTGATCTCTTTGTATTTCTCTGTCTTCCATGTCCGAAATTCTTTGCTCTGCATGTGAAAGTCTAGCTGCAAACTGTTAAACCTCAGTTGTTAATGAGGTTATATTATTTTGAATCTAATCAAATTTAGGTGTGAAAAGTGCATCAAGTTGTTTTATTAAATCCTCGTTATTTGTGATGTGTGTATTAGCCCTTCCAGTAAACCCAGAAGGGGTCTCTATTGAAGATCTATTGCCTATTTTCTCCTGATTTTTACTTCTAGAAGTCATGTTGGGTACAGTTTTAGTTACATATTTGTCCATACAAACAGTATGGGTATGAAAAGAAAATTAGAAAATAAATTACAGTAGTGAATAAAACCAATGTTAATAGTGCCCTGTCTTTGTGAGATATATATATTTCTCCCTTTTTTGTTGTTTTTGTTTTCTTTTCTCTATATATTTTCCCTTCCTTTTGAAGTTGCAGTCTGACTTAAATGTTATATACCCATGTTAACCTTACACAGCCTGTTACACAGGTAGGTATATGCAGTTAACCCTTTCAAATACATTATAGACAGTTAGAATATAGAACCAAGACCTTAATTTCCTAGGTCTAACAGATAGATTGCTCTTTATTTTAGACAACAATACCATGTGCTATAATTTGCTTAGGAGATCCGTTCATGTCTATTTTCTCCATACCCTTTTAATGTATCCTCTGCTACTATGATGATATTTATCAGAAACTAGTTTACATAAATATTAAACCATACAGGCCCTATACTCCTATACAGATGTTTAAGCCTACAAGATTTAACAAACAACATTATTTGGCTGTTTCTGCCTTAAACCACCTGAGGGATAGAATTAACGGCCAAGCCTGACCCTTTGTGTCCTTAAAGAGAAAGCATGTATAGATATAAATACTGCTGACGTACTTGAAATGTAAGATTAATCAAATGCAGCAAGTATATGCTTAGGTTCCGCTGTTTTCTATGCCTATCAGATAATCAGACCTTGTTATACTCAGCAATAACCTTTAATATTATAACTCAGCAGAACTTTCAAAGAAAAAGTTAGGGACATACACTTAGACCAATAAGTATATGTGTATAGTTTAGACTGGGTTTAAACAGATTAGGCTCATATGTGTGTGTATCACTTCAACAGAGTTAGCCTAAGTATTCCTGATTGACAAAAGAACATTAGCAGAAGTCTTTCAGACAGAGTATAGTCCCAGGAATATAATAAACCAGCACCTCTATTTTTATGTTGCTCTTCTCGGGATTGATAGGCCAAAGTCCACCCTATACACTCCTATGTATAGAGCTAGAGTTGGTTTAATAAAGCTAGGCAATAGAGTTAATATTATCAAAGAGTATAAAGCTCCGCCACTAAATAGGCATGTGTTGTCATGCCGCGCCGCTGTAGCCGTTGCCAGGGGCATGGCGTCTCCTTCCCTGTTCGTTGCAAGGGGCTGTGTTGTGTCCGGAGGCGTGCGGCGCTGACATCAACGCCGCACGCTCCTCTCTCATTCCGGTCCTGACACCTAGGCGCGAATCCTGCGCCTATTTAAATGCCTTCTTATCGATCTATCACTGCCCAAGTATAGGTGTTACCTTGTGTGCTCCTGGGTGTGATAGATCGTTTATTCTCTGATTGCCTTTTTTGTTGCTGAACTCTGCTTGCCTGACTACTCTGCCTGTTTACCCCTAAATTGCTGGACTGATATACTGTTGCTAAATCCTGCCTGCCTTACCATTCTAGTGATGTGCCCTTGGACTGCTTTACTGTTGCCAAATCCTGCCTGCCTGACCATTCTAGTGGTGTGCCCTTGGACTGCTTTACTGTTGCCAAATTCTGCCTGGCCATTCTAGTGTTGTGCCCTTAGACTGCTTTGCTGTTGCCAAACCCTGCCTGCCTGACCATTCTAGTGGTTTGTCCTTGGACTGTTCTGCCGTTGCCGTTGATCCTTTCCTCTCTTCAGATTGGAATCATGGATTCCAGAGTCTGCAGCTATTCTATTGCCTCCGCTCGCCTATCTTCTGTGGGTCCTGGCGGAAGCAGCGGTCCTGTGAGGGTAGCTTATGACCTTGTTGTAATGAGGGAGCCCCTTCTCCCTAACTGGCGTTCCCAGCTGTGACAGCCGCTTCTTTCCCGCACAGCCTTCAGTGTTTCCCTGGCTGAGTTGCTTTGACCCCCTCCTAGGGGTAATCAACACAGCGGCTTGGAAGCAGACCTCCCTACTCAGAAAGTGTACTCACACGTACACGTTCTCATGACCACGCCCACCGGATGTCCTACGCACGCAGTTTTTTCCTGCAATTTCATTCTTGATGTTTGATGGAAACCAGTTTAGCTCTCCTTTCCACTCTTCATATAACTGCTCAGTAGAATATGACACTTTAAAAACTTACATATTACAATATGGTTATTAGTTTCTGTGAACTCTACTTGCTAAATATTCTTTGGATGAAAAAGCGTTAACCTTGCACAATTCTCGAGCCTTACCTGAACTCCTGTAAAGAGGGTTTTGCAATCAGATTATCTCACAATTGATTCAGCAGAATGTCACCACTCTTCTCTTTGAAGTCAGCAATTTAGCTGGAGCAGAAGATTCACAGAATAAAATATAATTAGACTTCGGAGCAGCATGAGCACATCTGTTCTGTATTTCTCAGCTTTCCCCTGGCCCTCAGGGTTATAATATCCAGCAATTTGTTTTTGAAAGCCACTGTTTACTTCTGCAGATGCCTCAGATCAGTTCGCATGAATGAGGCAAGTTTATAAAAATTATTTCAGACAGTTGGCTTGACATTAGTACAGTAGTTAGGAGTTTAACAACTTGGCAAATGTATTTTCTTTTTGCTGTGTGAATAATATGTCAGGTAAAGGAGAGTTGTGTGCACTTTAATATGGAGAAGTGACCCCCTATAACATTCCACTGCCAGAAAATGTATAACGTTGAGGGTACTGACCTATTATACATATACCATACATATATGGTTCCTTGTGGTTCTAGTAGGTGATAAACTATTAAACAGGTCATTACTTACGTCAGAACACATCACAGTTGTCCCCTTTCCTCCCTCCTATTTAAAGAAACATTAAACAGCCTCTCAGAGCATGAATGCCATGCGTAAAAATGTGATAAAATGTTAATAGCTAAACCTAAGGAGGCTCAAACTCTTATATCAGTGTTTTTTGACAGTTTTTCACAGCTAGACAGCACTAGTTCATGTGTGCCATATAGATAATATTGGCTAAGATGCAAGTCTTTAAAAAAAAAACTGAGATAAGGCGGCAGTCTGCAGAGGCTTAGATACAAGGTAATTATAGAGGTATAGAGGCCTATCTATTAAAGTGTCAACCGCAAATATGCTGGAATTCCGCATCGTAATTGTTGCGAGATTGATCCGACCTAGTTATCGAAGCCTACAGATCGGCAAATGTTGAAATTCGTGATGTAACATACGAACCGGCGATCTCAATCCGACGCAGAACGATGCTTACGTCATTACATATGTTCCGAATACACATTCGGCTCTATCTGACACTTTTTCCCAGTTATCAAACTTTTAACAGGTACGCTTGCCTCTTTTCTGACCCAGCGTACCTGGTTTTCAATCCGCTACCCTGGAGGCCGCGGATGCCATAGAAATCAATGGGAGTCTGAAAGCAGCGAAAGCTTATGTTCGATGCTGCAAGA
Organism: Bombina bombina; assembly: GCF_027579735.1. NCBI lineage: Eukaryota > Metazoa > Chordata > Amphibia > Anura > Bombinatoridae > Bombina > Bombina bombina. Next base: position 18,361,442 of record NC_069508.1, read on the forward strand.
CAAAGAAATATAACCCATTGGTTTCTATGGTAGAAAACAAGTAACATTTACACTTAACACCCTAACATAAACCCTGAGTCTAAACACCCCTAATCTGCTGCCCCGACATTGCCGCAACCTAAATAAAATGTATTAACCCCTATTCTGCCGCTCCCCGCCACTGCCGCCACTAAATAAACATATTAAACCCTAAACCTCTGGCCTCCCACATCACCACCACTAACTAAACCTATTAACCCCTAAACCATCAGCCCCCCACATCGCCAAAAACTAAATTAAGCTATTAACCCCTAAACCTAACAACCCCCTAACTTTAAATTAAAATTACAACAGCCCTATCCTAATATTAATACTTACCTGTAGAATTAAAATAAACTATTTTGAACTATTAATTAACCTACCCTACTATTATACTACAATTAAATTAAAATACCAATTAAATAAACTAAATTACATATTAAAGAAACCTAATCCTACTGAAATTATTTAAATATACAATTAAACATTATTCAAAGTACTAAATTACAGAAAAAACACTAAGTTACAAAAACCCCCCACTAATTTACGAAAAATAAAAAAACTAATTATCAAAAATAAAAAAGAATTACACCTAATCTAATAGTCCTATCAAAATAAAAAAAAGCCCCCCCAAAATAAAAAAACCCTAGCCTACAATAAACTACCAATGGCCCGTAAAAGGGCCTTTTGTGGGGCATTTCCCCAAAGATAACAGCTCTTTTACATTGCAAAAAAATACAAACACCCCCCAACAGTTAAACCCACCAACCAACCCCTCCCAAATAAAAAACTTATCTAAAATAACCTAAGCTCCCCATTGCCCTGAAAAGGGCATTTGTATGGGCATTGTCCTTAAAAGGGCATTTAGCTCTTTTACTGCCCAGACCCTAATCTAAAAATAAAACCCACCCAAAAAACCCTTAAAAAAAAACTAACACTAACCCCCAACGATCCACTTACAGTTCTTGAAGTCCCGCTTGAAGGATCAATCTAGCCGGAGAAGTCCTCATCCAGGCGGCAAGAAGTCTTCATCCGGGCGGCCTCTTCCATCTTCATCCAGCTGGAGAAGTCCTCATCCAGGCGGCTAGAAGTCTTCATCCAGACGGCATCTTCTATCTTCATCCATCCGGGGTGGAGCGGGTCCATCCTGAAGACATCCGGCGCGGAGCATTCTCATTATACGGTTGCCACCGTACACTGGAACTTCAATGCAAATGACGCCATCCAAGATGGCGTCCCTTGCATTCCTATTGGCTGAAAGATTTGAATCAGCCAATCGGAATTAGAGCTGCTAAAATCCTATTGGCTGTTCAAATCAGCCAATCGGATTTGAGCAGCTCTCATTCTATTGGCTGTTCCAATCAGCCAATAGGATTTGAGCTCTCATTCTATTGGCTGATTGGAACAGCCAATAGGATGAGAGCTCAATCCTATTGGCTGATTGGAACAGCCAATAGGATTTTAGCAGCTCTAATCCTATTGACTGATTGAAATCGTTCAGCCAATAGGAATGCAAGGGACGCCATATTGGATGGTGTCGCTTGCAATGAAGTTCCAATTTACGGCGGCGACCATATGAAAAGGATGCTCCACGCCGGATGTCTTCAGGATGGACCCGCTCTGCGCCGGATGGATGAAGATAGAAGATGCCGTCTGGATGAAGAGTTCTTGCCACCTGGATGAGGACTTCTCCGGCTGGATGGATCCCTCAAGTGGAACTTCAAGAACTGTAAGTGTATCGTTGGGGGGTTAGTGTTAGGTTTTAAGGGGTTTTTGGATGGGTTTTATTTTTAGATTAGGGTCTGGGCATGTAAAAGAGCTAAATGCCCTTTTAAGGGCAATACACATACAAATGCACTTTTCAGGGCAATGGGGAGCTTAGGTTATTTTAGATCGTTTTTTTTATTTGGGGGGGTTGGTTGGGTGGTGGGTTTAACGGTTGGGGGTGTTTGTATTTGTTTGCAATGTAAAAGAGCAAGGGCCATTGGTAGTTTATTGTGGGATAGGTTTTTTTTATTTTGGGGGGCTTTTTTATTTTGATAGGGATATTAGATAAGGTGTAATTATTTTTTATTTTTGATAATTTGTTTTTTATTTTTTGTAATTTAGTGTTTGTTTTTTTTGTAACTAAGAGTTTGTTTTTTCTGTAATTTAGTACTTTTAATTATGTTTAATTGTATATTTAAATAATTTGAGTAGGGTTAGGTTTCTTTAATATGTAATTTAGTTTATTTAATTGGTATTTTAATTTAATGGTAGTATAATAGTTAGGGTATGTTAATTAATAGTTTAATATAGTTTATTTTAATTCTACAGGCAAATTTTAATTTATATTATGATAGGGATGTTGTAATTTTAATTTAAAGTTAGGGGGTTGTTAGGTTTAGGGGTTAATAGCTTAATTTAGTTTTTGGCGATGTGGGGGCTGACGGTTTAGGGGTTAATAGGTTTAGTTAGTGGTAGTAATGTGGGAGGCCAGAGGTTTAGGGGTTAATATGTTTCTTTAGTGGCACGGTTTCCGGGAGCGGCGTGATAGGGGTTAATAACTTTATTTAGGTTGTGGCGATGTCAGGGAGCGGTGGGATAGGGGTTAAACATTTTAGTATAGTGGCGGCGTTTAGTGACAGGGTATAAATAAAGTTGGGAAAAAGCCTAATAGATACGAGATCGATGACTGCTAGTTAACAACAGTCCGATGCTCATTGCCCCGTACTTGGTGCTCGTCTTTTTGCCGGCTTTTTTCATAAATAAGGAGAGCGTATTGAGATACGCGGCCGCAATGTTAGGCAAGTGTATTGATGCCGGTGAATGCAACATAGTTGACCCTTTGATAGATATCCCCCAAAAAGTGTATTAATATAAAAGTGTTGGTTATGCAAAACTGGGGAATGGGTGATAAAGGGATTATCTATCTTTTTACAGTACAATAAACATTTTTAAATCGACTGTCCATTTAAGTTTACAGCTCGGGTTTTTGTTTAGGGTTATAGCTCGAGTTAGGGTTTTCGATCAGTGCCAGATATCAGGTTGTGGTTGGTTACTGTTAAGTTTAGGGATCGTCATTAAGATTACCCAGGATGCCATAATGGATGTGACACATTTAGAAGGTTGCAGTATATTGAGGTCATCTCTAGTTTCTTGGGGGCTAACAGCTTGGCATAGGTTTACCTAGCAGAGACTCTGTTCAAGTTAGTTTCTATGTTAGTGGAGAAGGAAGTGCTGCTGCAGTATTCATCCGCCGGGTGAAGGGAGTAGAGCGGACCAACTCATAGTTTCTATGTTAATGTTTATGTGATAAGTGCTCCTTTGTTGCCGACTGCAACTGTCATTTTGTTTTAAATCTTTTAATTCTGAAGGACACCAAGACAGCAGGGATTGTGGGAAGAGGACCAGTGGGGAACTGAGTGTTGGTTGTTCAACCCTTTTTATTCAAATTGTGCTGTTGTTTCCTGCTTAAACACAATAAGACACAGGGGCCTATCTATCAAGCTCAGAAGGGAGCTTGACGGCCCGTGTTTCTGGCGAGTCTTCAGACTCGCGGGAAACACAAGTTATGGAGCAGCGGTCACAAAGACCGCTGCTCCATAACAGGAATCGCCTGAATTCAACCCGATTGAGTATGATCGGGTTGATTGACACCCCCTGCTGGCGGCCCATTGACCAAAAATCTGCAGGGGCGGCGTTGCACCAGCAGCTCACAAGAGCTGCTGGTGCAATGCTGAATACGGAGAGCGTCATGCTCTGCGCATTCAGCGATGTCTTGCGGACCTGATCCGCACTGTCGGTCCGTAAGACATTTGTTAAATAGGCCTTAATATCTTCTCTGTTCTATTGAGGGAAATTAAGAGTAATCAGTGTACAGTGCTTTTAAGGGCTGTTCTCTGCAAGTATCTAAGGGACACAGGAGGGAATCAGCGACAACAGATAAGGGACACAGGAGGGAATCAGCGACAACAGATAAGGGACACAGGAGGGAATCAGCGACAACAGATAAGGGACACAGGAGGGAATCAGTGACAACAGATAAGGGACACAGGAGGGAATCAGCGACAACAGATAAGGGACACAGGAGGGAATCAGCGACAACAGACAAGGGACAGCATAGTCCTTGGTAGCAGGTCTGTTACACAGCTGTTTTCTCCCTTGCAGAAATAACTCTCCCTAGTGAAACTCCTTTGTAATAACTGTGCTACACCCATATCAAGGCTAAAGCACTATCCCAGCAACACGTGTCACTTGAGCACCTCTAGCACAGATACAACACGTGTCACTTGTGCACCTCTAGCAGATACAACACGTCACTTGTGCACCTCTAGCACAGATACAACACGTGTCACTTGTGCACCTCTAGCACAGATACAACACACGTCACTTGTGCACCTCTAGCACAGATACAACACGTGTCACTTGTGCACCTCTAGCACAGATACAACACGTGTCACTTGTGCACCTCTAGCACAGATGCAACACACGTCACTTGTGCACCTCTAGCACAGATACAACACATGTCACTTGTGCACCTCTAGCACAGATACAACACACGTCACTTGTGCACCTCTAGCACAGATACAACACGTGTCACATGTGCACCTCTAGCAGATATACAACACACGTCACTTGTGCACCTCTAGCACAGATACAACACGTGTCACTTGTGCACCTCTAGCACAGATACAACACACGTCACTTGTGCACCTCTAGCACAGATACAACACACGTCACTTGTGCACCTCTAGCACAGATACATCACGTGTCACTTGTGCACCTCTAGCACAGATACAACACACATCACTTGTGCACCTCTAGCACAGATACAACACACGTCACTTGTGCACCTCTAGCACAGATACAACAGATGTCACTTGTGCACCTCTAGCACAGATACAACACACGTCACTTGTGCACCTCTAGCACAGATACAACACGTGTCACATGTGCACCTCTAGCAGATATACAACACACGTCACTTGTGCACCTCTAGCACAGATACAACACGTGTCACTTGTGCACCTCTAGCACAGATACAACACACGTCACTTGTGCACCTCTAGCACAGATACAACACGTGTCACTTGTGCACCTCTAGCAGATATACAACACACGTCACTTGTGCACCTCTAGCACAGATACAACACACGTCACTTGTGCACCTCTAGCAGATATACAACACATGTCACTTGTGCACCTCTAGCACAGATACAACACGTGTCACTTGTGAACCTCTAGCAGATATACAACACACGTCACTTGTGCACCTCTAGCACAGATACAACACGTGTCACTTGTGCACCTCTAGCAGATATACAACACACGTCACTTGTGCACCTCTAGCACAGATACAACACGTGTCACTTGTGCACCTCTAGCACAGATACAACACGTGTCACTTGTGCACCTCTAGCAGATATACAAAACACGTCACTTGTGCACCTCTAGCACAGATACAACACACGTCACTTGAAGGTACAACACACGTCACTTGTGCACCTCTAGCACAGATACAACAGATGTCACTTGTGCACCTCTAGCACAGATACAACACACGTCACTTGTGCACCTCTAGCACAGATACAACACGTAACACATGTGCACCTCTAGCAGATATACAACACACGTCACTTGTGCACCTCTAGCACAGATACAACACGTGTCACTTGTGCACCTCTAGCACAGATACAACACACGTCACTTGTGCACCTCTAGCACAGATACAACACGTGTCACTTGTGCACCTCTAGCAGATATACAACACACGTCACTTGTGCACCTCTAGCACAGATACAACACACGTCACTTGTGCACCTCTAGCAGATATACAACACACGTCACTTGTGCACCTCTAGCACAGATACAACACGTGTCACTTGTGCACCTCTAGCAGATATACAACACACGTCACTTGTGCACCTCTAGCACAGATACAACACGTGTCACTTGTGCACCTCTAGCAGATATACAACACACGTCACTTGTGCACCTCTAGCACAGATACAACACGTGTCACTTGTGCACCTCTAGCAAAGATACAACACGTGTCACTTGTGCACCTCTAGCAGATATACAAAACACGTCACTTGTGCACCTCTAGCACAAATACAACACACGTCACTTGTGCACCTCTAGCAGATACAACACGTGTCACTTGTGCACCTCTAGCAGATACAACACGTGTCACTTGTGCACCTCTAGCAGATATACAACACACGTCACTTGTGCACCTCTAGCAGATACAACACGTGTCACTTGTGCACCTCTAGCAGATACAACACGTGTCACTTGTGCACCTCTAGCACAGATACAACACGTGTCACTTGTGCACCTCTAGCACAGATACAACACACGTCACTTGTGCACCTCTAGCACAGATACAACACACGTCACTTGTGCACCTCTAGCAGATACAACACGTGTCACTTGTGCACCTCTAGCAGATATACAACACACGTCACTTGTGCACCTCTAGCACAGATACAACACGTGTCACTTGTGCACCTCTAGCAGATATACAACACACGTCACTTGTGCACCTCTAGCACAGATACAACACACGTCACTTGTGCACCTCTAGCACAGATACAACACGTGTCACTTGTGCACCTCTAGCAGATATACAACACACGTCACTTGTGCACCTCTAGCACAGATACAACACACGTCACTTGTGCACCTCTAGCACAGCAACAACACGTGTCACTTGTGCACCTCTAGCATATATACAACACACGTCACTTGTGCACCTCTAGCACAGATACAACACGTGTCACTTGTGCACCTCTAGCACAGCTACAACACGTGTCACTTGTGCACCTCTAGCATATATACAACACACGTCACTTGTGCACCTCTAGCACAGATACAACACACGTCACTTGTGCACCTCTAGCACAGATACAACACGTGTCACATGTGCACCTCTAGCAGATATACAACACACGTCACTTGTGCACCTCTAGCACAGATACAACACGTGTCACTTGTGCACCTCTAGCACAGATACAACACACGTCACTTGTGCACCTCTAGCACAGATACAACACACGTCACTTGTGCACCTCTAGCACAGATACAACACGTGTCACTTGTGCACCTCTAGCACAGATACAACACACATCACTTGTGCACCTCTAGCACAGATACAACACACGTCACTTGTGCACCTCTAGCACAGATACAACAGATGTCACTTGTGCACCTCTAGCACAGATACAACACACGTCACTTGTGCACCTCTAGCACAGATACAACACGTGTCACATGTGCACCTCTAGCAGATATACAACACACGTCACTTGTGCACCTCTAGCACAGATACAACACGTGTCACTTGTGCACCTCTAGCACAGATACAACACACGTCACTTGTGCACCTCTAGCACAGATACAACACGCGTCACTTGTGCACCTCTAGCAGATATACAACACACGTCACTTGTGCACCTCTAGCACAGATACAACACACGTCACTTGTGCACCTCTAGCAGATATACAACACATGTCACTTGTGCACCTCTAGCACAGATACAACACGTGTCACTTGTGCACCTCTAGCAGATATACAACACACGTCACTTGTGCACCTCTAGCACAGATACAACACGTGTCACTTGTGCACCTCTAGCAGATATACAACACACGTCACTTGTGCACCTCTAGCACAGATACAACACGTGTCACTTGTGCACCTCTAGCACAGATACAACGCGTGTCACTTGTGCACCTCTAGCAGATATACAAAACACGTCACTTGTGCACCTCTAGCACAGATACAACACACGTCACTTGAAGGTACAACACACGTCACTTGTGCACCTCTAGCACAGATACAACAGATGTCACTTGTGCACCTCTAGCACAGATACAACACACGTCACTTGTGCACCTCTAGCACAGATACAACACGTGTCACATGTGCACCTCTAGCAGATATACAACACACGTCACTTGTGCACCTCTAGCACAGATACAACACGTGTCACTTGTGCACCTCTAGCACAGATACAACACACGTCACTTGTGCACCTCTAGCACAGATACAACACGTGTCACTTGTGCACCTCTAGCAGATATACAACACACGTCACTTGTGCACCTCTAGCACAGATACAACACACGTCACTTGTGCACCTCTAGCAGATATACAACACACGTCACTTGTGCACCTCTAGCACAGATACAACACGTGTCACTTGTGCACCTCTAGCAGATATACAACACACGTCACTTGTGCACCTCTAGCACAGATACAACACGTGTCACTTGTGCACCTCTAGCAGATATACAACACACGTCACTTGTGCACCTCTAGCACAGATACAACACACGTCACTTGTGCACCTCTAGCACAGATACAACACGTGTCACTTGTGCACCTCTAGCAGATATACAACACACGTCACTTGTGCACCTCTAGCACAGATACAACACACGTCACTTGTGCACCTCTAGCACAGCAACAACACGTGTCACTTGTGCACCTCTAGCATATATACAACACACGTCACTTGTGCACCTCTAGCACAGATACAACACGTGTCACTTGTGCACCTCTAGCACAGCAACAACACGTGTCACTTGTGCACCTCTAGCATATATACAACACACGTCACTTGTGCACCTCTAGCACAGATACAACACACGTCACTTGTGCACCTCTAGCACAGATACAACACGTGTCACATGTGCACCTCTAGCAGATATACAACACACGTCACTTGTGCACCTCTAGCACAGATACAACACGTGTCACTTGTGCACCTCTAGCACAGATACAACACACGTCACTTGTGCACCTCTAGCACAGATACAACACACGTCACTTGTGCACCTCTAGCACAGATACAACACGTGTCACTTGTGCACCTCTAGCACAGATACAACACACATCACTTGTGCACCTCTAGCACAGATACAACACACGTCACTTGTGCACCTCTAGCACAGATACAACAGATGTCACTTGTGCACCTCTAGCACAGATACAACACACGTCACTTGTGCACCTCTAGCACAGATACAACACGTGTCACATGTGCACCTCTAGCAGATATACAACACACGTCACTTGTGCACCTCTAGCACAGATACAACACGTGTCACTTGTGCACCTCTAGCACAGATACAACACACGTCACTTGTGCACCTCTAGCACAGATACAACACGTGTCACTTGTGCACCTCTAGCAGATATACAACACACGTCACTTGTGCACCTCTAGCACAGATACAACACACGTCACTTGTGCACCTCTAGCAGATATACAACACATGTCACTTGTGCACCTCTAGCACAGATACAACACGTGTCACTTGTGCACCTCTAGCAGATATACAACACACGTCACTTGTGCACCTCTAGCACAGATACAACACGTGTCACTTGTGCACCTCTAGCAGATATACAACACACGTCACTTGTGCACCTCTAGCACAGATACAACACGTGTCACTTGTGCACCTCTAGCACAGATACAACGCGTGTCACTTGTGCACCTCTAGCAGATATACAAAACACGTCACTTGTGCACCTCTAGCACAGATACAACACACGTCACTTGAAGGTACAACACACGTCACTTGTGCACCTCTAGCACAGATACAACAGATGTCACTTGTGCACCTCTAGCACAGATACAACACACGTCACTTGTGCACCTCTAGCACAGATACAACACGTGTCACATGTGCACCTCTAGCAGATATACAACACACGTCACTTGTGCACCTCTAGCACAGATACAACACGTGTCACTTGTGCACCTCTAGCACAGATACAACACACGTCACTTGTGCACCTCTAGCACAGATACAACACGTGTCACTTGTGCACCTCTAGCAGATATACAACACACGTCACTTGTGCACCTCTAGCACAGATACAACACACGTCACTTGTGCACCTCTAGCAGATATACAACACACGTCACTTGTGCACCTCTAGCACAGATACAACACGTGTCACTTGTGCACCTCTAGCAGATATACAACACACGTCACTTGTGCACCTCTAGCACAGATACAACACGTGTCACTTTTGCACCTCTAGCAGATATACAACACACGTCACTTGTGCACCTCTAGCACAGATACAACACGTGTCACTTGTGCACCTCTAGCACAGATACAACACGTGTCATTTGTGCACCTCTAGCAGATATACAAAACACGTCACTTGTGCACCTCTAGCACAAATACAACACACGTCACTTGTGCACCTCTAGCAGATACAACACGTGTCACTTGTGCACCTCTAGCAGATACAACACGTGTCACTTGTGCACCTCTAGCAGATATACAACACACGTCACTTGTGCACCTCTAGCAGATACAACACGTGTCACTTGTGCACCTCTAGCAGATACAACACGTGTCACTTGTGCACCTCTAGCACAGATACAACACGTGTCACTTGTGCACCTCTAGCACAGATACAACACACGTCACTTGTGCACCTCTAGCACAGATACAACACACGTCACTTGTGCACCTCTAGCAGATACAACACGTGTCACTTGTGCACCTCTAGCAGATATACAACACACGTCACTTGTGCACCTCTAGCACAGATACAACACGTGTCACTTGTGCACCTCTAGCAGATATACAACACACGTCACTTGTGCACCTCTAGCACAGAAACAACACATGTCACTTGTGCACCTCTAGCACAGCAACAACACGTGTCACTTGTGCACCTCTAGCATATATACAACACACGTCACTTGTGCACCTCTAGCACAGATACAACACGTGTCACTTGTGCACCTCTAGCACAGATACAACACGTGTCACTTGTGCACCTCTAGCAGATATACAACAGACGTCGCTTGTGCACCTCTAGCAGATATACAACACACGTCACTTGTGCACCTCTAGCACAGATACAACACGTGTCACTTGTGCACCTCTAGCACAGATACAACACACGTCGCTTGTGCACCTCTAGCACAGATACAACACGTGTCACTTGTGCACCTCTAGCACAGATACAACACGTGTCACTTGTGCACCTCTAGCAGATACAACACACGTCACTTGTGCACCTCTAGCGCAGATACAACACACGTCACTTCTAGCACAGATGCAACACATGTCACTTGTGCACCTCTAGCGCAGATACAACACACGTCACTTGTGCACCTCTAGCGCAGATACAACACACGTCACTTGTGCACCTCTAGCACAGATACAACACACGTCACTTCTAGCACAGATGCAACACACGTCACTTGTGCACCTCTAGCGCAGATGCAACACACGTCACTTGTGCACCTCTAGCACAGATACAACACACGTCACTTGTGCACCTCTAGCACAGATACAACACGTGTCACTTGTGCACCTCTAGCACAGATACAACACACGTCACTTGTGCACCTCTAGCACAGATACAACACGTGTCACTTGTGCACCTCTAGCACAGATACAACACACGTCACTTGTGCACCTCTAGCACAGATACAACACGTGTCACTTGTGCACCTCTAGCAGATATACAACACACGTCACTTGTGCACCTCTAGCACAGATACAACACACGTCACTTGTGCACCTCTAGCAGATATACAACACACGTCACTTGTGCACCTCTAGCACAGATACAACACACGTCACTTGTGCACCTCTAGCAGATATACAACACACGTCACTTGTGCACCTCTAGCACAGATACAACACGTGTCACTTGTGCACCTCTAGCAGATATACAACACGTGTCACTTGTGCACCTCTAGCACAGATACAACACGTGTCACTTGTGCACCTCTAGCACAGATACAACACGTGTCACTTGTGCACCTCTAGCAGATATACAAAACACGTCACTTGTGCACCTCTAGCACAGATACAACACACGTCACTTGTGCACCTCTAGCAGATACAACACGTGTCACTTGTGCACCTCTAGCAGATACAACACGTGTCACTTGTGCACCTCTAGCAGATATACAACACACGTCACTTGTGCACCTCTAGCAGATACAACACGTGTCACTTGTGCACCTCTAGCAGATACAACACGTGTCACTTGTGCACCTCTAGCACAGATACAACACGTGTCACTTGTGCACCTCTAGCACAGATACAACACACGTCACTTGTGCACCTCTAGCACAGATACAACACACGTCACTTGTGCACCTCTAGCAGATACAACACACGTCACTTGTGCACCTCTAGCAGATATACAACACACGTCACTTGTGCACCTCTAGCACAGATACAACACGTGTCACTTGTGCACCTCTAGCAGATATACAACACACGTCACTTGTGCACCTCTAGCACAGAAACAACACGTGTCACTTGTGCACCTCTAGCACAGCAACAACACGTGTCACTTGTGCACCTCTAGCATATATACAACACACGTCACTTGTGCACCTCTAGCACAGATACAACACGTGTCACTTGTGCACCTCTAGCACAGATACAACACGTGTCACTTGTGCACCTCTGGCAGATATACAACACACGTCGCTTGTGCACCTCTAGCAGATATACAACACACGTCACTTGTGCACCTCTAGCACAGATACAACACGTGTCACTTGTGCACCTCTAGCACAGATACAACACACGTCGCTTGTGCACCTCTAGCACAGATACAACACGTGTCACTTGTGCACCTCTAGCACAGATACAACACACGTCACTTGTGCACCTCTAGCACAGATACAACACACGTCACTTGTGCACCTCTAGCACAGATACAACACACATCACTTGTGCACCTCTAGCACAGATACAACACACGTCACTTGTGTACCTCTAGCACAGATACAACACACATCACTTGTGCGCCTCTAGCATACAACACACATCACTTGTGTACCTCTAGCACAGATACAACACACATCACTTGTGCGCCTCTAGCATACAACACACATCACTTGTGTACCTCTAGCACAGATACAACACGTGTCACTTGTGCACCTCTAGCACAGATACAACACATGTCTGGGACATACAAATCGCTAACAAGATTACTGGTGAAAACTTTTCATCGCTGTTGTTCAGTGTTCTATGTAGTGACGACTGACGATAAAGGCCCAGCTACAATCTGTCATCATATCACAGCTCTGTCCACACAGATCCAGTACCGGCTCTCAGGGATTAATTAAAGCTGATATTTCTGTAGACTCTTGAGACAAACACCATTTAAAACTGAACAGAGATAGTAAAATGCCCAACAAATTATTTAAATTCCATTTCAACTCCAAACTGTAAATCTGCACCTCGACTAAATACAAACATATCAGATCCTCTCCTGCACATCTGTACTACATCGGTATGCGCTCGTGTCACCCTGACTGATGCATTCTAATGTAACGTTCTGTTATGTAAATCATAAAAATCACTGTAACATGTGTTTGATGTGACACTAGGAAGGACTGTCATGATTTCTAATCAGTGTTGGGAAACAGAAGTGGAAGGAGGAGGTTGGCGGGGGAGGTTGAAATGGAGCCGCTGTTACAGCTGGTGATTAAAAATATACATTTCATTGATTTGCATGGAATGAAAACAATCCAGTATTGCCTTTTTTTAATGTGACATACGGTGGGAAATGTTCTATTGACAGCGATTAGCTTACTAGACATATGATAGCGTGTTTCACTAAGAGGCGGCACAGTGAGGGCGGCATGTGCAAGAATAGGCCAGATCGTCTGTTGTATTGTTTATAAGCTAGATTATTTGCATATTTACAGAGAATTGCACATTATGTGAAACCCACTAGTATACCCAAAACCCACTAATATACACATAAACCCACTAATATACACATAAACCCACTGGTATACACATAAACCCACTAGTATACACATAAACCCACTGGTATAAACATAAACCCACCAATATACACAAAAACCCACCAGTATACACAGAACCCACAAGCATACACAAAACCCACCAGTATACACAAAACCCACTAATATACACAAAACCCACCAGTATACACATGAACCCACCGGTATACACAAAACCCACTTGTATACACAAAACCCACCAGTATTCACAAAACCCACCAGTATACACAAAAACCCACTAGTATACACAAAACCCACCAGTATACACAAAACCCACCAGTATACACAAAACCCACTTGTATACACAAAACCCACCAGTATACACAAAACCCACCAGTACACACAAAACCCACCAGTATACACAAAACCCACTAGTATACACAAAACCCACCAGTATACACAAAACCCACAAGTATACACAAAAACCCACTAGTATACACAAAACCCACCAGTATACACAAAACCCACCAGTATACACAAAACCCAAATGTATACACAAAACCCACCAGCATACACATGAACCCACAGTATACACATGAACCCACCAGCATACACAAAAACCCACCAGTATACACAAAACCCAACAGTATACACAAAAACCCACCAGTATACACAAAACCCATCAGTATACACAAAACCCCACCAGTATACACAAAACCCACCAGTATACACAAAAACCCACTAGTATACACAAAACCCACCAGTATACACAAAAAACACTAGTTTACACATAAATCCACCAGTATACACAAAAACTCACCAGTATACACAAAACCCAACAGTATACACAAAAACCCACCAGTATACATAAAACCCACCAGTATACACAAAAACCCACCAGTATACATAAAACCCACCAGTATACACAAAAACCCACCAGTATACACAAAACCCACAAGTATACACAAAAACCCACTAGTATACACAAAACCCCACTAGTATACACATAAACCCACTTGTACACACATAAACCCACTAGTATACACAGTCCTATAAACACACATATCCATATACGCACTAGAATAAACAGGTCTTTATACACACACATAAACACAAACCCACTAGTATACACAAGACTTTAAGTACACACATATACACACTAGTATATACAGGCCTATAATCACACACATATACATATACACACTAGTATATACAGGCCTATAATCACACACATATACATATACACACTAGTATATACAGGCCTATAATCACACACATATACTTATACACACTAGTATACACAGGCCTATAATCACACACATATACATATACACACTAGTATACACAGGCCTATAATCACACACATATACTTATACACACTAGTATACACAGGCCTATAATCACACACATATACTTATACACACTAGTATACACAGGCCTATAATCACACACATATACATATACACACTAGTATATACAGGCCTATAATCACACACATATACATATACACACTAGTATATACAGGCCTATAATCACACACATATACTTATACACACTAGTATACACAGGCCTATAATCACACACATATACTTATACACACTAGTATACACAGGCCTATAATCACACACATATACATATACACACTAGTATACACAGGCCTATAATCACACACATATACTTATACACACTAGTATACACAGGCCTATAATCACACACATATACTTATACACACTAGTATACACAGGCCTATAATCACACACATATACATATACACACTAGTATACACAGGCCTATAATCACACACATATACATATACACACTAGTATACACAGGCCTATAATCACACACATATACTTATACACACTAGTATACACAGGCCTATAATCACACACATATACATATACACACTAGTATATACAGGCCTATAATCACACACATATACATATACACACTAGTATATACAGGCCTATAATCACACACATATACTTATACACACTAGTATATACAGGCCTATAATCACACACATATACTTATACACACTAGTATACACAGGCCTATAATCACACACATATACATATACACACTAGTATATACAGGCCTATAATCACACACATATTCATATACACACTAGTATACACAGGCCTGTAATCACACATATACACACTAGTATACACAGGCCTATAATCACACACATATACTTATACACACAAGTATACACAGGCCTATAATCACACACATACACATATACACACTAGTATACACAGACCTATAATCACACACATACACATATACACACTAGTATACACAGGCCTGCAATCACACACATACACATATACACACTAGTATACACAGGCCTATAATCACACACATATACATATACACACTAGTATATACAGGCCTATAATCACACACATACACATATACACACTAGTATACACAGGCCTGCAATCACACACATACACATATACACACTAGTATACCCAGGCCTATAATCACACACATATACATATACACACTAGTATACACAGACCTATAATCACACACATACACATATACACACTAGTATACACAGGCCTATATTCACACACATATACATATACACACTAGTATACACAAGCCTGTAATCACACACATATACAAATACACACTAGTATATACAGGCCTATAATTACACACATATACTTATACACACTAGTATATACAGGCCTATAATCGCACACATATACATATACACACTAGTATACACAGGCCTATAATTACACACACATACACACTAGTATACACAAGCCTATAATCACACACATATACATATACACACTAGTATACACAGGCCTATAATCACACACATATACATAAACACACTAGTATACACAGGCCTATAATTACATACACATACACACTAGTATACACAGGCCTATAATCACAAACATATACTTATACACACTAGTATATACAGGCCTATAATTACACACATATACATACTAGTATATACAGGCCTATAATCACACACATATACACACTTGTATACACAGGCCTATAATTACACACACATACACACTAGTATACACAAGCCTATAATCACAAACATATACTTATACACACTAGTATATACAGGCCTATAATTACACACATATACATACTAGTATATACAGGCCTATAATCACAAACATATACTTATACACACTAGTATATACAGGCCTATAATCACAAACATATACTTATACACACTAGTATATACAGGCCTATAGTTACACACATACACACTAGTATACACAGGCCTATAATCAAACACATATACATATACACACTAGTATACACAGGCCTATAATCACACACATATACACACTAGTATACACAGGCCTAAAATCATACACATACATATACACACTAGTATACACAGGCCTATAATCAAACACATATACATATACACACTAGTATATACAGGCCTATAATCAAACACATATACATATACACACTAGTATACACAGGCCTATAATCACACACATATACACACTAGTATACACAGGCCTATAATCATACACATACATATACACACTAGTATACACAGGCCTATAATCAAACACATATACACACTAGTATATACAGGCCTATAATCAAATACATATACATATACACACTAGTATACACAGGCCTATAATCAAACACATATACATATACACACTAGTATACACAGGCCTATAATCACACACATACACATATACACACTAGTATACACAGGCCTATAATCACACACATATACATATACACACTAGTATACACAGGCCTATAATCACACACATATACACACTAGTATACACAGGCCTATAATCACACACATATACATATACACACTAGTATACACAGGCCTATAATCACACACATATACATATACACACTAGTATATACAGGCCTATAATCACACACATATACACACTAGTATACACAGGCCTATAATCACACACATATACACACTAGTATACACAGGCCTATAATCACACACATATACATATACACACTAGTATACACAGGCCTATAATCACACACATATACATATACACACTAGTATATACAGGCCTATAATCACACACATATACACACTAGTATATACAGGCCTATAATCACACACATATACACATACACACTAGTATACACAGGCCTATAATCACACACATATACATATACACACTAGTATACACAGGCCTATAATCACACACATATACATAAACACACTAGTATACACAGGCCTATAATTACATACACATACACACTAGTATACACAGGCCTAAAATCATACACATACACACTAGTATACACAGGCCTATAATTACATACACATACACACTAGTATACACAGGCCTAAAATCATACATATACACACTAGTATACACAGACCTATAATCATACACATACACACTAGTATACACAGGCCTATAATCACACACATACACACTAGTATACACAGGCCTATAATCACACACATACACACTAGTATACACAGGCCTATAATCACACACATATACATATACACACTAGTATACACAGGCCTATAATCACACACATATACTTATACACACTAGTATACACAGGCCTATAATCACACACACATATACATATACACACTAGTATACACAGGCCTATAATCACACACATATACATATACACACTAGTATACACAGGCCTATAATCACACACATATACACACTAGTATACACAGGCCTATAATCACACACATATACACACTAGTATACACAGGCCTATAATCACACACATATACACACTAGTATACACAGGCCTATAATCACACACATATACATATACACACTAGTATACACAGACCTATAATCATACACATACACACTAGTATACACAGGCCTATAATCACACACATACACACTAGTATACACAGGCCTATAATCACACACATATACACACTAGTATACACAGGCCTATAATCACACACATATACATATACACACTAGTATACACAGGCCTATAATCACACACATATACATATACACACTAGTATACACAGGCCTAAAATCATACACATACATATACACACTAGTATACACAGGCCTATAATCACACACATATACACACTAGTATACACAGGCCTATAATCACACACATATACACACTAGTATACACAGGCCTATAATCACACACATATACACACTAGTATACACAGGCCTGTATCAAAGAGAAGACACAGCACACATAATATATGGAGCCCTTTGCAGCACATTGGGGGTGCTACATTTGTGTTTGGGGGTGCATAGCACGCCTTAGCACCCCAGAATCTATACTGCTTACATTCCTATTGTTTTCAAGAAAATTCCCGTCCTGTCTCTTCTTAGTTCCATTTCACAAATTTCATAACAATCTATTCACATGTTTGGGTTCCAGACAATGTTTTTCTATCTGATAATTTTAGAGAATTAGGAACAAATTCATTTAGAATATCTCAACAATAAGATAGGAAATGGATTAAGTGCTTATTCTTCACATTTCGGTAACTGGCACCATTACAATTGGTGTATAGAATAGGATGGAGATTGAGGTAATTCAATTGAAGACCTAATTAGAGAAATAAAAATCACTTAGGCAATAGATAAAGCTGAACAATTTCTAGTAAATTATTTTATCTGATAGACAATTAGATCCAATAGTGACATCATTGTCTTTGGTAATTGTATCAATTATGGATCAGCTGGAAATAATAAACATAAGTCTTCATCTGATACCTTTATCTGGGTTTTATAGTTGTTATTTAAACTAACCAGAGTATTTTGCTAATGTGCTAGCTTTTGGTTTATTTTTCTGCAGTAATTGAGAAATAAATGCATTACATTTTGTCTTAATAATTGTGTATGAAAAGCTTTAAAAATAATTTATAACATGAATACCTTTTGTTATACATAGATTGTCTTTTTTGGGAGCTGATTACATTATTTTGGGATGATTACAGATTACTATGTAAAACATTTGCCAATTTATGACATATTTGTAACTACTCCAATAAAATATGTTATTAAGTACAGATGTCATAAAGAAAATCAGTAGTGTTGCTTTCTTCAGTCATATTAATTGAGAAATCAATAATATTTTGGGCACTATTAGGAGACTATAAAAGTTGAATGCGGGGCATAAAATCTTTGAAAGTCTATTTGTATGTATACATTTATGACAGTCTCCCATCTATATCCTTGGGAGTCCTTGACTCAGAAAGATCTTCAGAGGTTGCTCTATGTCAAAATAGAGAACCTGTGGGATTATGCTGGGATTAATAACTGTCCTGTGTGCTACTGGCAAATGGGGGGGTTAATGACTGTCCTGCATGCTACTTGCAAATGAGGGGGGTTATGACTGTCCTGTGTGCTATTGGCAAATGGGTGGTTAATTACTGTCCTGTGTACTACTGGCAAATGGGGGGTAATGAGTGTTCTGTGTGCTACTGGCGAATGGGAGGGTTAATGAATGTCCTGTGTGCTATTGGCAAATGGGGGGGGGGTTAATGACTGTCCTGTGTGCTACTGGTAAATGGGGGTTAATGACTCTCCTGTGTGCTACTGGTAAATGGGGGGTTAATTACTGTCCTGTGTGCTGCTGGCAAATGGGGGGGGTAATGACTGTCCTGCATGCTACTGACAAATGGGGGGTTAATTACTGTCCTGTGTGCTACTGGCAAATGGGGGGTAATGACTGTCCTGCGTGCTACTGACAAATGGGGGGTTAATTACTGTCCTGTGTGCTACTGCAAATGGGGGGGGGGGTAATGGCTGTCCTGTGTACTACTGGCAAATGGGGGGTAATGAGTGTTCTGTGTGCTACTGGCAAATGGGAGGGTTAATGAATGTCCTGTGTGCTATTGGCAAATGGGGGGGTTAATGACTGTCCTGTGTGCTACTGGTAAATGGGGTTAATGACTGTCCTGTGTGCTACTGGTAAATGGGGGTTAATGACTCTCCTGTGTGCTACTGGTAAATGGGGGGTTAATTACTGTCCTGTGTGCTGCTGGCAAATGGGGGGGTAATGACTGTCCTGCGTGCTACTGACAAATGGGGGGTTAATTACTGTCCTGTGTGCTACTGGCAAATGGGGGGTAATGACTGTCCTGCGTGCTACTGACAAATGGGGGGTTAATTACTGTCCTGTGTGCTACTGCAAATGGGGGGGGGTAATGGCTGTCCTGTGTACTACTGGCAAATGGGGGGTAATGAGTGTTCTGTGTGCTACTGGCAAATGGGAGGGTTAATGAATGTCCTGTGTGCTATTGGCAAATGGGGGGGTTAATGACTGTCCTGTGTGCTACTGGTAAATGGGGTTAATGACTCTCCTGTGTGCTACTGGCAAATGGGTGGTTAATTACTGTCCTGTGTGCTGCTGGCAAGTGGGGGTGGGGGGTAATGACTGTCCTGCGTGCTACTGACAAATGGGGGGTTTATCACTGTCCTGTGTGCTGCTGGCAAATGGGGGGGGGTAATGACTGTCCTGCGTGCTACTGGCAAATGGGGGGGTTAATGATTGTCCTGCGTGCTACTGACAAATGGGGGGTTAATTACTGTCCTGTGTGCTACTGGCAAATGGGGGGGTAATGACTGTCCTGCGTGCTACTGACAAATGGGGGGTTAATTACTGTCCTGTGTGCTACTGCAAATGGGGGGGGGGGTAATGGCTGTCCTGTGTACTACTGGCAAATGGGGGGTAATGAGTGTTCTGTGTGCTACTGGCAAATGGGAGGGTTAATGAATGTCCTGTGTGCTATTGGCAAATGGGGGGGTTAATGACTGTCCTGTGTGCTACTGGTAAATGGGGTTAATGACTCTCCTGTGTGCTACTGGCAAATGGGTGGTTAATTACTGTCCTGTGTGCTGCTGGCAAATGGGGGGGGGGGGTAATGACTGTCCTGCGTGCTACTGACAAATGGGGGGGTTAATTACTGTCCTGTGTGCTACTGGCAAATGGGGGGGTAATGACTGTCCTGCGTGCTACTGACAATGGGGGGTTAATTACTGTCCTGTGTGCTACTGGCAAATGGGGGGGGGGTAATGACTGTCCTGCGTGCTACTGACAAATGGGGGGTTAATTACTGTCCTGTGTGCTACTGCAAATGGGGGGGGGGGGTAATGGCTGTCCTGTGTACTACTGGCAAATGGGGGGTAATGAGTGTTCTGTGTGCTACTGGCAAATGGGAGGGTTAATGAATGTCCTGTGTGCTATTGGCAAATGGGGGGGTTAATGACTGTCCTGTGTGCTACTGGTAAATGGGGTTAATGACTCTCCTGTGTGCTACTGGCAAATGGGTGGTTAATTACTGTCCTGTGTGCTGCTGGCAAATGGGGGGGGGTAATGACTGTCCTGCGTGCTACTGACAAATGGGGGGTTTATTACTGTCCTGTGTGCTGCTGGCAAATGGGGGGGGGTAATGACTGTCCTGCGTGCTACTGGCAAATGGGGGGGTTAATGATTGTCCTGCGTGCTACTGGCAAATGGGGGGGTTAATGATTATCCTGCATGCTACTGGCAAATGGAGGGGGGTAATTCTTGTCCTGTGTGCTACTGGCAAATGGGGGGTTAATGACCTTTCTTTGTTCTACTGGTAAAAGAGGTGCTTGTGTGTGCTTGTGACACAGGATCACATGATAGTGTCTGTCTGTAAGTGTGTGTGCTTGTGACACAGGATGACATGATAGTGTCTGTCTGTTTGTCTAAGTGTGTGTGCTTGTGACACCTTGATCACATGATAGTGTCTGTCTGTATGTGTGTGTGCTTGTGACACAGAATCACATGATAGTGTCTGTCTGTAAGTGTGTGTGCTTGTGACACAGGATCACATGATAGTGTATGTCTGTGTAAGTGTTAGTGCTTGTGACACAGGATCACATGATAGTGTCTGTCGGTCTGTATGTTTGTCTGTCTAAGTGTGTGTGTGCTTGTGACACAGGATCACAAGATAGTGTCTGTATGTCTAAGTGTGTGTGCTTGTGACACAGGATCACATGATTGTGTCTGTCTGTGTAAGTGTGCGTGCTTGTGACACAGTATCACATGATAGTGTCTGTCTGTGTAAGTGTGTGTGCTTGTAACACAGGATCACATGATAGTGTAAGTGTGTGTGCTTGTGACACCGGATCACGATAGTGTAAGTGTGTTTGCTTGTGACACAGGATCACATGATAGTGCAAGTGTGTGTGCTTGTGACACAGGATCAAATGATAGTGTCTGTCTGTGTAAGTGTGTGTGCTTGTGACACAGAATCACATGATAATGTCTGTCTGTGTACGTGTGAGTGCTTGTGACACAGGATCACATGATAGTGTAAATGTGTGTGCTTGTGACAGGATCACATGATAGTGTTTCTGTGTGTGTAAGTGTGTGTGCTTGTGACACAATATCACATGATAGTGTCTGTCTGTGTAAGTGTGAGTGCTTGTGACAGGATCACATGATAGTGTAAGTGTGTGTGCTTGTGACACAGAATAACATGATAGTGTAAGTGTGAGGGCTTGTGACACAGGATCACATGCTAGTGTCTGTGTGTAAGTGTGAGTGCTTGTGACAGGATCACATGATAGTGTGTGTGTGTTTGTGACACAAGATCACATGACAGTGTAAGTTTGTGTGCTTGTGACACATGATCACATGATAGTGTAAGTGTGTGTGCGTGTGACAGGATCACATGATAGTGTAAGTGTGTGTGTTTGTGACGCAGGATCAATTGATAGTGTAAGTGTGAGTGCTTGTGACACAAGATCACATGATAGTGTAAGTGTGAGTGCTTGTGACACAGGATCACCTGATAGTGTCTGTCTGTGTAAGTGTGAGTGCTTGTGACACAGGATCACATGATAGTGTCTGTCTGTGTGTGTGCTTGTGACACAGGATCAAATGATAGTGTCTGTCTAAGTGTGTGTGCTTGTGACACAGGATCACATGATAGTGTGTGTCTAAATGTCTGTGCTTGTGACACGGGATCACATGATAGTGTCTGTCTAAGTGCTTGTGACACTGGATCACATGATAGTGTCTGTCTAAGTGTATGTGCTTGTGACATGGGACCACATAATAGTGTCTGTCTGAGTGTGTGTGCTTGTGACACAAGATCACATGATAGTGTCTGTCTAAGTGCTTGTGACACAAGATCACATGATAGTGTCTGTCTGTGTAAGTGTGTGTGCTTGTAACACAGGATCACATACTAGTGTCTGTCTGTGTATGTGTGAGTGCTTGTGACACAGGATCACATGATAGTGTCTGTCTGTGTAAGTGTGAATGCTTGTGACACAGGATCACATGATAGTATCTGTCTGTGTAAGTGTGTGTAAGTGTGACACATGCTCACATGATAGTGTCTGTCTGTTTAAGTGCTTGTGACACAAGATCACATGAGAGTGTCTGTCTGTGTAAGTGTGAGTGCTTGTGACACAAGATCACATGATAGTGTCTGTCTAAGTGCTTGTGACACTGGATCACATGATAGTGTCTGTCTAAGTGTATGTTCTTGTGACATGGGATCACATAATAGTGTCTGTCTGAGTGTGTGTGCTTGTGACACAAGATCACATGATAGTGTCTGTCTAAGTGCTTGTGACACAAGATCACATGATAGTGTCTGTCTGTGTAAGTGTGTGTGCTTGTGACACAGGATCACATGATAGTGTCTGTCTGTGTATGTGTGAGTGCTTGTGACACAGGATCACATGATAGTGTCTGTCTGTGTAAGTGTGAGTGCTTGTGACACAGGATCACATGATAGTATCTGTCTGTGTAAGTGTGTGTAAGTGTGACACATGCTCACATGATAGTGTCTGTCTGTTTAAGTGCTTGTGACACAAAATCACATGAGAGTGTCTGTCTGTGTAAGTGTGAGTGCTTGTGACACAAGATCACATGATAGTGTCTGTCTAAGTGCTTGTGACACTGGATCACATGATAGTGTCTGTCTAAGTGTATGTTCTTGTGACATGGGATCACATAATAGTGTCTGTCTGAGTGTGTGTGCTTGTGACACAAGATCACATGATAGTGTCTGTCTAAGTGCTTGTGACACAAGATCACATGATAGTGTCTGTTTGTGTAAGTGTGTGTGCTTGTGACACAGGATCACACAATAGTGTCTGTCTGTGTATGTGTGAGTGCTTGTGACACAGGATCACATGATAGTGTCTGTCTGTGTAAGTGTGAGTGCTTGTGACACAGGATCACATGATAGTGTCTGTCTGTGTAAGTGTGTGTGCGTGTGACACATGCTCACATGATAGTGTCTGTCTGTTTAAGTGCTTGTGACACAGGAACACATGATATTGTCTGTTTAAGTGCTTGTGACACAGGATCACATGATAGTGTCTGTCTGTCTAAGTGTGTGTGCTTGTGACACAGGATCACATGATAGTGTCTGTCTGTGTAAGTGTGAGTGCTTGTGACACAAGATCACATGAGAGTGTCTGTCTGTGTAAGTGTGAGTGCTTGTGACACAAGATCACATGATAGTGTCTGTCTAAGTGTATGTGCTTGTGACACGGGATCACATAATAGTGTCTGTCTGAGTGTGTGTGCTTGTGACACAAGATCACATGATAGTGTCTGTCTAAGTGCTTGTGACACAAGATCACATGATAGTGTCTGTCTGTGTAGGTGTGAGTGCTTGTGACACAGGATAACATGATAGTGTCTGTCTGTGTAAGTGTCAGTGCTTGTGACACATGATCACATTATAGTGTCTGTCTGTTTAAGTGCTTGTGACACAGAATCACATGATAGTGTCTGTCTGTTTAAGTGCTTGTGACACAGGATCACATGATAGTGTCTGTCTGTGTAAGTGTGTGTGCTTGTGACACAGGATCACATGATAGTGTTTGTCTGTGTAAGTGTGAGTGCTTGTGACACAGTATCACATTATAGTGTCTGTCTGTGTAAGTGTGTGTGTGTGCTTGTGACACAGGGTCACGTGCTAGTGTCTGTGTAAGTGTGTGTGCTTGTGACACATGATCACATGATAGTGTAAGTGTGTGTGCTTGTGACACAGGATCACATGATAGTGTCTGTCTGTGTAAGTGTGAGTGCTTGTGACACAGTATCACATGATAGTGTCTGTCTGTGTAAGTGTGTGTGTGCTTGTGACACAGGATCACATGATAGTTTCTGTGTAAGTGTGTGTGCTTGTGACACAGGATCACATTATAGTGTGTGTGTGCTTGTGACACAGGATCACGATAGTGTAAGTGTGTGTGCTTGTGACACAGGATCACATGATAGTGTAAGTGTGTGTGCTTGTGACACAGGATCACATGATAGTGTCTGTCTGTGTAAGTGTTGTGCTTGTGACAGAATCACATGGTAGTGTCGGTCTGTGTATGTGTGAGTGCTTGTGACACAGGATCACATGATAGTGTAAGTGTGTGGGCTTGTGACAGGATCACATGATAGTGTTTCTGTGTGTGTGTGTGCGCTTGTGACACAAGATCACATGATAGTGTCTGTCTGTGTAAATTTGAGTGCTCATGACACAGGATCACATGCTAGTTTCTGTGTAAGTTTGAGTGCTTGTGACAGGATCACATGATAGTGTAAGTGTGTGTGCTTGTGACACAGGATCACATGATAGTGTATGTGTGTGTGCTTGTGACACAGGATCTCATAATAGTGTTAGTGTGTGTGCTTGTGACACACGATCACATGATAGTTTCTGTCTGTGTAAGTGTGTGTGCTTGTGACACAGGATCCATGATAGTGTAAGTGTGAGTGCTTATGACACAGGATCACATGATAGTGTAAGTGTGAGTACTTGTGACACAGGGTCACATGATAGTGTATGTCTGTTTAAGTGTGAGTGCTTGTGACACAGGATCACATGATAGTGTAAGTGCTTGTGACACAGGATTACATGATAGTTTATGTCTGTGTAAGTGTGAGTGCTTGTGACAGGATCACATGATAGTGTAAGTGTGTGTGCTTTTGACACAGGATCACATGATAGTGTAAGTGTGAGTGCTTGGGACACAGGATCACATGATAGTGTCTGTCTGTATAAGTGTGAGTGCTTGTGACAGGATCATATTATAGTGTAAGTGTGTGTACTTGTGACACAAGATCACATGATAGTGTAAGTGTGTGTGCTTGTGACAAAGGATCACATGATAGTGTCTGTTTAAGTGCTTGTGACACAGGATCACATGATAATGTCTGTCTGTGTAAGTCTGTGTGCTTGTGACACAGGATCATATGATAGTGTAAGTCTGTGTACTTGTGACACAGGATCACATGATAGTGTATGTCTGTGTAAGTGTGTGTGCTTGTGACATAATCACCTGGTAGTGTCTGTCTGTGTATGCGTGAGTGCTTGTGACACAGGATCACACATGGTAGTGTCTGAGTGTCTGTGTATGCGTGAGTGCTTGTGACAAAGGATCACATGATAGTGTAAGTGTGTGTGCTTGTGACAGGATCACATGATAGTGTAAGTGTGAGTGCTTGTGACACAGGATCACATCCTTGTGTCTGTCTGTGTAAGTGTGAGTGCTTGTGACAGGATCACATGATAGTGTAAGTGTGTGTGCTTGTGACACAGGATCACATGATAGTGTAAGTGTGTATGCTTGTGACCTAGGATCACATGATAGTGTCTGTCTGTGTAAGTGTGTGTGCTTGTGACACAGGATCACATGATAGTGTAAGTGTGAGTGCTTGTGACACAGGATCACATGATAGTGTAAGTGCTTGTGACACAGGATCACATGATAGTGTCTGTCTGTGTAAGTGTGAGTGCTTGTGACAGGATCACATGATAGTGTAAGTGTGTGTGCTTGTGACACAGGATCACATGATAGTGTAAGTGTGAATACTTGTGACACAGGATCACATGATAGTGTCTGTCTGTATAAGTGTGAGTGCTTGTGAGAGGATCACATGATAGTGTAAGTGTGTGTACTTGTGACACAAGATCACATGATAGTGTAAGTGTGTGTGCTTGTGACACAGGATCACATGATCGTGTCTGTCTGTCTGTTTAAGTGCTTGTGACACAGGATCACATGATAGTGTCTGTCTGTGTAAGTGTGTGTACTTGTGACACAGGATTAAATGATAGTGTCTGTCTGTTTAAATGCTTGTCACACAGGATCACATGATAGTGTCTGTCTGTCTGTCTAAGTATGTGTGCTTGTGACACAGGATCACACAATAGTGTCTGTCTGTGTGTGAGTGCTTGTGACACAGGATCATATGATAGTGTCTGTCTGTGTAAGTGTGAGTGCTTGTGACACATGATTGCATGATAGTGTCTGTCTGTGTAAGTGTGTGTGCTTGTGACACAGGATCATATGATAGTGTCTGTCTGTGTAAGTGTGAGTGCTTGTGACACCGGATTACATGATAGTGTCTGTCTGTGTAAGTGTGAGTGCTTGTGGCACAGGGTCACATGATAGTGTCTAAGTGCTTGTAACACAGGATCACATGATAGTGTCTGTCTTTGTAAGTGTGAGTGCTTGTGACACAAGATCACATGATAGTGTCTGTCTGTAAGTGTGTGTGCTTGTGACACAGGATGACATGATAGTTTCTGTCTGTCTTTGTAATTATGTGTGCTTGTGACACATGATGACATGATAATGTCTGTCTATAAGTGTGTGTGCTTGTGACACAGAATCACATGCTAGTGTCTGTCTAAGTGTGAGTGCTTGTGACACAGGATCACATGATAGTGTCTGTCTGTGTAAGTGTGAGTGCTTGTGACACAAGATCACATGATAGTGTCTGTCTGCAAGTGTGTGTGCGTGTGACAGAATCACATGACAGTGTGTGTGTGCTTGTGACACAGGATCAAATGATAGTCTGTGTAAGTGTGAGTGCTTGTGACACACGATCACATGATAGTGTCTGTAAGTGTGTGTGCTTGTGACACAGGATGACATGATAGTTTCTGTCTGTCTGTGTAAGTGTGTGTGCTTGTGACACAGAATCATATGCTAGTGTCTGTCTGTCTAAGTGTGTGTGCTTGTGACACAAGATCACATGATAGTGTAAGTGTGTGTGCTTGTGACACAGGATCACATGATAGTGTCTGTCTGTGAAAGTGTGTGTGCTTGTGACACAGGATCACATGATAGTGTAATTGTGTGTGCTTGTGACATGATCACATGATAGTGTGAGTGTGCTTGTGACAGGATCACATGATAGTGTTTCTGTGTGTGTAAGTATGTGTGCTTGTGACACTAGATCACATGATAGTGTCTGTCTCTGTAAGTGTGACTGCTTTGTGGCACAGGATCACAATAGTGTCTGTCTGTGTAAGTGTGTGTGCTTGTGACACAGGATCACATGATAGTGTCTGCCTGTCTGTCTGTGTAAGTGCTTGTGACACAGGATCACATGATTGTGTCTGTCTGTGTAAGTGTGAGTGCTTGTGACACACGATCACATGATAGTGTCTGTCTGTAAGTGTGTGTGCTTGTGACAGGATCACATGATAGTGTGTGTGTGTGCTTGTGACACAGGATCACATTATAGTGTAAGTGTGTGTGCTTGTGACACAGGATCACACAATAGGATTGAGCTCACATTCTATTGGCTGTTCCAATCAGCCAATAGAATGCAAGCTCATTCCTATTGGCTGATTGGATCAGCCAATAGGATTGAAGCTCAATCCTATTGGCTGATTGCATCAGCCAATAGTATTTTTTCACCTTTAATTCCGATTGGCTGATCGAATTCTATCAGCCATTTGGAATTCAAGGGACGCCATCTTGAATGACGTCATTTAAAGGAACCTTCATTCTGCAAGAAGACTTCGATTGAAGAGGATGCTCTGCGCCGGAGTCTTGAAGATGGAGCCGCTCCGCGCCAGATGGATGAAGATAGAAGATGCCGTCTGGATGAAGACTTCTGCAGGCTTGGATGAAGACTTCGGCCGCTTGGATGAAGACTACGGCCGCTTGGATGAAGACTTCTGCCGCTTCGTTGAGGATGGATGTCGGGTCTTCAAAAACTGCAAGTGGATCTTCAGGGGTTAGTGTTAGGCTTTTTTAAGGGTTTATTGGGTGGGTTTTATTTTTAGATTAGGGGTTTGGGCACTTGAAAAAGAGCTAAATGCCCTTTTAAGGGCAATGTCCATCCAAATGCCCTTTTCAGGGCAATGGGGAGCTTAGGTTTTTTTTAGTTAGGATTTTATTTGGGGGGTTGGTTGTGTGGGTGGTGGGTTTTACTGTTGGGGGGTTGTTTGTATTTCTCCTGTTAAGTGTGATCAGTCCACGGGTCATCATTACTTCTGGGATATTACTCCTCCCCAACAGGAAGTGCAAGAGGATTCACCCAGCAGAGCTGCCATATAGCTCCTCCCCTCTACGTCACCCCCAGTCATTCTCTTGCACCCAACGACTAGATAGGATGTGTGAGAGGACTGTGGTGATTATACTTAGTTTTATACCTTCAATCAAAAGTTTGTTATTTTATAATAGCACCGGAGTGTGTTATTCCTTCTCTGGTAGAATTTGAAGAAGAATCTACCTGAGTTTTTACTATGATTTTAGCCGGAGTAGTTAAGATCATATTGCTGTTTCTCGGCCATCTGAGGAGAGGTAAACTTCAGATCAGGGGACAGCGGGCAGATTAATCTGCAAAGAGGTATGTAGCATCTTATTATTTTCTGACAATGGAATTGATGAGAAAATTCTGCCATACCGATATAATGTAAACTCAGCCTTAAATGCAGTAGCAGCAACTGGTATCAGGCTGTCATGTATGTATATTTTACACTTCAGTATTCTGGGGAATGGCACTTCACTGGAATTATACTGTGTGCATAAGACTTTAGCCTATTTTGCAGGGACTAGCAACAGGCTTTTTAATAACACTTAATTTATGTTAAACGTTTTTTGCTGGCATGTAAAATCGTTTCATTTTCTGAGGTACTGGGTGAATAAAAATGATTTTGGGCACTATTTTTTTCCACTTGGCAGTTGTTTTATTTAATTTATGACAGTTTACTGATCTCTCTCACTGTTGTGTGTGAGGGGGAGGGGCCTTTTTTGGCGCTTTTGCTACGCATCAAAAAATTCAGTCAGAAGCTCATTATATTTCCTGCATGATCCGGTTCATCTCTACAGAACTCAGGGGTCTTCAAAACTTGTTTTGAGGGAGGTAATCACTCACAGCAGAGCTGTGAGATTGTAGTTGACTGTGATAAAAAACGTTTATTTCTGTAACTTTTTTTCTGCTATCAGGGTTAGTTATCCTTTGCTAATGGGAACAAGCCTTTGCTAAAATTGTGTTTTTTACAAAGATTTGATGCTATAACCTTTCAGTTTATTAACTTTCAACTGTCATAACTCTTTCTGTGCTTCTTATAGGCACAGTACGTTTTCATATTATAGTAAATTACTTGAAAAGTATTTCCAAGTTGCTAGTTTATTTGCTAGTGTGTTAAACATGTCTGATTCAGAGGAAGACATCTGTGCTATATGTGCTAATGCCAAAGTGGAGCCCAATAGAAATTTATGTACTAACTGCATTGATGCTACTTTAAATAAAGGTCAATCTGTACAAATTGAACACATTTCACCAAACAACGTGGGGAGAGTTATGCCGACTAACTCGCCTCACGTGTCAGTACCTGCATCTCCCGCTCGGGAGGTGCGTGATATTGTGGCGCCGAGTACATCTGGGCGGCCATTACAAATCACATTACAGGATATGGCTACTGTTATGACTGAAGTTTTGGCTAAATTACCAGAACTAAGAGGTAAGCGTGATCACTCTGGGGCGAGAACAGAGTGCGCTGATAATATTAGGGCCATGTCAGATACTGCGTCACAAGCAGAACATGAGGACGGAGAGCTTCATTCTGCGGCTGACGGTTCTGATCCAAACAGATTGGATTCAGATATTTCAAATTTTAAATTTAAGCTGGAAAACCTCCGTGTATTACTAGGGGAGGTGTTAGCGGCTCTGAATGATTGTAACACAGTTGCAATACCAGAGAAAATGTGTAGGTTGGATAAATATTTTGCGGTACCGTCGAGTACTGACGTTTTTCCTATACCTAAGAGACTTACTGAAATTGTTACTAAGGAGTGGGATAGACCCGGTGTGCCGTTCTCACCCCCTCCGATATTTAGAAAGATGTTTCCAATAGACACCACCACACAGGACTTATGGCAAACGGTCCCTAAGGTGGAGGGAGCAATTTCTACTTTAGCTAAGCGTACCACTATCCCGGTGGAGGATAGCTGTGCCTTTTCAGATCCAATGGATAAAAAGTTAGAGGGTTACCTTAAGAAAATGTTTGTTCAACAAGGTTTTATATTGCAACCCCTTGCATGCATTGCGCCTGTCACGCTGCAGCAGCGTTTTGGTTTGAGTCTCTGGAAGAGACACTTGAATCAGCTCCGTTAGATGAGATTACACACAAGCTTAAAGCTCTTAAGTTAGCTAACTCATTTATTTCAGATGCCGTAGTACATTTAACTAAGCTTACGGCTAAGAATTCCGGATTCGCCATTCAGGCGCGCAGAGCACTGTGGCTAAAATCCTGGTCAGCTGACGTTACTTCTAAGTCTAAATTACTTAATATACCTTTCAAAGGGCAGACCTTATTCGGGCCCGGATTGAAAGAGATTATCGCTGACATTACAGGAGGTAAAGGCCATGCCCTGCCTCAAGACAGAGCCAAACCTAAGGCTAGACAGTCTAATTTTCGTTCCTTTCGGAATTTCAAAGCAGGAGCAGCATCAACTTCCTCTGCTCCAAAACAAGAAGGATCTGTTGCTCGCTACAGACAAGGCTGGAGACCTAACCAGTCCTGGAACAAGGGAAAGCAGGCCAGGAAACCTGCTGCTGCCCCTAAAACAGCATGAATTGAGGGCCCCCGATCCGGAAAACGGATCTAGTGGGGGGCAGACTTTCTCTCTTCGCCCAGGCTTGGGCAAGAGATGTCCAGGATCCCTGGGCGCTAGAGATAATATCTCAGGGATACCTTCTGGACTTCAAATACTCTCCCCCAAGAGAGAGATTTCATCTGTCAAGGTTGTCAACAAACCAAATAAAGAAAGAGGCGTTTCTATGCTGCGTACAAGAGCTTTTATTAATGGGAGTAATCCATCCAGTTCCACGGTCGGAACAGGGACAAGGGTTTTACTCAAATCTGTTTGTGGTTCCCAAAAAAGAGGGAACTTTCAGGCCAATTCTGGATTTAAAGATCCTAAACAAATTCCTAAGAGTCCCATCGTTCAAAATGGAGACTATTCGGACAATTTTACCCATGATCCAAAAGGGTCAGTATATGACCACAGTGGATTTAAAAGATGCTTACCTTCACATACCGATCCACAAAGATCATTACCGGTATCTAAGGTTTGCCTTTCTAGACAGGCATTACCAGTTTGTAGCTCTTCCATTCGGATTGGCTACAGCTCCAAGAATCTTCACAAAGGTTCTGGGTGCCCTTCTGGCGGTACTAAGACCGCGAGGAATTTCGGTAGCTCCGTACCTAGACGACATTCTGATACAAGCTTCAAGCTTTCAAACTGCCAAGTCTCATACAGAGTTAGTACTGGCATTTTTAAGGTCGCATGGATGGAAGGTGAACGAAAAGAAGAGTTCTCTCTTTCCACTCACAAGAGTTCCCTTCCTGGGGACTCTTATAGATTCTGTAGAAATGAAAATTTACCTGACAGAAGACAGGTTAACAAAGCTTCAAAGTGCATGCCGTGTCCTTCATTCCATTCAACACCCGTCAGTGGCTCAATGCATGGAGGTAATCGGCTTAATGGTAGCGGCAATGGACATAGTACCCTTTGCACGCCTACACCTCAGACCGCTGCAATTGTGCATGCTAAGTCAGTAGAATGGGGATTACTCAGACTTGTCCCCTTCTCTGAATCTGGATCAAGAGACCAGAAATTCTCTTCTATGGTGGCTTTCTCGGCCACATCTGTCCAGGGGGATGCCATTCAGCAGGCCAGACTGGACAATTGTAACAACAGACGCCAGCCTACTAGGTTGGGGCGCCGTCTGGAATTCTCTGAAGGCTCAGGGACAATGGAATCAGGAGGAGAGTCTCCTACCAATAAACATTCTGGAATTGAGAGCAGTTCTCAATGCCCTTCTGGCTTGGCCCCAGTTGACAACTCGGGGGTTCATCAGGTTTCAGTCGGACAACATCACGACTGTAGCTTACATCAACCATCAGGGAGGGACAAGAAGCTCCCTAGCAATGATGGAAGTATCAAAGATAATTCGCTGGGCAGAGTCTCACTCTTGCCACCTGTCAGCAATCCACATCCCCGGAGTGGAGAACTGGGAGGCGGATTTTTTAAGTCGTCAGACTTTTCATCCGGGGGAGTGGGAACTTCATCCGGAGGTCTTTGCCCAAATACTTCGACATTGGGGCAAACCAGAGATAGATCTCATGGCGTCTCGACAGAACGCCAAGCTTCCTCGTTACGGGTCCAGGTCCAGGGATCCGGGAGCGGCCCTGATAGATGCCTTGACAGCACCTTGGACCTTCAGGATGGCTTATGTGTTTCCACCCTTCCCGATGCTTCCTCGATTGATTGCCAGAATCAAACAGGAGAGAGCATCAGTGATTCTAATAGCGCCTGCATGGCCACGCAGGACTTGGTATGCAGATCTGGTGGACATGTCATCCTGTCCACCTTGGTCTCTACCTCTGAAACAGGACCTTCTGATACAGGGTCCTTTCAAACATCAAAATCTAACTTCTCTGAAGCTGACTGCTTGGAAATTGAACGCTTGATTTTATCAAAACGTGGTTTTTCTGAGTCAGTTATTGATACCTTAATACAGGCTAGGAAGCCTGTTACCAGAAAGATTTACCATAAAATATGGCGTAAATACCTATATTGGTGCGAATCCAAAGGTTACTCTTGGAGTAAGGTTAGGATTCCTAGGATATTGTCTTTTCTACAAGAAGGTTTAGAAAAGGGTTTATCCGCTAGTTCCTTAAAGGGACAGATCTCAGCTCTGTCCATTCTGTTGCACAAACGTCTGTCAGAAGTTCCAGACGTTCAGGCTTTTTGTCAGGCTTTGGCCAGGATTAAGCCTGTGTTTAAAACTGTTGCTCCGCCATGGAGTTTAAACCTTGTTCTTAACGTTTTACAGGGCGTTCCGTTTGAACCCCTTCATTCCATTGATATAAAGTTGTTATCTTGGAAAGTTCTATTTTTAATGGCTATTTCCTCGGCTCGAAGAGTCTCTGAGTTATCAGCCTTACATTGTGATTCTCCTTATTTGATTTTTCACTCGGATAAGGTAGTTCTGCGTACTAAACCTGGGTTCTTACCTAAGGTAGTCACTAACAGGAATATCAATCAAGAGATTGTTGTTCCATCCTTGTGTCCAAATCCTTCTTCAAGGAAGGAACGACTTCTGCACAATCTGGATGTAGTTTGTGCCCTAAAATTTTATTTACAGGCAACTAAAGATTTTCGACAAACGTCTTCCCTGTTTGTTGTTTACTCTGGTCAGAGGAGAGGTCAAAAAGCTTCTGCTACCTCTCTCTCTTTTTGGCTTCGTAGCATAATACGTTTAGCTTATGAGACTGCTGGACAGCAGCCTCCTGAAAGAATTACAGCTCATTCTACTAGAGCTGTGGCTTCCACTTGGGCCTTTAAGAATGAGGCCTCTGTTGAACAGATTTGCAAGGCTGCAACTTGGTCTTCGCTTCATACTTTTTCCAAATTTTCCAAATTTGACACTTTTGCTTCTTCGGAGGCTATTTTTGGGAGAAAGGTTCTTCAGGCAGTGGTTCCTTCTGTATAAAGAGCCTGCCTGTCCCTCCCGTCATCCGTGTACTTTTGCTTTGGTATTGGTATCCCAGAAGTAATGATGACCCGTGGACTGATCACACTTAACAGGAGAAAACATAATTTATGCTTACCTGATAAATTCCTTTCTCCTGTAGTGTGATCAGTCCACGGCCCGCCCTGTTTTTTACGGCAGGTAAATATTTTTTAAATTATACTCCAGTCACCACTACACCCTTTGGCTTCTCCTTTCTCGTTGGTCCTTGGTCGAATGACTGGAGGTGACGTAGAGGGGAGGAGCTATATGGCAGCTCTGCTGGGTGAATCCTCTTGCACTTCCTGTTGGGGAGGAGTAATATCCCAGAAGTAATGATGACCCGTGGACTGATCACACTACAGGAGAAAGGAATTTATCAGGTAAGCATAAATTATGTTTTTTTCTTACAGGTAAAAGAGCTGATTTCTTTGGGGCAATGCCCCGCAAAAGGCCCTTTTAAGGGCTATTGGTAGTTTAGTTTAGGCTAGGGTTTTTTTTATTTTGGGGGGGGGCTTTTTTATTTTGATAGGGCTATTAGATTAGATTTAATTAGTTTAAATATCTGATCATTTCTTTTTTTATTTTGTGTAATTTAGTGTTGTTTTTTGTAATTTAGGTAATTGTATTTAATTTAGGTAATTGATTTAATTGTAGTGTAAGGTTAGGTGTTAGTGTAAGATAGGTTAGGTTTTATTTTAAGGTAAATTTGTATTTATTTTAGCTAGGTAGTTAGTAAATAGTTAATAACTATTTAGTAACTATTCTACCTAGTTAAAATAAATACAAACTTAGCTGTGAAATAAAAATAAAACCTAAGATAGATACACTGGGGCCTATCTATCAAGCTCAGAAGGGAGCTTGATGGCCCGTGTTTCTGGTGAGTCTTCAGACTCGCCAGAAACAGCAGTTACGAAGCAGCGGTCACAAAGACCGCTGCTCCATAACCTGTCTGCCTGCTCTGAGCAGACAAACAGACATCGCCACAATTCAACCCGATCAAGTACGATTGGGTTGATTGACACCTCCCTGCTGGCGGCCGATTGGCCGCGCGTCTACAGGGGGCGGCGTTGCACCAGCAGCTCTTGTGAGCTGCTGGTGCAATGCTGAATACGGAGAGCGTATTGCTCTCCGCATTCAGCGAGGTCTTGCGGACCTGATCTGCACTGTCGGATCAGGTCCGCAAGACCTTTGTTAAATAGGGGCCATCGTAACTATTAGTTATATTGTAGCTATCTTAGGGTTTATTTTATAGGTAAGTATTTAGTTTTAAATAGGAATTATTTAGGTAATGATAGTAGGTTTTATTTATTTTAATTATATTTAAGTTAGGGGGGTGTTAGGGTTAGACTTAGGTTTAGGGGTTAATAAATTTAGTATAGTGGCGGTGACGTTGGGGCGGCAGATTAGGGGTTAATAAATGTAGGTAGGTGGCGACGATGTTAGGGGTGGCAGATTAGGGGTTAATAATATTTAACTAGTGTTTGCGATGCGGGAGTGCGCGGTTTAGGGGTTAATATGTTTATTATAGCGGCAGCGATGTCTGGAGCAGCAGATTAGGGGTTAATAATTTTATTTTAGTGTTTGCGATGTGGGAGGGCCTTGGTTTAGGGGTTAATAGGTAGTTTATGGGTGTTAATGTACTTTGTAACAGTTTAGTTATGAGTTTTATGCTACAGCTTTGTAGCGTAAAGCCCATAACTACTGACTTTCAGTTTACGGTATGGATCTTGACGGTATAGGGTGTACCGCTCACTTTTTGGCCTCCCAGGCAGACTCGTAATACCGGCGCAAAGGAAGTCCCATTGAAAAAGGACTTTTTGAAAGCTGCGGTACTTACGTTGCGTTACGGCCAAAAAAGTGTGCGGTGCAGCTAAACCTGCAAGACTCGTAATACCAGCGGTAGTGAAAAAGAGCCATAATGGTGCTTTTTCACCCATACCGCAAAACTCGTAATCTAGCTGATATTTTGTAAAACCGTTTTCTTCTCTAGTAGGGTCTCTGACCAATTACTTTGTATCAGTTATGCTATAGAAATACAGTCTTTTTAAAGCGCTTGTACTTTATTGTGTTTTCAAAAACGCAAAGTTGTCAGAATAAAATCTATTGCTCATTTTAAATTCAGAGATTTTATTATTCAGTTTTACTTTATATTAGAGATTTAGAAGCAATTTTTCACTTTCTAAACCCTATAACACTCGTATCTTTGTGTAGTTTTTAAAGGGATATGAAACCCAAAAAATTATTATGTGATTGAGAAAGAGCCTGTGATTTAGAACAAATGTCCATTTTACTTCTATTATCAATTCTTCTTCGTTCTCTTGATATCATTTGTTGAGTATTGTTTGGAGCAATATACAGTATATGGCTGTCTATCATTCATCTATCTATCTATCTATCTATCTATCTATCTATCTATCTATCTATCTATCTATCTATCTATCTATCTATCTATCTATACAATATGTATCTATCATCTATTCATTATCATTCAGTCTATCTATCATCTTTCTATCTATCTATCTATCTATCTATCTATCTATCTATCTATCTATCCATTATAAATCAGTCTATCTATCAATTCATTATCAATCAATCTATCCTTTCATTCAGTATCTATATATCTATCTATGTGTTATCTATCTATCTATCTATCTATCTATCTATCTATCTATCTCTATATCTATCTCTTCAATATCTATCTATCAATCTATTCAGTATCTATCTATCTATCTATCTATCTATCTATCTATCTATCTATCTATCTATATATCAATATCTCTATCATCCATCTATCTATATATCTATCTCTCTATCATCCATCTATCTATATATCTATCTCTATATCTATCTATCTCTCTCTATCATCTATCTCTATTTATTCATTCATTCAGTATCTATCGATCTATCTATTCAGTATCTATCTCTCTATCTCTTTAGTATTTATCTATCTATCCAATATCTATCAATCTATCTATTCAGTATCTATCATCTATCTATCTATCTATCTATCTATCTATCTATCTATCTATCTATCTATCTATCTATCTATCTATCTATCTATCATCTTTCTATTCATTCAGTATCTATCTATCATCTATCTATCTATTCAGTATCAATCTGTCTATTTAGTATCTATCTATCTATTCAGTATCTATCTCTCTATCTATCTCTTTAGTATTTATCTATCTATCCAATATCTATCAATCTATCTATTCAGTATCTATCTATTATCTATCTATCTATCTATCTATCTATCATCTATCTATTCATTCAGTATCTATCTATTTATCTATCTACTCAGTATCAATCTGTCTATTTAGTATCTATCCATTCAGTATATATTTATTTATCTACTCAGTATCAATCTGTCTATTTAGAATCTATCCATTCAGTATCTATCTATTCACTATATATCTATCTATCTCTCTAGCTGTCTATTTAGTATCTATCTATCTATTCAGTATCTATCGATTTATCTATCAATGTATCTATCTATTTACCTGTACAACAAGTATCTATCCATTCAGTATCTATCTATCTGTCTATCAATTTATCTATCTACCTATCATATATCTATCTACCTATCATCTATCTATCTATCTATCTATCTATCTATCTATCTATCTATCTATCTATCTATCTATCTCTATCCGGTATCTATCTGTCTGTCTATCTATCTATCTATCTATCTATCTATCTATCTATCTATCTATCTATCTATCTATCTATCTATCTTTCTCTCTATCTAATTATCTACAGAACATAAATAAATATGCAAACAGCAATTTTGTTTTATAGAAACATCCCCCATCAAGCCAATATAAAGCAGATTAAGAACATTACGTGTGGGAGGTCACAGCTGGGCATATTTAACAGGAATCAGCTGCAGTCAGTTAAAGAAGGAATTCT
This sequence comes from Bombina bombina, assembly GCF_027579735.1. Taxonomy (NCBI): domain Eukaryota; kingdom Metazoa; phylum Chordata; class Amphibia; order Anura; family Bombinatoridae; genus Bombina; species Bombina bombina. The sequence goes on from NC_069508.1 coordinate 18,400,906, forward strand.
CATCAACATGTAAATAATTCATTTAAACTAATTGTCCTGAAAATAAGCTTACACGTGTTTTCCTGCAAATGGGATTTTTTGGTAATGATTTTTTTCCCTGTAAACTTGTTTTTTTATGTTTATTAGTAATTAGGTTTATACCACCATTATTGTGCATCAGCTCAGCGGTTTTATATACTCAGTTTATATAACACGGCCATACAGCTACGTATGCTTTAAAACAGGGATGGTTAACTGGTGTCCTGAGGGCTGAATATGGCCCCATGCAGTAGTTTTTACAGCCCCCAGGAAAAAGTAGAACTTAGAATGTGCGCTATAGTTTTGGGCCCCAGGAAAAAGCAAAACTAAAAATGTGTACTTTAGGACATTTGTTAGGAGCGCAAAGAAGGTAGAGGAAAGAACCACGGACAAAGGCAACTGAACATTTTAGGATATGAATTATTATTTATTATTTTAACACCACAGTTATGGAGTCATTTTTTCCCTTATCAAATTCCACAGCTAAAATACTTGAAAAAAACCAAAGCAACTTTTAGAATTATCAACAAGTGCCACAAAAGTTGGCTATGTGTGATTCAAAGCCATACATTTATATGTTACCCTTAAAGGGACAGTATTATTATTATTATTATTATAATGTATTTGTTTTATTTTATACTCCATAGGGGTTTATATACAACGACAGAGATTGGTGGTGATATACAAACACATAACAGACTAAACAGATCAGTAGAGGATGAGGATGACCCTGCTCGGATGAGCTCATGGTCTACTGGTTGAGAGTGCAGAGACATAAGGTTTAGGGAAGTTTGTCATATGGATTGTAGTTGTAGCAGTCTGTTTTGTTTAGGATAAAACAGTTAGACAAGAGATGGTAAGCCTCATTGAATAGCTGGGTTTTCAAAGAGCCCCTTTAACTATACAAGGTCTCATGGAGTGGGGTAGAGATTTCCAGAGGACTAGAGCAGTGTGTAGGAAGTCTTGGAGGTGTGAGAATGAAGTAGAAATAATAGGATTGGAGAGACGTAGGTCAGACGTTGATCAACCAGGGATACCAAGATAATTAAGCAAGATTGATAGTAGAAATACATTGAAATGGTGTTTAAAATGTTATGTTCCACCTAAATTATGAAAGAAAGAAAAATGGGTTTCCAAATGCCTAAAAAATTAAAGCAAAAAATAAATAAATACATAAATAAAGCAATACATAAATAAAAACATACATAAATAAATACTCAAATAAAGCAATAAATAAATACATACATAAATAAATACATACATAAATCAGTAGATACATCTATACTATAATCTCACGGTTGTAACGCGTCCGTCGCCAGTTGAGCACGTATACTCAAAGTAATGTTGACTGCGCAAGGCAGCCAAAAGAATGTTGGCTGCGTGCGAAGCCAAAAGAATCTTTCACCATCCTGCCATTTTCGGGAACCACCTGGATGCAGCGTAGGCAAACAAAGCCTTAAAAAAAAAAAAACGCAACCGCCCACATGAAATAACTAAAAAACACGTAATCGCCCGCAAGAAATAAAAAAAACTCACGCACAAAGTATTAAGAAAAAAAATAAATAACCGCACGCATGAAGTATAGAAAAAATAAAACTAACTGCCCGCACAAAGTATTAAGAAAAAACTAACCACCCAAACGAAGTATTAAGAAAAAAAAATAAACATAACCGCCGTAAGTATTAACAAAAAAAACTATCCCTTAAATCACTAAACTCCCACAACAGAAACTACCTAACCCTTACACCACCAAATACACCAAATAATTTAATTACTAAGCCCCCTAACTTAACACCCCTAAATTAACCCCAATTATTACTAAATTACTATTAAAATAAAGAAATGTAACATATACTTACAAAAAACTTAATCTAACATTACAAAAAATAAAAAGTCTAACATTACAGAAAAAAATAAACAAAATTATCAAAAATAAAAAAATTAAACCTAATCTCTATGAAAATAAAAAAGCCCCCCCAAAATAAAACACCCCCTAATCTAAACTAAACTACCAATAGCCCTTAAAAGGGCCTTTTGTAGGGCATTGCCCTAGGTTAAACAGCTTAAAAAATACTAAGTCCCCCCTAACAGTTAAAACCCCCCACCCATCAAACCCCCAAAATAAAAAAAACCTAACACTAAAAAAACCTAAACTACCCATTGCCCCTAAAGGGGCATTTGTATGGGCATTGCCCTTAAAAGGGAATTCATCTCTTTTACAAGCCCATTAAATACCTAATCTTAAAAATAAAAAATAAAAAAACTAAAGAAAAACCTGTCTAACCCCCAAATAGGTACTCAATGTTCCTGAAGTCCGAGAAGGTCTTCTTCCAGATGGATCCATCATCTTCTATCTTCATCCAGAGCGAAGGCGCATAGAACGGAGGCGGCATGGAGCGGAGATGCAGAGCTGGCTTCCCCGATGTACGGATTCTCAGCGGTGGTCTTCAGCGGCGGTGGTCCAAAGTGGCGTGGAGCTCCTCTTCATGTGATCGTCCGCCGCACCCTGATTAAATGCAAGGTAATCCATATTTATCAGGGTACCTTGCATTCCTATTGGCTGAAATTTTGAAATCAGCCAACTGGATGAGAGCTACTGAAATCTTATTGAACAGTCAATAGGATTTCTGAAGCTCTAATCCTATTGTCTGATTTCAAAATTTCAGCCAATAGGAATGCAAGATACCTTAAATTGAATGCGGTACCTTGCATTCAATCTTCAATGTACGACGGACATCGGATGAAGAGTAGCCTCCACTCTGCCAAGGACCGCCGCTGAGGATCCACACATCGGTGAAGACAGCTCTGCACCTCCGCTCTGCGCCGCCTTCATTCCGGATGAAGATGGAAGATGGAGCCGCCTGGAAGAAGACCTTCTCCGCCGGACAGTGAGTAACTATTTGGGGCTTAGTCTTAGGCTTTTTTTATTTTTTGGGGTGGCTTTTTTTTTTTTAGATAAGGGATTTTTGGGCTGGAAAAGAGCTGATTACCCTTTTAAGGGCAGTAAAAGCTGAATGTCCTTTTCAATGGCAATGCCCATACAAATGCGCCTTTAGGGGCAATGGGTAGCTTAGTTTTTTTCTTTGCTACAATGTAAAGTAGTTAGTGTACAGCCTATATAACAGTGTAAATGTGCTGTCCCCTCAAAATAACACACAGCCATTAATGTTAAGTGTCCAAATTGGGCCCAAAGTGTCAATATTTTGTGTGGCCACCATTATTTTCCAGCACTGCCTTAACCGTCTTGGGCATGGAGTTCATCAACTCCTCTATGACGACATCACAGAGCTGGTGAATGTTAGAGACCTTGCCCTTCCCTACCTTCCGTTTGAGCATGGCCCACAGATGCTCAATAGGGTTTAGGTCTGGAGACATCCTTGGCCAGTCCATCACCTTTACACTCAGCTTCTTTAGCAAGGCAGTGGTCATCTTGAAGGTTTGGGGTCGTTATCATGTTGAAATACTGCCCTGCGGCCCAGTCTCCGAAAGGAGGGGATCATGCTCTGCTTCAGTATGTCACAGTACATGTTGGCATTCATGGTTCCTCAATGAACTGTAGCTCCCCAATGCTGGCAGCACTCATGCAGGCCCAGACCATGACGCTCCCACCACCATGCTTGACTGTAGGCAAGACACACTTGTCTTTGTACTCCTCATCTGGTTGCCGCCACACACACTTGACACCATCTGAACCAAATAAGTTTATCTTGGTCTCATCGGACCACAGGACATGGTTCCAGTAATCCATGTCCTTAATCTGTTTGTCTTCAGCAAACTGTTTGCTGGCTTTCTTGTGCATCATCTTTAGAAGAGGCTTCCTTCTGGGAAGACAGCCATGCAGACCATTTTGATGCGGCATATGGTCTGAGCACTGACAGGCTGACCCCCCACCCCTTTAACCTCTGCAGCAATTCTGGCAGCACTCATACATCTATTTGCCAAAGTCAACCTCTGGATATGACGCTGAGCACGTGCACTCAACTTCTTTGGTTGACCATGGAGTGGAACCTATCCTGTGAAACCGCTGTATGGTATTGCCCACCATGGGTCTTGGCAATCTTCTTATAGCCATCTTTATGTAGAGGAACAATTCTTTTTTTCAGATCCTCAGAGAGTTCTTTGCCATGAGGTGCCATGTTGAACTTCCAGTGACCAGTATTAGAGAGTGTGAGAGCGATAACACCAAATTTAACACACCTGAGACCTTGTAACACTAACGAGTCACATGACACCGGGGAGGGAAAATGGCTAATTAGGCCCATTTTGGACATTTCCACTTAAGGACATTAATGGCCTAGACATTAATGGCTGTGTGTTGAGTTATTTTGAGGGGACAGCAAATTTACACTGTTATACAGTCTGTACACTCACTACTTTACATTGTAGCAAAGTGTCATTTCTTCAGTGTTGTCACATAAAAAGATATAATAAAATATTTACAAAAATGTGAGGGGTGTACTCACTTTTGTGAGATACTGTGTATATATATATATATATATATATATATATATATAAAATATATATATATATATATATATATATAATATCATAAACCAATAGATATGCTGTCAGAAGCAATTTCGTTTATCGACTGCTACTGATGGTGCGTTATACCTCTGCTGCAATTTATAAGTCGTCTGACACCAATGGACCACTGGAAATTTGAAGCCCTGGTAATATGTAATATTTATTGTTGTCCCATGTATAGGAATAGTCACTTATGTTCTTATGTAAAGATCAGTATGTATTTAAGTATACAAAATATATGCAAGCACATATCTAGAAAATTCAAACTAGACCTATGCCTAGGGCAGCAATACATATTACATATATTATTAAAGTGGAAAATATAATTATAATAAAAAATATTAATTGCTTATAGTTAAAAAATATGTATTATAAATAAGTGTATCATTGTTTTTGTTTCTCTTTAGAGGTGATCACAGGTAAGGGGCACAGACGTTAAACGTACATTTTAGAGTGTAAGGTCGGGTTACCATAGCAACTAATTGATTTTCAAGAAATCCTACGTCGGATTGAAGTGTTAACACAACGTTAACTTACACGTGCACGAAAAAAGTGACTGCAAGCACTGCACAAAATATTTCAATGGAAACCTGGTGCTAAAATGGAGCCGTAAATTACTATTAGCTGTCGGCTACTTCAGTAGCTTACAGCCCATAGACTGCTAAAGACTAATGCACCGCCCTAGCTCCTATTCGCCAATCTAGCTTTACTATTTAACAAATAATACCAAGGGATCCATTTATTAAACAGCGGATGCTGCTTCGGAGCCCCATCGAGCCTGAAACAGATGTTAAGAAGCAGCGGTCATAAGATACGATCGGGATGATTGACAGATTGGCCGGCAGAAAGCAGAGGCGGCATTGCACAAGCATTTCACCAGAAATGCTTGTGCAATGTTAAATGGCGACAGCGTATGCTGTCGGCATTTAGCAAGGTCGAGAGGACATGATTCGCTACACTGTATCATGCCCGCTTGACGTTTAATAAATCTACCCCCCAAGTGTACAGAAGCAAATTTGCTAAGAGGTGCAGTGATATTAATTGACAAGCTCTATCTAAATATATATTTACTGTCACTTTAGCTCTTATTTCTTAAAGGGACGGTAACAGAATGTGATTACAAGATTTCCCTGCAGTCTTGCAATAAAGTAGCAAAATGGATGATGGAAATGCTTTGAATGCACTAACACATTGTTTGATTGAATTTTTATTTAAAGGGACACTAAACCCCAAATTTGTCTTTCATAATTCAGTTAGAGAATACAATTTTAAACAACTCTCCCTCACAATCCCCACCAACATCTACATCACAGGGGCCATTAATACCATGCTACCGAATTTACTTCTATTATCTAATTTATTTTATTTTTTAGCTTATAAGAAATATTATATGGAGCGGATATGAAGTGTTGTCAGTCTGTATATATCACTCTAATGGAAGACCTGATCAACTCAGGCAGTGCAAGCAATATATTTACTGACACCTCCTCCTGTTTAGCAGACGTATCCAGCTTAGATGTTTTCTACCCCTTCATCACTACAATACATTGCACATTGTTTAGGGCCAGCAGATATCAGAGTTCATGCTAAAGTGGTGACTTTCCGTCTCTACCCTGTGTGCTGCGCCCGGGGAGTCAGGAATCTTTACAGACGGGTGATCTGCCTTTGTCAGCTGAACCACAGCTAACATATTTTTACAGCAGGTTGTTCAGGGAACTCTAAATTCTCTCAAAAGGATAAATTCTTTGCAAACAAAAGCTTCCTCCAAACTAAAGGTTTTTGGTCTCTATTTTCAGAACTGTACGTTCTGTTGAATAATTTTATTCTGTCTTGCTTGATAATTATTTCTCCAACTTCTGGAACATAGTCCTAGAGGGAATTGTACAGCATCTTAATACAATAACACAGGGATTTTATGGAGGGGTTGCCATCTGAATTCAGCCCTAGTTTACTAATAGCTGGGTCCTATTGGGAATTGTGGGGCATTCGGCAGTTTTGAATTTGTGTACAGCTTTGTCCATAAAAAATATATTAAAAATGATATAACTGTGTATTATAATGATGACCATAATACAGACTGGATTATATTTATTTTTATACCAACGATCTATTATTGTGCTATAAATTGAACTGAGGCTATTTGAGGTTCCTATCTGCCATCTTTTAATTAGTGTCTATAGCTGAGCGCTTGCATTGATAAAGTGGGGCCGGGGGGAACTAGTTGCATCTGCATAATAGTGTGCCACCCTTATACCTTCCCAAGACTGAACCCCACTGCTTGATCTGTGCTGCTGGGTTCCATGGCACTGCTGTCATAGAATGGCACTGTGAGAGGCTGAGTCAGACTGTAAGAAAACAGCCAGCCACCATCATCAGTAAGTTACCATCTGTTTAGATTAGGGATTTCCGATTTGAAATGAAAATTAAATCCCAAATATTATTCCCATTTCTTCTGATTTTAATAAAATTAAGTCATTTTTATGGGCTTATGAAAGTATTGTGGGCCCTAAGCACTGCACCTACTGTATCTAATGGAAAATCTGCACACTCTGATAGAACAAATACATTCAATGCTTGGTTTATGGATCAAAAAGCTGGTTTTGGTGCAGATACAGTCTTCTGCGTATGTATAAATGTTATTTCAGTTAAAGCATCATATGTGAATGAATTGGACTCATGGGTTAGAATAATGTTATGTAATAGCATTCTCATTAGGCAACGCAGGTAGGTGCCTAAGGCAGCCGTCTATAGTGACCAATGGTTTATGTAATTGTGCTCTAAATATTATAGTATTACCATAATCGCTAGAATGGTATCCTGCAGTATAATTAACCTCAAAACTTCTACATGCTACACAGTGACTGCTTGGCCAGTTAGAAAGCTATTTGATATATTTCCCTTATACACCAGAACAGAGGAAATAGACCCCCTCATCTTTACTTCATTGGAATCCTTACATCTGTTACTAACTGCCCGGGGCAGAAGAGACAGACCCCTCATCTTTACTTCACTGGTATTCTTACATCTATTACTAACTGACCAGAGCAGAAGAGACAGACCCCTCATCTTTACTTCACTGGTATTCTTACATCTATTACTAACTGACCAGAGCAGAAGAGACAGACCCCTCATCTTTACTTCACTGGTATTCTTACATCTGTTACTAACTGACCAGAGCAGAAGAGACAGATCCCCTCATCTTTACTTCACTGGAATTCTTACATCTGTCACTAACTGACCAGAGCAGAAGAGACAGACCCCTCATCTTTACTTCACTGGTATTCTTACATCTGTTACTAACTGACCAGAGCAGAAGAGACAGACCCCTCATCTTTACTTCACTGGTATTCTTACATCTGTTACTAACTGACCAGAGCAGAAGAGACAGACCCCCTCATCTTTACTTCACTGGTATTCTTACATCTGTTACTAACTGACCAGAGCAGAAGAGACAGACCCCTCAACTTTACTTCACTAGAATTCTTACATCTGTTACTAACTGACCAGAGCAGAAGAGACAGACCCCCTCATCTTTACTTCACTGGTATTCTTACATCTGTTACTAACTGACCAGAGCAGAAGAGACAGACCCCTCAACTTTACTTCACTAGTATTCTTACATCTGTTACTAACTGACCAGAGCAGAAGAGACAGACCCCTCAACTTTACTTCACTAGAATTCTTACATCTGTTACTAACTGACCAGAGCAGAAGAGACAGACCCCTTATCTTTACTTCACTGGTATTCATACATCTGTTACTAACTGACCAGAGCAGAAGAGACAGATCCCCTCATCTTTACTTCACTGGTATTCTTACATCTGTTACTAACTGACCAGAGCAGAAGAGACAGACCCCTTATCTTTACTTCACTGGTATTCTTACATCTGTTACTAACTGACCAGAGCAGAAGAGACAGACCCCTCATCTTTACTTCACTGGTATTCTTACATCTGTTACTAACTGACCAGAGCAGAAGAGACAGACCCCTCATCTTTACTTCACTGGTATTCTTACATCTGTTACTAACTGACCAGAGCAGAAGAGACAGACCCCTCATCTTTACTTCACTGGTATTCTTACATCTGTTACTAACTGACCAGAGCAGAAGAGACAGATCCCTCATCTTTACGTCACTGGTATTCTTACATCTGTTACTAACTGACCAGAGCAGAAGAGACAGACCCCTCATCTTTACTTCACTGGTATTCTTACATCTGTTACTAACTGACCAGAGCAGAAGAGACAGATCCCTCATCTTTACTTCACTGGTATTCTTACATCTGTTACTAACTGACCAGAGCAGAAGAGACAGATCCCCTCATCTTTACTTCACTGGAATCCTTACATCTGTTACTAACTGACCGGGGAAGAAGAGACAGATCCCCTCATCTTTACTTCACTGGTATTCTTACATCTGTCACTAACTGACCAGAGCAGAAGAGACAGATCCCCTCATCTTTACTTCACTGGAATCCTTACATCTATTACTAACTGACCAGAGCAGAAGAGACAGACCCCTCATCTTTACTTCACTGGTATTCTTACATCTATTACTAACTGACCAGAGCAGAAGAGACAGACCCCTCATCTTTACTTCACTGGTATTCTTACATCTATTACTAACTGACCAGAGCAGAAGAGACAGACCCCTCATCTTTAATTCACTGGTATTCTTACATCTATTACTAACTGACCAGAGCAGAAGAGACAGACCCCTCATCTTTAGTTCACTGGGATTCTTACATCTGTTACTAACTGACCGGGGAAGAAGAGACAGACCCCTCATCTTTACTTCACTAGAATTCTTACATCTGTTACTAACTGACCAGAGCAGAAGAGACAGACCCCTCATCTTTACTTCACTGGTATTCTTACATCTATTACTAACTGACCAGAGCAGAAGAGACAGACCCCTCATCTTTACTTCACTGGTATTCTTACATCTATTACTAACTGACCAGAGCAGAAGAGACAGATCCCTCATCTTTACTTCACTGGAATTCTTACATCTGTCACTAACTGACCAGAGCAGAAGAGACAGACCCCTCATCTTTACTTCACTGGAATCCTTACATCTGTTACTAACTGACCGGGGCAGAAGAGACAGACCCCTCATCTTTACTTCACTGGGATTCTTACATCTGTTACTAACTGACCAGAGCAGAAGAGACAGACCCCCTCATCTTTACTTCACTGGAATTCTTACATCTGTTACTAACTGACCAGAGCAGAAGAGACAGACCCCTCATCTTTACGTCACTGGTATTCTTACATCTGTTACTAACTGACCAGAGCAGAAGAGACAGACCCCCTCATCTTTACTTCACTGGAATTCTTACATCTGTTACTAACTGACCAGAGCAGAAGAGACAGATCCCTCATCTTTACTTCACTGGTATTCTTACATCTGTTACTAACTGACCAGAGCAGAAGAGACAGACCCCTCATCTTTACTTCACTGGTATTCTTACATCTGTTACTAACTGACCAGAGCAGAAGAGACAGACCCCCTCATCTTTACTTCACTGGTATTCTTACATCTGTTACTAACTGACCAGAGCAGAAGAGACAGACCCCTCAACTTTACTTCACTAGAATTCTTACATCTGTTACTAACTGACCAGAGCAGAAGAGACAGATCCCCTCATCTTTACTTCACTGGTATTCTTACATCTGTTACTAACTGACCAGAGCAGAAGAGACAGACCCCTCATCTTTACTTCACTGGTATTCTTACATCTGTTACTAACTGACCAGAGCAGAAGAAACAGATCCCTCATCTTTACTTCACTGGTATTCTTACATCTGTTACTAACTGACCGGGGAAGAAGAGACAGATCCCCTCATCTTTACTTCACTGGTATTCTTACATCTGTCACTAACTGACCAGAGCAGAAGAGACAGATCCCCTCATCTTTACTTCACTGGAATCCTTACATCTATTACTAACTGACCAGAGCAGAAGAGACAGACCGCTCATCTTTACTTCACTGGTATTCTTACATCTATTACTAACTGACCAGAGCAGAAGAGACAGACCGCTCATCTTTACTTCACTGGTATTCTTACATCTATTACTAACTGACCAGAGCAGAAGAGACAGACCCCTCATCTTTAATTCACTGGTATTCTTACATCTATTACTAACTGACCAGAGCAGAAGAGACAGACCCCTCATCTTTAGTTCACTGGGATTCTTACATCTGTTACTAACTGACCGGGGAAGAAGAGACAGACCCCTCATCTTTACTTCACTAGAATTCTTACATCTGTTACTAACTGACCAGAGCAGAAGAGACAGACCCCTCATCTTTACTTCACTGGTATTCTTACATCTGTTACTAACTGACCAGAGCAGAAGAGACAGACCCCTCATCTTTACTTCACTGGTATTCTTACATCTGTTACTAACTGACCAGAGCAGAGGAGACAGACCCCTCATCTTTACTTCACTGGTATTCTTACATCTGTTACTAACTGACCAGAGCAGAAGAGACAGACCCCCTCTTCTTTACTTCACTGGAATCCTTACATCTGTTACTAACTGACCAGAGCAGAAGAGACAGACCCCCTCATCTTTACTTCACTGGAATTCTTACATCTGTTACTAACTGACCAGAGCAGAAGAGACAAATCCCTCATCTTTACTTCACTGGAATTCTTACATCTGTTACTAAATGACCAGAGCAGAAGAGACAGACCCCTCATCTTTACGTCATTGGTATTCTTACATCTGTTACTAACAGACCAGAGCAGAAGAGACAGACCCCTCATCTTTACTTCACTGGAATTCTTACATCTGTTACTAACTGACCGGGGAAGAAGAGACAGACCCCTCATCTTTTCTTCACTGGTATTCTTACATCTGTTACTAACTAACCAGAGCAGAAGAGACAGACCCCTCATCTTTACTTCACTGGTATTCTTACATCTGTTACTAACTGACCAGAGCAGAAGAGACAGACCCCTCATCTTTACTTCACTGGTATTCTTACATCTGTTACTAACTGACCAGAGCAGAAGAGACAGACCCCTCATCTTTACTTCACTGGTATTCTTACATCTGTTACTAACTGACCAGAGCAGAAGAGACAGACCCCTCATCTTTACTTCACTGGTATTCTTACATCTGTTACTAACTGACCAGAGCAGAAGAGACAGACCCCCTCATCTTTACTTCACTGGTATTCTTACATCTGTTACTAACTGACCAGAGCAGAAGAGACAGACCCCTCAACTTTACTTCACTAGAATTCTTACATCTGTTACTAACTGACCAGAGCAGAAGAGACAGATCCCCTCATCTTTACTTCACTGGTATTCTTACATCTGTTACTAACTGACCAGAGCAGAAGAGACAGACCCCTCATCTTTACTTCACTGGTATTCTTACATCTGTTACTAACTGACCAGAGCAGAAGAAACAGATCCCTCATCTTTACTTCACTGGTATTCTTACATCTGTTACTAACTGACCGGGGAAGAAGAGACAGATCCCCTCATCTTTACTTCACTGGTATTCTTACATCTGTCACTAACTGACCAGAGCAGAAGAGACAGATCCCCTCATCTTTACTTCACTGGAATCCTTACATCTATTACTAACTGACCAGAGCAGAAGAGACAGACCGCTCATCTTTACTTCACTGGTATTCTTACATCTATTACTAACTGACCAGAGCAGAAGAGACAGACCGCTCATCTTTACTTCACTGGTATTCTTACATCTATTACTAACTGACCAGAGCAGAAGAGACAGACCCCTCATCTTTAATTCACTGGTATTCTTACATCTATTACTAACTGACCAGAGCAGAAGAGACAGACCCCTCATCTTTAGTTCACTGGGATTCTTACATCTGTTACTAACTGACCGGGGAAGAAGAGACAGACCCCTCATCTTTACTTCACTAGAATTCTTACATCTGTTACTAACTGACCAGAGCAGAAGAGACAGACCCCTCATCTTTACTTCACTGGTATTCTTACATCTGTTACTAACTGACCAGAGCAGAAGAGACAGACCCCTCATCTTTACTTCACTGGTATTCTTACATCTGTTACTAACTGACCAGAGCAGAGGAGACAGACCCCTCATCTTTACTTCACTGGTATTCTTACATCTGTTACTAACTGACCAGAGCAGAAGAGACAGACCCCCTCTTCTTTACTTCACTGGAATCCTTACATCTGTTACTAACTGACCAGAGCAGAAGAGACAGACCCCCTCATCTTTACTTCACTGGAATTCTTACATCTGTTACTAACTGACCAGAGCAGAAGAGACAAATCCCTCATCTTTACTTCACTGGAATTCTTACATCTGTTACTAAATGACCAGAGCAGAAGAGACAGATCCCCTCATCTTTACGTCACTGGTATTCTTACATCTGTTACTAACTGACCAGAGCAGAAGAGACAGACCCCTCATCTTTACGTCATTGGTATTCTTACATCTGTTACTAACAGACCAGAGCAGAAGAGACAGACCCCTCATCTTTACTTCACTGGAATTCTTACATCTGTTACTAACTGACCGGGGAAGAAGAGACAGACCCCTCATCTTTTCTTCACTGGTATTCTTACATCTGTTACTAACTAACCAGAGCAGAAGAGACAGACCCCTCATCTTTACTTCACTGGTATTCTTACATCTGTTACTAACTGACCAGAGCAGAAGAGACAGACCCCTCATCTTTACTTCACTGGTATTCTTACATCTGTTACTAACTGACCAGAGCAGAAGAGACAGACCCCTCATCTTTACTTCACTGGTATTCTTACATCTGTTACTAACTGACCAGAGCAGAAGAGACAGACCCCTCATCTTTACTTCACTGGTATTCTTACATCTATTACTAACTGACCAGAGCAGAAGAGACAGACCCCTCATCTTTACTTCACTGGTATTCTTACATCTGTTACTAACTGACCAGAGCAGAAGAGACGGACCCCTCATCTTTACTTCACTGGTATTCTTACATCTGTCCCTAACTGACCAGAGCAGAAGAGACAGACCCCTCATCTTTACTTCACTGGAATTCTTACATCTGTTACTAACTGACCAGAGCAGAAGAGACAGACCCCTCATCTTTACTTCACTGGTATTCTTACATCTGTTACTAACTGACCAGAGCAGATGAGACAGACCCCTCATCTTTACTTCACTGGTATTCTTACATCTGTTACTAACTGACCAGAGCAGAAGAGACAGACCCCTCATCTTTACTTCACTGGTATTCTTACATCTGTTACTAACTGACCAGAGCAGATGAGACAGACCCCTCATCTTTACTTCACTGGTATTCTTACATCTGTTACTAACAGACCAGAGCAGAAGAGACAGACCCCTCATCTTTACTTCATTGGTATTCTTACATCTGTTACTAACTGACCAGAGCAGAAGAAACAGATCCCTCATCTTTACTTCACTGGTATTCTTACATCTGTTACTAACTGACCAGAGCAGAAGAGACAGACCCCTCATCTTTACTTCACTGGTATTCTTACATCTGTTACTAACTGACCAGAGCAGAAGAGACAGATCCCTCATCTTTACTTCACTGGAATTCTTACATCTGTTACTAACTGACCAGAGCAGAAGAGACAGATCCCTCATCTTTACTTCACTGGTATTCTTACATCTATTACTAACTGACCAGAGCAGAAGAGACAGATCCCTCATCTTTACTTCACTGGAATTCTTACATCTGTTACTAACTGACCAGAGCAGAAGAGACAGATCCCTCATCTTTACTTCACTGGAATTCTTACATCTGTTACTAACTGACCAGAGCAGAAGAGACAGACCCCTCATCTTTACTTCACTGGTATTCTTACATCTGTCACTAACTGACCAGAGCAGAAGAGACAGACCCCTCATATTAACTTCACTGGAATTCTTACATCTGTTACTAACTGACCGGGGAAGAAGAGACAGACCCCTCATCTTTACTTCACTGGAATTCTTACATCTGTTACTAACTGACCAGAGCAGAAGAGACAGACCCCTCATCTTTACTTCACTGGAATTCTTACATCTGTTACTAACTGACCAGAGCAGAGGAGACAGACCCCTCATCTTTACTTCACTGGAATTCTTACATCTGTTACTAACTGACCAGAGCAGAAGAGACAGATCCCCTCATCTTTACTTCACTGGTATTCTTACATCTGTTACTAACTGACCAGAGCAGAAGAGACAGATCCCTCATCTTTACTTCACTGGTATTCTTACATCTGTTACTAACTGACCAGAGCAGAAGAGACAGATCCCTCAACTTTACTTCACTGGTATTCTTACATCTGTTACTAACTGACCAGAGCAGAAGAGACAGACCCCTCAACTTTACTTCACTGGTATTCTTACATCTGTTACTAACTGACCAGAGCAGAGGAGACAGATCCCCTCATCTTTACTTCACTGGGATTCTTACATCTGTTACTAACTGACCAGAGCAGAAGAGACAGATCCCCTCATCTTTACTTCACTGGAATTCTTACATCTGTTACTAACTGACCAGAGCAGAAGAGACAGACCCCTCATCTTTACTTCACTGGAATTCTTACATCTGTTACTCACTGACCAGAGCAGAAGAGACAGACCCCCTCATCTTTACTTCACTGGTATTCTTACATCTGTTACTAACTGACCAGAGCAGAAGAGACAGACCCCTCATCTTTACTTCACTGGAATCCTTACATCTGTTACTAACTGACCAGAGCAGAAGAGACAGACCCCTCATCTTTACTTCACTGCAATTCTTACATCTGTTACTAACTGACCAGAGCAGAAGAGACAGACCCCTCAACTTTACTTCACTAGAATTCTTACATCTGTTACTAACTGACCAGAGCAGAAGAGACAGATCCCCTCATCTTTACTTCACTGGTATTCTTACATCTGTTACTAACTGACCAGAGCAGAAGAGACAGATCCCTTATCTTTACTTCACTGGTATTCTTACATCTGTTACTAACTGACCAGAGCAGAAGAGACAGACCCCTCATCTTTACTTCACTGGTATTCATACATCTGTTACTAACTGACTAGAGCAGAAGAGACAGACCCCTCATCTTTACTTCACTGGAATTCTTACATCTGTTACTAACTGACCAGAGCAGAAGAGACAGACCCCTCATCTTTACTTCACTGGTATTCTTACATCTGTTACTAACTGACCAGAGCAGAAGAGACAGACCCCTCATCTTTACTTCACTGGTATTCATACATCTGTTACTAACTGACTAGAGCAGAAGAGACAAATCCCTCATCTTTACTTCACTGGAATTCTTACATCTGTTACTAAATGACCAGAGCAGAAGAGACAGATCCCCTCATCTTTACGTCACTGGTATTCTTACATCTGTTACTAACTGACCAGAGCAGAAGAGACAGATCCCCTCATCTTTACTTCACTGGTATTCTTACATCTGTTACTAACTGACCAGAGCAGAAGAGACGGACCCCTCATCTTTACTTCACTGGAATTCTTACATCTGTTACTAACTGACCAGAGCAGAAGAGACAGACCCCTCATCTTTACTTCACTGGTATTCTTACATCTGTTACTAACTGACCAGAGCAGAAGAGACAGACCCCTCATCTTTACTTCACTGGTATTCTTACATCTGTTACTAACTGACCAGAGCAGAAGAGACAGACCCCCTCATCTTTACTTCACTGGTATTCATACATCTGTTACTAACTGACCAGAGCAGAAGAGACAGACCCCTCATCTTTACTTCACTGGTATTCATACATCTGTTACTAACTGACCAGAGCAGAAGAGACAGACCCCTCATCTTTACTTCACTGGTATTCTTACATCTGTTACTAACTGACCAGAGCAGAAGAGACAGACCCCTCATCTTTACTTCACTGGTATTCTTACATCTGTTACTAACTGACCAGAGCAGAAGAGACAGACCCCTCATCTTTACTTCACTGGTATTCTTACATCTGTTACTAACTGACCAGAGCAGAAGAGACAGACCCCTCATCTTTACTTCACTGGAATTCTTACATCTGTTACTAACTGACCAGAGCAGAAGAGACAGATCCCTCATCTTTACTTCACTGGTATTCTTACATCTGTTACTAACTGACCAGAGCAGAGGAGACAGATCCCCTCATCTTTACTTCACTGGTATTCTTACATCTGTTACTAACTGACCAGAGCAGAAGAGACAGACCCCCTCATCTTTACTTCACTGATATTCATACATCTGTTACTAACTGACCAGAGCAGAAGAGACAGATCCCCTCATCTTTACTTCACTGGAATTCTTACATCTGTTACTAACTGACCAGAGCAGAAGAGACAGATCCCCTCATCTTTACTTCACTGGTATTCTTACATCTGTTACTAACTGACCAGAGCAGAAGAGACAGATCCCCTCATCTTTACTTCACTGGTATTCTTACATCTGTTACTAACTGACCAGAGCAGAAGAGACAGATCCCCTCATCTTTACTTCACTGGAATTCTTACATCTGTTACTAACTGACCAGAGCAGAAGAGACAGACCCCTCATCTTTACTTCACTGGAATTCTTACATCTGTTACTAACTGACCGGGGAAGAAGAGACAGACCCCTCATCTTTACTTCACTGGAATTCTTACATCTGTTACTAACTGACCTGGGAAGAAGAGACAGACCCCCTCATCTTTACTTCACTGGTATTCTTACATCTGTTACTAACAGACCAGAGCAGAAGAGACAGACCCCCTCATCTTTACTTCACTAGAATTCTTACATCTGTTACTAACTGACCGGGGAAGAAGAGACAGACCCCTCATCTTTACTTCCCTGGAATTCTTACATCTGTTACTAACTGACCAGGGCAGAAGAGACAGATCCCTCATCTTTACTTCGCTGGAATCCTTACAACATCTGTTACTAACAGACCAGAGCAGAAGAGACAGACCCCTCATCTTTACTTCACAGGGATTTTTACTTTAATTTTGATACTTGAGTATTTTATCTGAAGCACTTTGCCATTGCTGAGTTCTACTTCAGCACAATAGGGGTCTTTCCCATGCAATCACTTACATTACAGTTTCTGGTGATTCATATATTTATTATTATTTATTTATATTTATAATTTATTATTTATCACATAATAGAACACAAAGACACAACGTGCTACTGATACATTTTTGTATGTAGAATATTTTAATTCAATTGGGGCAATCAAGTTAATTGTTGGAAGATTTGGCAGACATAACCTATGCTAAAGAGCTGAGTCATACAGGGGAATTACACTGACAATGCAGGCGAGTGCGCATGACCTCCAGTTAAGTAATATGTCTGCACATGCACACACACTGCCTTTTCTTGTTTTGCTATAAAATAACTTCAGCCAAGTTTAAACCTTTTTAAAACAAATTCATTTTTTGTTTCCTGGAGCAAAACTGCTCCCATTATTTGCCTCACTGAAAGGAGCCAATCCGAGTTTGAGTCAGTTTAGACAATAACGCTAGCCACTGTAATTATGTTAGTAAAAATACAATGTGTTGTAGTTGCTATTTGTAAAAGTCAAGTAGGGAAATATTTGTAGCAAGGTTAGCCTTGAAAATACAGCAGTTCTGAGAATTACAAATTTTTTAAAGTTAAATTGCATGAAAATTGTTTATATTAAAATATCAAAGTTTGGGGGGCGGAGCCAACTACAGAGAGAACTAGACGTGTTTCTATGAAGCTCCTGGCCCTTAGACATAAGAATATGATTTAATATATTTATAAAGGGCTTAAACTCTTGCCTTGATATATCAGGGAGTAGCTACGGACTATTGTACCTCCAAAGAACCTCAAGATAAGTTAGTGGTTGAATATTTAGCCGACATTTCTACTTAAGCTGCGCCACACAGATTCTCCCGATGCCATCTGCTATTAATAGCATTGCTGTTATGGAGGCCCTTGACTCATGGGAACGCAGCACCCAACAACTCCTAAAGAAGCATTATCAGTGTTTGAAAGAAGACCTAATGCTGCTACTTTCTGCCTGCACACCACCGCCAGAATTTCTGACTACGGACACTGACCCCGTGCATTACAGCAGAAGCCACACTGCATCTACATCCAAGGCCCAGGAAAAAACATGGCAACCCTCTAGCAAACTTACATTGCCCTCCCGGCATTGTAAGCTGAGACAAATATTGTACCGGTTTCCTGAGGGGACTCAGCGGTCGGAATTAGGAGCTACGGTGACATCGCACTCTAACGCTGTGTGCTCACCGGCCGGCATACTAACTAAGAAGCTATCGGCTTCTCCAGACTACCGTGAACCACAGGAGGGGATCTCATCACTCTTGGAGGAGAAGGAGCGCAGTAACAGTCCTCTGAAGGCAGAAGCGGCACATCTCTTTCAACCTGCGACACATGGTGATCTTGGGTTTGTGAATATCAACCAAGTTTGTCCGGCTCCCTTTGTCACTAATCTGCACACGGGTAAGTTCTTAGTCCCGATACACCATGGAGGGCCGCAACCGCTCAGCATTTCTCACGCTAACGGCCATCATCGCAGAGCAACTTGCCAAAGCTCCCCTGACTGTTCTTGCGATATGATGCTGCTGATTTGGCTTTCAGTTGGGGCTTCTCCCTGCCTAAATGATAGCTTCCGCAGCTACAGATACAATACCTTAAGAGCTGGAATTGGGTAACGGCTAAGTATCATTCCTCCAGCTGCATTTTGGAGACACTGAGACAGTGGGTTATGGACTCTTGCACATCACAGATTTGGAAAGGCTAAGTTAAGACTGATTGTTGAGATCCATAATTTGTTAAAATTTACCTGTTGATCATTACTACTTTTCCCCATGGTTTTCTCATAGCTCCATAGGCTAATTTTATGGTTATGCCTATCAAACGGCCTATCACTGGAATCGGCCAGATCCTTGGTCTTTCTAGCTTCATTCTGGACTGTTTTTCCTATATGAGACTTTAAGCCTAGATTTACAGAGTCTACAACATTTGATTGTACTTTCATACACTGCATTAATGGTACCAAAGATACCAGACCAAGACTTTCTAGTTCTGTATTGGTTTCTTTTATCAGCATATAAACTGCCTATAACTATTCTCTATGACAGAACCCTACGAGTTAAATCCCCAGGTTATCTGTAGATCTCTAATATGAAGAGACCTAATCCCTTGTTGTTATACTTATATACATATTCCTGTACTTAGATGTCTTTTTACATTTAAAAGGTATTGTAATGTTAATGAGAATAGATTTGAACTGTCTATACAAGTTTTTCACAAGCCCTGTTATTTAAGGTTTAGAGGTCTAAGGTAGATTTAAACAGTAGATAGTTTATTTGCAAGGATAAGCAGCAGCCTGTTGGGGTATTACACCACTGTTTAGACCTGAAATGAGATAATGTCACAGTTTGGATATTCACACATGTTTATCGTTAATGTGTTATATCTTTAGATTTGTGGTTACTGCCCCCCATGTACTTTATTGCCCTCAATGTTTTACAGTCTTATTCCTGAATTAGTCTGACATTGACTTATATGTGCTCACTGCTATCTACATAGGCAGCATTATATGTATTGATACTGTTTAATCACAGAGAGTCTCCTAATAAGGGTTAAATACCCATCCCACACTGCAAAGCAGGTATCCTACCTATATGTAACTAGGCTGAGCTTTGGAGATATATGTCTACACTGTAACCCTATCTTCCCAAATCAAGGTCAATTTTATTACAATATTATTTCAACCAGGCTATTTGATTTTCACATGCTGTAGGCTGTTACATAAATATTTCTGAATAGAGTTCAGTGTTTAGGTCCTATCCCCATAATACTTAGCCACTAATACACACCTTATTATTAAGCACTGCACAACATAGCTACTCCAAGACAGCATCCTCATAACTATAACCAGTATATATAAGATAGCAGCTTTAGTAGCTCATTTTAAACTCTACAGTAACAAAGTCTATATGGTTATGTTCAAATGGCACAAAACCCGCTAAATGTTTTATGATGGTTTTGCTATCTACTGACATATACTTGGTGTATCCTTGTTGAATTTAACTGTTTCTATGCTGTCTCACAAAATCTATCATTTTTGCAGTTAGCATATAGACGTACATATCACATACCACCTGGTTCTATTGGGGTTAAACTAGGTTTAAACCTCCATACAATAACAGTTCAGCCTCTAATACAGCTCTACAGGTTCTGGCAGCCAGTGTGGACTCACTCCAGCACTTAGATTTCCTGTCCAAAATACTATTGCATCGTAGAGGGGGCCTCACTTTTAAAGCCTCACTATCAACATACATTTAATATGTTTCCATACCATTATATTTGATATTACAATAGTAAACTCTGATGCATAATTTTATCTTGATAGGACATAGTTACCTGTAGCCCCACAATCTGCCAATATTTTTGCAATACGCTGATATTACATATGCTAACTATCTCTATCTCTAGCTGTAACAATATGGAGGGTTCCTGGATGTGAGGTTATGAATGTTTCTTTTCTATGATTGTACATAGTTGTATCCTTATGCTACGGGGATTATGGTGGAAAGTGTTCTGTCATGTTGCTTTACATTAGAATATTGCTCCTAGAGACCCCGGTACATCTTGGCATCCTTCCGCACTGCCAGCGGCCGAGGCAGTGTGGCATGCTAAGTATTTTGCTCAAGTTACTTGGAGTGATTTCATTCACATGGCATGTTAGTACAGACTCTCCATGATCCTCAGTGGAGTTCCTTAAGCACATAAATTGGTACTGTCTTCATGGATATATCATAGGATGACATGCTTGTTAGAAAATATATACATCATAGGTACGGCCTACACTGCCCACACCCTGTTACTGTCGAGCCCTCTCCTTCCTTTCCCGCCGGTACTGGTTGTCTGCGGGTCATACCCCTTCTCCTTTTTCCCGCATCGTCTATAGTTGACATTTCCCCAGGAGAGGAGCTCACACAGAAACCCCTTATATCCCATACATACTAATACACCCCCCCTCCCACATAACCCTCTTGAGACCTACCCTTATCTATCTTATTGATTGCCTCCCAACTAGGCATATAAATTACTATACCCTGAGCAACTTCTGCCTACAACCCCAACATACTAATTGGCTCCGCCCCCCCATCCCCCCCTACTCTATTCTGAGCGGCTCTTGCCCGCTGCTTCCCCCCCTGCCCCATAAAAATATAGAGCTATCTCCTCCCTAGCCCTAACCTGAGTTGATTGGATACCTTAATCTTTTTCTTATATAGCTGGAGGGGACCATTACTGTTCATTTTACACTTTTCTTACTCTATAATAAAACTGAAGTCTTATTGTGAACTAGCCCACGTTGTATAGTAACACTTGAGATATGTGAATGTATTATGCCGCTAACTATACTGCATATATACTGATGTATAAATGTTCTGGGGCTTACCCCATATTCTGTATCTTTTTATGACTTCAATAAAAATTATTTGAAAAAAAAAATAAAAAAAAATATCAAAGTTTTTACCGTCCCTGTGAGAGTAGTTTGGCTAATGCACCTCTCTGCCAATCCCTTCACTGGCTTCCTCTTGCCTCTAGGATTAAACACAAAATTCTCACTCTGACATACAAAGCCCTCAACTGCACTGCTCCCCCTATATCTCAGACCTTGTCTCCAGATACTCTCCCTCCCGTCCCCTTCGCTCTGCTCATGACCTCCTACTCTGCACCTCTCTGGTTACCTCATCGCACTCCCGTTTACAGGACTTCTCCAGACTGGCTCCCATCTTGTGGAACTCTCTGCCTCGCTCCACAAGGCTCTCCCCTAGTTTTGAAAACTTCAAGCACTTCCTAAAGACTCTACTATTCAGGGATGCATACAACCTACACTAACCTTTCTTTATACCAGTTCCTCTCCTCCATTGCTATCCCCTTGAACCCCCTTAGCATGTAAGTCTAACAGCCCAGCTGTTTGTAGATAAATAAATAATTCCTTGTATTCCGCCTATGTTTATAGCGCTGCAGAATCTGTTGGCGCTCTACAAATAACCAATAATAATAATAATAATAATAATGAAAGACAATTACACTAAACACAATGCTGATTTGTTTTAAAAATGTTTAAACTCAGCTGACGTGATATTCTATAGCAAGTCAACATAAATTACTTGTAATTAGAAAGTTTTACTGTCCCTTTAAGTTTAAAATCCTGATTACTGCCACTCTAAACATTTTATAATGAATGAAACTCATTGGCTGTAAAGAAAAACCTTTAATGCATTACCACACAAAGGTCTCTGGTAAACAAAGGGTCAAACATTTATTTCATAATGTCCATCGCCCTTTGAGGGTGTCCCATTCATGCATAGACTTGAATTCTCAGCACAAATATGGTCAAACGCTTGCGGGAAGATAGGAAGCTCTCTCTCTGCAGCGTTAACAGATGCCGTTCATTAATACAGCCTGAGCAAACTGACACTCCAGACGATGCTTTGATTTCTCCCTTCACAAATGAATTTTATTTTCATGGAAATAACATCTGGGGTTTTATATTGAGAATATTTTATTTTCCTGTTCCTAATAAATTGCTAGGGTTTAGGGCTATGTAACTAAATTGTGTTCTTCCACAACATGAATATGTATTTCTAGACCTCGATCTTTGAAATCAGACACAATGAAATATACATAAAAAGGGCAACAATAATTTTAATCATGAAAGCTGTCTATTCAATATACAGGTTCTTGCAGGGACATATGATTATTATATACAGATACACAGAGGATCTGTGTAGATTGTGAATGTTTCTTTACAAGGAGCTAAGGGTTTTACAAATAACTGTAATTTGGATAGAAGTAAATTGCTATATTTTTTTTCTCTTGTTCATGATTTGTACTTTAGTGACACAACATAGGAACATTAGAGATTTTTAACACTGGAAAGATCTTTAATAACAATATCCTACAAACTAAATAAGCTTATAATTTTAATACATTCTGTGCAGACTTGTTGGGCCTATGGTTATCATCTGATGTTACAATCTATGATTTCTTAGCACTTCATGTCATTCTGTAATTTGCAGGATGTTGCCAGAATAAGACATCTGTAGCCCGAACATCTGTATTTGTGTCCTGATTTATTTGAAAGAATCTTTATAGACTCCATATTCAGCCCAATAATCCAACAAGTCCACTCCTTGTAGTTTAACTCCACCAGACTTCATATTGGACCATCTGATTCCATCTCCCTCTGGGAATTATGGTCCTGAAACTAATTTTTCTGTATTGGGAAATATGAATCGTTAACATTCTTCTGACTTTAAAGGGACATTCCAGCCAAAATTGGATTTCACATGGATGCATTTTTGATTTGAATAGCAGCAGTTTTGTAATATACATGTATTAGCAAAAATTATTCTAATAAAAGCTTTAGCTGTTTCAAAAGTGTATTTAAGCATGCACCGTGCACCAGCATTTTATACACTGCACTTGCTCAGAGAGCCTAAGGTGTTTGTACCACCTGGAAATGACTCAATTTGTTAATTGCTGACATGATACAAACCCCACTGGCTTTCTTGGCAACTGCAGTATATAAAATGCTGGTGCACTGAGACTAGCTATGCTACACATGCACGTGCCGAGAAAAATGCTAACACTAAACCAGTGATAACTTTTACTAGAAGCATTTTTGCCAATGCTGTATATTGTAAATATGTTTATATTAAAAGATGTAATTCATCTATGTGCAAGGTAGTGTCCATTTAATATTGCACTAATATCCTTGTGGTTTTATGTTAGTTTCAGTGTGACAGTGAGTTGTACATCAGTGATAAAGCCCAGGCATTTAGACTTAGAGGAAAAAGCAAACATCTTGTATTTGTTTTCATAGAGATAGCTGCTTAGTCCAGAAAATACACCAATTACAGAACATTTAAACAAATCTGTCACCAAGAAAAATACAAATGTGTAAAGACACAATAGCCAACTGTTTATTTGCTTATGTAGTTAAAATATATCTATCTATTAAGTATATATCTAACATCTATCAATCTATCTATCCAGTATATATCTAACATCTATCTATCTATCTATCTATCATCTATCTATCTATCTATCTATCTATCTATCTATCTATCTATCTACCCATGTATCTATCAATCTATCCACCTATCTATCTATCTATCTATCTATCTATCTATCTATCTATCTATCTATCTATCTATCTATCTATCTATCTATCTATCATCTATCTATCTATCTATCTATCTATCTATCTATCTATCTACCCATGTATCTATCAATCTATCCACCTATCTATCTATCTATCTATCTATCTATCTATCTATCTATCTATCTATCTATCTATCATCTATCTATCTATCTATCTATCTATCTACCAATGTATCTATCAATCTATCCACCTATCTATCTATCTATCTATCTATCTATCTATCTATCTATCTATCTATCTATCATCTATCTATCAATCTATCCACCTATCATCTATCTATCTATCTATCTATCTATCTATCTATCTATCTATCTATCTATCTATCTATCTATCTATCTATCCATCCATTAAATATCATTCTATCCAGTATCTATCTATCTATCTATCTATCTATCTATCTTTCTATCTTTCAATCTATCATCTATCTATTTATATATCAATCTATCCAGTATCAATCTATCCAGTTTCTATCTATCTATCTATTTATCTATCTTTCTATCTTTCAATCTATCATCTATCTATTTATATATCAATCTATCCAGTATCAATCTATCCAGTTTCTATCTATCTATCTATTTATCTATCTTTCTATCTTTCAATCTATCATCTATCTATTTAGATATCAATGTATCCAGTATCTATCTATCTATCTATCTATCTATCTATCTATCTATCTATCTATCTATCTATCTATCTATTTATCTATCCAGTATCTATATATCTAGTATCTATCATCTGTCTGTCTATCTATCTATTTATCTATCATCTATCTATCCAGTATCTATCTATCTATCTATCTATCTATCTATCTATCTATCTATCTATCTATCTATCTATCTATCCATCCAGTATCTATCTATCCAATATCTATCTATCTATCCAGTATCTATCCATCATCTATCTATCCAGTATCTATCTATCTATCTATCTATCCAGTATCTATCTATCTATCTATCTATCTATCTATCTATCTATCTATCTATCTATCTATCTATCTATCTATTCAGTATATATCTATCTATACAGTATCTATTTATCTTCTATCTATACAGTATCTATCTATTTGTCTATCCAGTATCTATCTATCCAATATATATATATCCAGTATCTATCCATCATCTATCTATCTATCTATCTATCTATCTATCTATCTATCTATCTATCTATCTATCTATCTATCTATCTATCTATATATTCAGTATATATCTATCTATACAGTATCTATTTATCTTCTATCTATACAGTATCTATCTATCTGTCTATCTTTCTAGACATAGAAGTAATATAAATACAACCTGCTCTATATCAGAAGGTGTTGGCTTTCACAAAAAGTGATTAAAGGAAATAAACTATAGTTGTATTTAATTGGTTACTGTAGCATTCCCCAAGAATCAGATATATCAGTCTCCCTGAACTTGCCTTATTGCAGCCCGGTGCTGTGCTCAGAGCCAGGAGAGGGGAATGGGCTGGGGAAGGAAAACAAACTCTAGAAGATCTGTTGTCCATTTGTACCTGCTGCCCCCTTTATATTTAACTTTGTGGTCAACTTATTGCTCCACCAAATGTTGTGGTCTAGGACTATATATGGTGCTGTCAGCATACAGGTTTCTATCAATGATGCTCATTCATGTGAAGAAAATAATCCATTTTCAGTAGTATGAGCTATAACCATATTAAAAAGGTCCCAAATCATTTCTTATTCAGTTCATGTTGTAATATTCTAATTAAAGTGCAAAACAAGTGTCCTGGCCCTTAAATCCCACATCTTTATTGGGAATGCACACACTTGTGGGGCTGAATAAAGAGAGGAGATAGGAACAAGAGGATGAAGCATCCCTGTAATGAGATACTGTGGCAACCTGCTTCTTATTAATGAATGTTACAGGGATTTGTAATGTAATCATGTTAAACAGAACACAGCCCTTCCTGCTGCCAGAGAGCCTGTTTAGTAGGCGAGATAGAGCGAATGCTGCCACCAGTAACACATCAGGCAGGGAGCTCAGAAGCTTTGTAGTATATATGGAAATCAAGTGATGGTGCAGGATGCCCCTCAGGTTTGTGGCTCTCAGGAATTAGACTATAAGATAAGTAAAAGCACTGGAGGAGTTTGCTGAGCAGGAGACTAGGATGTCCCCGCGGCTTGTGCCATGTGGGGCAACTTTTGTGCCTTTTCCTGGACGGGAACCTTCCTTATTTGATGCAGGAC
Organism: Bombina bombina; assembly: GCF_027579735.1. Taxonomy (NCBI): domain Eukaryota; kingdom Metazoa; phylum Chordata; class Amphibia; order Anura; family Bombinatoridae; genus Bombina; species Bombina bombina. The sequence goes on from NC_069508.1 coordinate 18,427,863, forward strand.
AGAGGTAAAAAAAAAATCTACTATATTTTTTGCATAGGAAATTTACAGAGATATCAGTATGAAATAATGAATGTATATTGTGATTTTTTTTTTTTTTTTTACTGTGCTTAGATTAATAGTTTATTGGGGTTTAAGTTTTTGTTTAATGTCCCTTTAAATAGAGGAGAAAACAAGTGATGGATGGAACTCTCAAATTGGGACATTCCTGCAAATCAAAGGGTAGTGGGGAGTTATAACATTATATATATATATATATATATATATATATATATATATATATATATATATATATATATATATATATATATATATATATATATATATATAGTGTAATGTACAAAACTGTAATTTTATCATAAATGTACTTCTGTAAACCATTCTAGTGCAATCTTACTTTAAAAATACTAATGCTATTGATTAATATCATGGACTTACAATTTTATATATTATAAATATATATTATTAATATAAAGAAATTGTATCTCAGTTCATTCTCTCCTGCATAAGATCTGGTTTTGGACAGACACGGTAGATATCCCCAGGGAATCTTTACTGCAGGATGTATTCAGCTCATTATAGCATTTACTGGCCAGTGAGATTAACTAGGATTCAGTCTCACAGTCTTGTAGATTAACAAGAAATCAAAACTCTCCAGTGAGACAAATCGGCCCAGTTCACATATTATTTTCTGATGCTCATTCATTGAGATTTACAGAGCAAACGCACATTTTATGGAATCAGATGCAAACAATAACATAGCAAGTTATTGATGTGTTCTTTCCTTCTTGTAGAACCAGACATGGCTGTAAATGTTTACAAACATAGAAAATGTAACATGAAGAGTAGACCGTTATAATTAGGTGTATCTGCAGGAAGGTTAGATATTAAAGGGTCATTTGAAATGAGTGCCATTGGATATGAGTGTCTGAGGTGAGTGGACAAGAGAGGGCAAGCTTCCCACTGGAATTTCCTTATAGCTAATCATAAACACCAACTTGTATTATTTCATGCCAATGAGCTGCCATTTTTAAAATGATGTGCAGCTCATGTGTACCGTAACCAACCAGTTTTATGGTCATCACTTGCATTGTTATGGATAAAATCAACAAAAATAATGAAGAATATAAAAAGAACTAAAGGTTGTTTGTGTTAGACAAATGAATATTTAACATCACTTCTAGCAGCTATTGTTTCTAAATTATGTTGTATAATGATTTATGCAAATGTATGCAAATTTATAGGGACAGACAAATAGATAGATAGATAGATAGATAGATAGATAGATACTTTATGGACACAGACAGACACAAAGAGAAGCATACAGACAGACATATAGAGAAATAGATGATAGATGATAGATAGATAGATAGATAGATAGATAGATAGATAGATAGATAGAAAAAAGATAGATGGATAGATAAATATATAATAGTTAGATGTCACTGTCTGCATCTAAAGTCATTTGCAAACAGGGGATCGTAGCCACAAAATTGTAAATGATATAATAAAAACACCCAATAAAAACTGGGTTTGTTATCGGATTCTATTCCAATCAAGCATCTCTAATGCTGAAACATTTCTATTTTCTCTGAATGAAAGAACATTTTTTCCTTGAACATTGTAATAGATTTCCCTTGTGTTTTTTTCTTCGGATAAAACAGTTTTCACAGACTCAGTGGGTGCCTGATTGTTCAGTAAGATTAAAGCCGGAATCCAACTCAGCAACAACAGCCAAACAAGGTTAAAACCAACATTATATTTCACTGAGAAAGTTAGATAATCTGCACTTGTCAGCTCTGTTTTATTGGCAGGAAGGTTGTGTTAATGTAAACCCAGAGTTTTGTCTCCATTTTCATTACAGTTTCTGATTGTGAAAATAAATGTTTTTTTCTTCTGAGATGCATTGGTGTAGAACAATCGGGTCTCCATTGATCAATTCACCATAAAGGAGCCCAAGTGTACAATCTATGCACTTTTCCTTGTTGACAGAGCGTTAAAGAGAAATATGCAGTTTCTGCTACATCCGTCTAAGCCTTTTGGATCAAATAAATATCATGGTAGTCACTCCCAGAACACACCCTCTCTATCTGTCATTGTCATATCACACCTAGGACCACACATAATGCCAACAGTCCCTAAAAAAGAGGTATAGAATGGTACCAGAAGACCACTGAGTGAATGCATGTGTGGGCTGGTGAATTCAGTACGGAATAAATATTCCCTTGGCCTTACTAAAGGCCTAAATATCTAAAGTCCTCTGCTCAGGAGAGGTTATCCAAAAATATCGGTTTTAAAGTATGCATCAAAGTGCAAAGGTAATGGGACACTCACGTCAAAATAAAACTTTCATTATTCAGATAGATCACACAATTTTAAACAACTTTCCAATTTACTTCCATTAATAAAATGTGCAGAGTCTTTTTATATTTACACTTTTTGAGTCACCAGCTCCTACTGAGCATGTGCATGAATTCACAGACTATACGTATATGCTTTTGTGTTTGGCCGATTGCTATCACATGGTACAGGGGGAGTGGAAACAGACATAGCTTTTAAATTTGTCATAAAAAAAATCTTCTCATTTGAAGTTCAGACTATGGGGTCAATTATTAATGTGCGAGCGGACATGATACGATGTAGCGAATCATGTCCGGCGCACATCGATAAATGCCGACAGTATATGCTGTCGGCATTTATCATTGCACCAGTAATTCTTGTGAACTGCTGGTGCAATACCGCCCCCTGCAGATTCGCGGCCAATCGGCCTCTAGCAGGGGGTATCAATCGACCCAATCATATCTGATCGGGTTGATTTCTGTCTGCCGCCTCAGAGCAAGCGGACTGGTTATGGAGCAGTGGTCTTTAGACTCGCCGGAAACACAGGCATCAAGCTCCGTACGGAGCTTGATAAATTTACCCCTAAGTGACATTGCATTGTCTTTTTATCATGCATTTGTTGATTATGCAAATCTACTGTATTTACTGATCCTTTAAGCCACACAGTAAAATTCTTATTTAAAGGGATAATCAACTTTGATTTATTATTTAAAAAAGATAGATAACGCTTTTACTAACCATTCTCCAGCTTTGCACAACAAACATTGTTATATTAACATACTTTATAACCTCTAAGTTTGGCTGTTTCAAAGCTTTTGCAGGATGCGCCTTATCTCTTTACTTTTTGTTAGCTTTTTAAATCTTGCAAAAAAGCCAGACAGCGCTAGTTCATGTGTGCCCAATAGTTAACATTGTGCTCACTCTCATGCACTACAGACAGACAGTGCTAATTCATGTGTGCCCTATAGATAACATTGTGCTCACTCTCATGCACTACAGACAGACAGTGCTAATTCATATGTGCCCTATAGATAACATTGTGCTCACTCTCATGCACTACAGACAGAGAGTGCTAATTCATATGTGCCCTATAGATAACATTGTGCTCACTCTCATGCACTACAGACAGAGAGTGCTAGTTCATATGTGCCCTATAGATAACATTGTGCTCACTCTCATGCACTACAGACAGACAGTGCTAATTCATATGTGCCCTATAGATAACATTGTGCTCACTCTCATGCACTACAGACAGAGAGTGCTAATTCATATGTGCCCTATAAATAACATTGTGCTCACTCTCATGCACTACAGACAGAGAGTGCTAATTCATATGTGCCCTATAGATAACATTGTGCTCACTCTCATGCACTACAGACAGAGAGTGCTAATTCATATGTACCCTATAAATAACATTGTGCTCACTCTCATGCACTACAGACAGACAGTGCTAATACATATGTGACCTATAGATAACATTGTGCTCACTCTCATGCACTACAGACAGAGAGTGCTAATTCATATGTGACCTATAGATAACATTGTGCTCACTCTCATGCACTACAGACAGAGAGTGCTAATTCATGTGTGCCCTATAGATAACATTGTGCTCACTCTCATGCACTACAGACAGACAGTGCTAATTCATATGTGCCCTATAGATAACATTGTGCTCACTCTCATGCACTACAGACAGAGAGTGCTAATTCATATGTTCTCTATAAATAACATTGTGCTCACTCTCATGCACTACAGACAGACAGTGCTAATTCATATGTGCCCTATAGATAACATTGTGCTCACTCTCATGCACTACAGACAGAGAGTGCTAATTCATATGTGCTATATAGATAACATTGTGCTCACTCTCATGCACTACAGACAGACAGTGCTAATACATATGTGACCTATAGATAACATTGTGCTCACTCTCATGCACTACAGACAGAGAGTGCTAATTCATATGTGACCTATAGATAACATTGTGCTCACTCTCATGCACTACAGACAGAGAGTGCTAATTCACATGTGACCTATAGATAACATTGTGCTCACTCTCATGCACTACAGACAGAGAGTGCTAATTCATATGTGCCCTATAGATAACATTGTGCTCACTCTCATGCACTACAGACAGAGAGTACTAGTTCATATGTGACCTATAGATAACATTGTGCTCACTCTCATGCACTACAGACAGACAGTGCTAATTCATATGTGCCCTATAGATAACATTGTGCTCACTCTCATGCACTACAGACAGACAGTGCTAATTCATATGTGCCCTATAGATAGCATTGTGCTCACTCTCATGTACTACAGACAGACAGTGCTAATTCATATGTGCCCTATAGATAACATTGTGCTCACTTCATTCATTACCGCCAGACAGTGATAGTTCATGTGTGTCATATAAATAACATTATGCTCATTCTCATGCACTACAGCCAGACAGTGATAGTTCATGTGTGACATATAGATAACATTGTGCTCATTCTCATGCACTACAGACAGACAGTGCTAGTTCATGTGTGACCTATAGATAACATTGTGCTCATTCTCATGCACTACAGACAGACAGTGCTAATTCATATGTGCCCTATAGATAACATTGTGCTCACTCTCATGCACTACAGACAGACAGTGCTAATTCATATGTGCCCTATAGATAACATTGTGCTCACTCTCATGCACTACAGCCAGAGAGTGCTAATTCATATGTGCCCTATAGATAACATTGTGCTCACCCTCATGCACTACAGCCAGAGAGTGCTAATTCATATGTGACCTATAGATAACATTGTGCTCACTCTCATGCACTACAGACAGACAGTGCTAATTCATATGTGCCCTATAGATAACATTGTGCTCACTCTCATGCACTACAGACAGACAGTGCTAATACATATGTGACCTATAGATAACATTGTGCTCACTCTCATGCACTACAGACAGACAGTGCTAATTCATATGTGCCCTATAGATAACATTGTGCTCACTCTCATGCACTACAGACAGACAGTGCTAATACATGTGTGACCTATAGATGACATTGTGCTCACTCTCATGCACTACAGACAGAGAGTGCTAATTCATATGTGACCTATAGATAACATTGTGCTCACTCCCATGCACTACAGACAGAGAGTGCTAATTCATGTGTGCCCTATAGATAACATTGTGCTCACTCCCATGCACTACAGACAGAGAGTGCTAATTCATGTGTGCCCTATAGATAACATTGTGCTCACTCCCATGCACTACAGACAGAGAGTGCTAATTCATGTGTGCCCTATAGATAACATTGTGCTCACTCTCATGCACTACAGACAGACAGTGCTAATTCATATGTGCCCTATAGATAACATTGTGCTCACTCTCATGCACTACAGACAGACAGTGCTAATTCATATGTGACCTATAGATAACATTGTGCTCATTCTCATGCACTACAGACAGACAGTGCTAATTAATATGTGCCCTATAGATAACATTGTGCTCACTCTCATGCACTACAGACAGAGAGTGCTAATTCATATGTGACCTATAGATAACATTGTGCTCACTCTCATGCACTACAGACAGACAGTGCTAATTCATATGTGACCTATAGATAACATTGTGCTCACTCTCATGCACTACAGACAGACAGTGCTAGTTCATATGTGCCCTATAGATAACATTGTGCTCACTCTCATGCACTACAGACAGAGAGTGCTAATTCATATGTGCCCTATAGATAACATTGTGCTCACTCCCATGCACTACAGACAGACAGTGTTAGTTCATGTGTGCCCTATAGATAACATTGTGCTCACTCTCATGCACTACAGACAGACAGTGCTAATTCATATGTGCCCTATAGATAACATTGTGCTCACTCTCATGCACTACAGACAGACAGTGCTAATACATGTGTGACCTATAGATGACATTGTGCTCACTCTCATGCACTACAGACAGACAGTGCTAATACATATGTGACCTATAGATAACATTGTGCTCACTCTCATGCACTACAGCCAGAGAGTGCTAATTCATATGTGCCCTATAGATAACATTGTGCTCACTTCATTCATTACCGCCAGACAGTGATAGTTCATGTGTGTCATATAAATAACATTATGCTCATTCTCATGCACTACAGCCAGACAGTGATAGTTCATGTGTGACCTATAGATAACATTGTGCTCATTCTCATGCACTACAGCCAGACAGTGCTAGTTCATGTGTGACCTATAGATAACATTGTGCTCATTCTCATGCACTACAGACAGACAGTGCTAATTCATATGTGCCCTATAGATAACATTGTGCTCACTCTCATGCACTACAGACAGAGAGTGCTAATTCATGTGTGCCCTATAGATAACATTGTGCTCACTCTCATGCACTACAGCCAGAGAGTGCTAATTCATATGTGCCCTATAGATAACATTGTGCTCACTTCATTCATTACCGCCAGACAGTGATAGTTCATGTGTGTCATATAAATAACATTATGCTCATTCTCATGCACTACAGCCAGACAGTGATAGTTCATGTGTGACCTATAGATAACATTGTGCTCATTCTCATGCACTACAGCCAGACAGTGCTAGTTCATGTGTGACCTATAGATAACATTGTGCTCATTCTCATGCACTACAGACAGACAGTGCAAATTCATATGTGCCCTATAGATAACATTGTGCTCACTCTCATGCACTACAGACAGACAGTGCTAATTCATATGTGCCCTATAGATAACATTGTGCTCACTCCCATGCACTACAGACAGAGAGTGCTAATTCATGTGTGCCCTATAGATAACATTGTGCTCACTCTCATGCACTACAGACAGACAGTGCTAATTCATATGTGCCCTATCGATAACATTGTGCTCACTCTCATGCACTACAGACAGAGAGTGCTAATTCATATGTGACCTATAGATAACATTGTGCTCACTCTCATGCACTACAGACAGACAGTGCTAATTCATATGTGACCTATAGATAACATTGTGCTCACTCTCATGCACTACAGACAGACAGTGCTAGTTCATATGTGCCCTATAGATAACATTGTGCTCACTCTCATGCACTACAGACAGAGAATGCTAATTCATATGTGCCCTATAGATAACATTGTGCTCACTCTCATGCACTACAGACAGACAGTGTTAGTTCATGTGTGCCCTATAGATAACATTGTGCTCACTCTCATGCACTACAGACAGACAGTGTTAGTTCATGTGTGCCCTATAGATAACATTGTGCTCACTTCATTCACTACAGCCAGACAGTGCTAGTTCATGTATGTCCTATAGATAACATTGTGCTCATTCTCATGCACTACAGCCAGACAGTGCTAGTTCATATGTGCCCTATAGATAACATTGTGCTCACTCCATGCACTAAAGCCATACAGTGATAGTTCATGTGTGCCCTATAGATAACATTGTGCTCACTCTCATGCACTACAGACAGACAGTGCTAATACATGTGTGACCTATAGATGACATTGTGCTCACTCTCATGCACTACAGACAGACAGTGCTAATACATATGTGACCTATAGATAACATTGTGCTCACTCTCATGCACTACAGCCAGAGAGTGCTAATTCATATGTGCCCTATAGATAACATTGTGCTCACTTCATTCATTACCGCCAGACAGTGATAGTTCATGTGTGTCATATAAATAACATTATGCTCATTCTCATGCACTACAGCCAGACAGTGATAGTTCATGTGTGACCTATAGATAACATTGTGCTCATTCTCATGCACTACTGCCAGACAGTGCTAGTTCATGTGTGACCTATAGATAACATTGTGCTCATTCTCATGCACTACAGACAGACAGTGCTAGTTCATTTATGCCCTATACATAACATTGTGCTCATTCTCATAAACTACAGCCAGACAGTGCTAGTTCATGTATGCCCTATAGATAACATTGTGCTCACTCCATGCACTAAAGTCAGACAGTGCTAGTTCACATGTGACCTATAGATAACATTGTGCTCACTTCATTCACTACAGCCAGACAGTGCTAGTTCATGTATGTCCTATAGATAACATTGTGCTCATTCTCATGCACTACAGCCAGACAGTGCTAGTTCATATGTGCCCTATAGATAACATTGTGCTCACTCCATGCACTAAAGCCATACAGTGATAGTTCATGTGTGCCCTATAGATAACATTGTGCTCACTCTCATGCACTACAGACAGACAGTGCTAATACATGTGTGACCTATAGATGACATTGTGCTCACTCTCATGCACTACAGACAGACAGTGCTAATACATATGTGACCTATAGATAACATTGTGCTCACTCTCATGCACTACAGCCAGAGAGTGCTAATTCATATGTGCCCTATAGATAACATTGTGCTCACTTCATTCATTACCGCCAGACAGTGATAGTTCATGTGTGTCATATAAATAACATTATGCTCATTCTCATGCACTACAGCCAGACAGTGATAGTTCATGTGTGACCTATAGATAACATTGTGCTCATTCTCATGCACTACTGCCAGACAGTGCTAGTTCATGTGTGACCTATAGATAACATTGTGCTCATTCTCATGCACTACAGACAGACAGTGCTAATTCATATGTGCCCTATAGATAACATTGTGCTCACTCTCATGCACTACAGACAGAGAGTGCTAATTCATGTGTGCCCTATAGATAACATTGTGCTCACTCTCATGCACTACAGCCAGAGAGTGCTAATTCATATGTGCCCTATAGATAACATTGTGCTCACTTCATTCATTACCGCCAGACAGTGATAGTTCATGTGTGTCATATAAATAACATTATGCTCATTCTCATGCACTACAGCCAGACAGTGATAGTTCATGTGTGACCTATAGATAACATTGTGCTCATTCTCATGCACTACAGCCAGACAGTGCTAGTTCATGTGTGACCTATAGATAACATTGTGCTCATTCTCATGCACTACAGACAGACAGTGCAAATTCATATGTGCCCTATAGATAACATTGTGCTCACTCTCATGCACTACAGACAGACAGTGCTAATTCATATGTGCCCTATAGGTAACATTGTGCTCACTCCCATGCACTACAGACAGAGAGTGCTAATTCATGTGTGCCCTATAGATAACATTGTGCTCACTCTCATGCACTACAGACAGACAGTGCTAATTCATATGTGCCCTATCGATAACATTGTGCTCACTCTCATGCACTACAGACAGAGAGTGCTAATTCATATGTGACCTATAGATAACATTGTGCTCACTCTCATGCACTACAGACAGACAGTGCTAATTCATATGTGACCTATAGATAACATTGTGCTCACTCTCATGCACTACAGACAGACAGTGCTAGTTCATATGTGCCCTATAGATAACATTGTGCTCACTCTCATGCACTACAGACAGAGAATGCTAATTCATATGTGCCCTATAGATAACATTGTGCTCACTCTCATGCACTACAGACAGACAGTGTTAGTTCATGTGTGCCCTATAGATAACATTGTGCTCACTCTCATGCACTACAGACAGACAGTGTTAGTTCATGTGTGCCCTATAGATAACATTGTGCTCACTCCCATGCACTACAGACAGACAGTGTTAGTTCATGTGTGCCCTATAGATAACATTGTGCTCACTCTCATGCACTACAGACAGAGAGTGCTAATTCATATGTGCCCTATAGATAACATTGTGCTCACTTCATTCATTACCGCCAGACAGTGATAGTTCATGTGTGTCATATAAATAACATTATGCTCATTCTCATGCACTACAGCCAGACAGTGATAGTTCATGTTTGACCTATAGATAACATTGTGCTCATTCTCATGCACTACAGCCAGACAGTGCTAGTTCATGTGTGACCTATAGATAACATTGTGCTCATTCTCATGCACTACAGACAGACAGTGCTAGTTCATGTATGCCCTATAGATAACATTGTGCTCATTCTAATGCACTACAGCCAGACAGTGCTAGTTCATTTATGCCCTATACATAACATTGTGCTCATTCTCATAAACTACAGCCAGACAGTGCTAGTTCATGTATGCCCTATAGATAACATTGTGCTCACTCCATGCACTAAAGTCAGACAGTGCTAGTTCACATGTGACCTATAGATAACATTGTGCTCACTTCATTCACTACAGCCAGACAGTGCTAGTTCATGTATGTCCTATAGATAACATTGTGCTCATTCTCATGCACTACAGCCAGACAGTGCTAGTTCATATGTGCCCTATAGATAACATTGTGCTCACTCCATGCACTAAAGCCATACAGTGATAGTTCATGTGTGCCCTATAGATAACATTGTGCTCACTCCATGTACTACAGCCAGACAGTGATAGTTCATGTGTGCCATATAGATAACATTGTGCTCATTCTCATGCACTACAGCCAGACAGTGCTAGTTCATGTATGTCCTATAGATAACATTGTGCTCATTCTCATGCACTACAGCCAGACAGTGCTAGTTCATATGTGCCCTATAGATAACATTGTGCTCACTCCATGCACTAAAGCCAGACAGTGATAGTTCATGTGTGCCCTATAGATAACATTGTGCTCACTCCATGCACTAATGCCAGACAGTGATAGTTCCTGTGTGCCATATAGATAACATTGTGCTCACTCTCATGCACTACAGCCAGACAGTGCTAGTTCATATGTGCCCTATAGATAACATTGTGCTCACTCCATGCACTAAAGCCAGACAGTGATAGTTCATGTGTGCCCTATAGATAACATTGTGCTCACTCCATGCACTAAAGCCAGACAGTGATAGTTCCTGTGTGCCATATAGATAACATTGTGCTCACTCTCATGCACTACAGCCAGACAGTGCTAGTTCATATGTGCCCTATAGATAACATTGTGCTCACTCCATGTACTACAGCCAGACAGTGATAGTTCATGTGTGCCATATAGATAACATTGTGCTCACTCCATGCACTACAGCCAGAGAGTGCTAGTTCATGTGTGCCATATAGATAACATTGTGCTTATTCTCATGCACTACAGCCAGACAGTGCTAGTTCATATGTGCCCTATAGATAACATTGTGCTCACTCCATGCACTACAGCCAGACAGTGATAGTTCATGTGTGCCCTATAGATAACATTGTGCTTATTCTCATGCACTACAGCCAGACAGTGCTAGTTCATATGTGCCCTATAGATAACATTGTGCTCACTCCATGTACTACAGCAGACAGTGATAGTTCATGTGTGCCATATAGATAACATTGTGCTCACTCCATGTACTACAGCCAGACAATGATAGTTCATGTGTGCCATATAGATAACATTGTGCTCACTCCATGTACTACAGCCAGACAGTGATAGTTCATGTGTGCCATATAGATTACATTGTGCTCACTCCATGTACTACAGCAGACAGTGATAGTTCATGTGTGCCATATAGATAACATTGTGCTCACTCCATGTACTACAGCAGACAGTGATAGTTCATGTGTGCCATATAGATAACATTGTGCTCACTCCATGTACTACAGCAGACAGTGATAGTTCATGTGTGCCATATAGATAACATTGTGCTCACTCCATGTACTACAGCCAGACAGTGATAGTTCATGTGTGCCATATAGATAACATTGTGCTCACTCTATGCACTACAGCCAGACAGTGCTAGTTCATGTGTGCCATATAGATAACATTGTGCTTATTCTCATGCACTACAGCCAGATAGTGCTAGTTCATGTGTGCCCTATAGATAACATTGTGCGCACTCTTATGCACTACAGCCAGACAGTGCTAGTTCATGTGTGCCCTATAGATAACATTGTGCTCACTCCATTCACTACAGCCAGACAGTGCTAGTTCATGTGTGCCCTATAGGTAACATTGTGCTCACTCCATGCACTACAGCCAGACAGTGCTATTTCATATGTGCCCTATAGATAACATTGTGCTCACTCCATGCACTACAGCCAGACAGTGATAGTTCATGTGTGCCCTATAGATAACATTGTGCTCACTCGATTCACTACAGCCAGACAGTGCTAGTTCATGTGTGTCCTATAGATAACATTGTGCTCACTTCATTCATTACCGCCAGACAGTGCTAGTTCATGTGTGTCCTATAGATAACATTGTGCTCACTCCATGCACTACAGCCAGACAGTGATAGTTCATGTGTGTCATATAGATAACATTGTGCTCACTCCATGCACTAAAGCCAGACAGTGCTAGTTCATATGTGCCCTATAAATAACATTGTGCTCACTCCCATGCACTAAAGCCAGACAGTGCTAGTTCATATGTGCCCTATAGATAACATTGTGCTCACTCCATGCACTACAGCCAGACAGTGATAGTTCATGTGTGCCCTATAGATAACATTGTGCTCACTCGATTCACTACAGCCAAACAGTGCTAGTTCATGTGTGTCCTATAGATAACATTGTGCTCACTTCATTCATTACCGCCAGACAGTGCTAGTTCATGTGTGTCCTATAGATAACATTGTGTTCACTTCATTCATTACCGCCAGACAGTGCTAGTTCATGTGTGTCCTATAGATAACATTGTGCTCACTTCATTCATTACCGCCAGACAGTGCTAGTTCATGTTTGTCCTATAGATAACATTGTGCTCACTTCATTCATTACCGCCAGACAGTGCTAGTTCATGTGTGTCCTATAGATAACATTGTGCTCACTCCATGCACTACAGACAGACAGTGCTAATTCATATGTGTCCTATAGATAACATTGTGCTCACTCCATGCACTACAGACAGACAGTGATAGTTCATGTGTGACCTATAGATAACATTGTGCTCACTCCATGCACTACAGACAGACAGTGCTAATTCATGTGTGCCCTATAGATAACATTGTGCTCACTCTCATGCACTACAGACAGACAGTGCTAATTCATATGTGTCCTATAGATAACATTGTGCTCACTCCATGCACTACAGACAGACAGTGCTAGTTCATGTGTGTCCTATAGATAACATTGTGCTCACTCCCATGCACTACAGACAGACAGTGCTAGTTCATGTGTGCCCTATAGATAAGATTGTGCTCACTCCCATGCACTACAACCAGACAGTGATAGTTCATGTGTCATATAGATAACATTGTGCTCACTCTCATGCACTATAGCTAGACAGTGCTAGTTCATGTGTGCCCTATAGATAACATTGTGCTTACTCTCATGCACTACAGCCAGACAGTGCTAGTTCATGTGTTCCCTATATATATCATTGTGCTCACTTCCATGCACTACAGCCAGACAGTGCAAGTTCATGTGTGCCCTATAGATAACATTGTGCTCATTCTCATGCACTACAGCCAGACAGTGCTAGTTCATGTGTGCCCTATAGATATCATTGTGCTCTCTCCCATGCACTACAGCCAGACAGTGCTAGTTCATGTGTCATATAGATATCATTGTGCTCACTCCCATGCACTACAGCCAGACAGTGCTAGTTAATGTGTCATATAGATAACATTGTGCTCACTCTCGTGGAGTATGATTATCGTTATACAAGAACCAGCATTAATTAGCTAAAATGCAAGACTGTAAAAAGGACTGAAATAAGGGGGCAGTCTGCAGAGGCTTATATACAAGGTAAAAAGTATATTAATATAACTGAGATAAGGGGCAGTCTGCAGAGGCTTATATACAAGGTAAAAAGTATATTAATATAACTGAGATAAGGGGCAGTCTGCAGAGGCTTATATACAAGGTAAAAAGTATATTAATATAACTGAGATAAGGGGCAGTCTGCAGAGGCTTATATACAAGGTAAAAAGTATATTAATATAATCGTGTTGGTTATGCAAAACCGGGGAATGGGTAATTGTTTTATAAAAAAATAGCAAGTATCAAGTAGACTGACCCTTTAATGTATTCAGAGGAAAAAAGAAATAATATTATCAGTAAAATATTTTTTAGCCACTCTCGCTACCATTTTTATTGCGTTCAGAAAGAGCAGAACCGCACACAAGATTACAGGGCACTATATGTAATGCACTAATGAATGTAACTCTTACACATTGCACTGTGGGAAATGGTTTCATCTAAAAATACTTTTATGCTTTTTCATCAGTTTTTATACAATGGCAGTGCCTCATTTGTCTGCTACCTACTCAGCCAATCATATCTGTGACATGGAATTACCCTGGCACATGAGCGCATTTGCAGTCTCACCACATTCTACTGCTCTGTTCAGCTGAACGTTTGCCCTTTAAATGGAAGGTAAACTAAAACTCTTCTGCCCCACCAATATCTAAATTGACTTACTCGTTAGCAGTCTTTCTATTAGATTTCATGTCATTACACATCGAAACATTTCTCACTACTTATCAATACCCTATCAGGTTATACCTTCTTCTCAAACCCACACAACTGCCCGGTGCTTATTTGGTTTTCCATTCTCTTATTGTTATTTTTAAAAATCAATATAAATAATAAACGAAAATATTGTTCTATCGTGCATAGCTGAGCCATAATAACTAGACATGGCTGAGCAAAAATGTGCTTATTTTCAGGGCCTGATTTATTAGCATTAAAGTATAACACAAATATCTGTGCAAATCCTGCTATGTGTATGTTGTACTTTTATACTAATATATCCGGCGCTGAAAATAGCTGAATGGTGCAGACAAATTCAGTATTTGTTTAGAGAATGAATAACAATGCAGAATTTCTGCCCATGCCTAGTAATAACACAATAAAAAGTACCATTTGCTGGAAAAAATCTTTAGGTTAAAGCTGTTTAATCTGATATTATAACAGGAAATGCACATTTGTGCACAACTCATGCCAAGGGACAGAGTGGTATCTAGTTCATAGGGACATCACTAGTAAATAATTTGCATCTGTTTAAAGGGAAAAAAAAAAACACATTTTAAAATACTCTCTTAGATACAACAAAGGAAAAAAATAGTTAAATTGCATATTCTTTAGAGACATATACCCTTGTTTAACACTTTGTCTGCTGAAAAAGACTTTACAAAGCTATGTGGTTAACAAAGTGTTACATTTGTACTTGACATATGCACTTTTAAAGCTGGAATTAATTTCTATTGTGATAAGCTAAAAACATTGGAATTTGTTAGAATTTGACTTCTGCAGAATAATCTTCTGAAACACATAGATTATAATAATTATTTCTTTTATGAAACACATAGATTATAAGAATGTTTCTTATCTCACTTATAAATATATTAGATTTTCTATTTGCTCTATTTAAGTTTGTCCTACTGTCAGCGTTATGTTGTCTTGTTCCCTCTTACTTGGAATATCCCCTGGAGAGAGAGTTGAAGGAACTTGCAAACAGATTAGAAAAACTAGAATTTTTTTCAAGGACAGATTTAACTTAACCCTGTGGAAATGGATCAAAATTCATAAGCTTCTACCAACTCTTCCCCAGCGAGATTTAGGAAGTAAAACGAAGGGAACAGCTCAACATAAACCCTCACGGATTTCACATGAAAGAGAAAATAATTTATAGAAAAGACATAGCAGAAGATATGCTTAGTGAAGGGTATATATAAATATATTTTTGCATTTTTCAGGCTCGGTCTCAAGAGAAATACATTGGTGGGCAAAACTATAACAGATGGTTAAGCTAAGAATATGATAAAACCTATTCTGTGCAGAGACAAAGAGGTGTTTATTTTATACAGGGGATTCTTCTTTTAAACATTCATATTAATAAGCTGTAGGGCTGCATCCAACGATTAATCAGCCGATTATTTTTTCGATTAATCGACTATTTGGATAAAAAACAAATTCATTTTTCCTATATTTAAAATAAAATCCACATACTGTGTGTTATAAATATAAACTTCCGACTAAACCTTTTGCATTAAAACAATTGTTGGTCCAATTTTTTAAGCAGCAGAACAATTTTTTATAATTAAGCAAAACAAAACCACAAACTGTTTGAAAAGAGGTAAAAGTAGAAAGAGGTAGACGATCACTGTTTATAACATTCTGTTATTCACTCTTTCAGAAACTTTGCATTGAAATGCAAAAATGTCAACATGGCACCTACTCCTGACTGAGGCTGGCTTTCTTTTTTGCAAGCTATATCGCCTGCAGCAGAGAAGAGGCACTCAGATGGTGTTGAGGTGCCTGAGATACATAAATAGGGTTTAGCCAATATTGCCATGGTGGGATATTTATCTTTGTTAGTTCTCCACCAATGCAAGGGGCCTCTTAAAGTAAGCCTGGACTTCATTTTAACATACAAATATCTTGAATATCTATATGCAGTGGTAAATAACCATCTATAAAGGTTCGGGGGGAAAATATCTAGTTCACTCTTAAAGTAACAGATATATACTGTACTTACAGAGGTTGAATTTGATACATATTCCAATTAATTAAAAATGGGGGGAAAAAAAGGCAAAAGGGCTAAAGACTATGAGGCCTAATTATCAAGCCATCAACTTTCTTGCATTCGTCGGCACCAATACGCTCGCCTAAGATTGCCTAACATCACTGCCGCTGACCTGAATACGCTCTCCAAAGTTACCAAAAAAGCTGTCAAAAAGCCGCGCACCAAGTACGGGGTGGGGCGATGAGCAGCGGACTGTTGTTAACTAACAGTCATCGATCTCGCTGCTCTTCGGCTTTTTCCCAGCTATATTGGTATACTGTCACTAAACACCGCCACTATACTAAACTGTTTTACCCCTATCCCGCTGCTCACGGACCCCGCCGCAACTAAATAAAGTTATTAACCCCTAAACCGCCACTCCCGGAGCCCACCGCCACTCTAATAAACTTATTAACCCCTATCCTGCCGTTCCCGGAGCCCACCGCCACCTACATTATGTTATTAACCCCTAATCTGCCCCCCCTACACCGCCGCCACCTACATTATGTTATTAACCCCTAATCTGCCCCCCTACACCGCCGCCACCTACAATATACTTATTAACCCCTAATCTGCCATCCCCACTATATTAAATTTATTAACCCCTAAACCTAAGTCTAACCCTAACCCTAACACCCCCTAAATTAAATCTAATTTAAATAAATATAAATAAAAGTTTCTATCATTAACTAAATTATTCCTATTTAAAACTAAATGCTTACCTGTAAAATAAACCCTATGCTAGCTACAATATAACTAATAGTTACATTGTAGCTAGCTTAGGGTTTATTTTTATTTTACAGGCAAGTTTGTATTTATTTTACCTAGGTAGAATAGTTACTAAATAGTTATTAACTATTTAATAACTACCTAGTTAAAATAAATACAAATTGACCTGTAAAATAAAACCTAACCTAAGTTACACTAACACCTAACACTACACTACAATTAAATACAATTAAATAAATTACACACAATTAACTAAAATATATACAATTACCTACATTAAATTAAATTATTTAAAGTACAAAAAAAACAAACACTAAATTACAGAAAATAAAAAACAAATTATCAGATATTTAAACTAATTACACCTAATCTAATGGCCCTATCAAAATAAAAAAGCCCCCCAAAATAAAAAAAAAACCTAGCCTAAACTAAACTACCAATAGCCCTTAAAAGGCCCTTTTTTGGGCATTGCCCCAGAGTAATCAGCTCTTTTACATTAAAAAAAAAATACAAACAAACCCCCCAACAGTAAAACCCACCACCCACACAACCAACCCCCCCAAAAAAAACTAACTAAAAAAGCCTAAGCTCCCCATTGCCCTGAAACGGGCATTTGGATGGGCATTGCCCTTAAAAGGGCAGTTAGCTCTTTTGCGGCCCAAAGCCCTAACCTAAAAATAAAACTCACCCAATACACCCTTAAGAAAACCTAACACTAACCCCCTGAAGATCGACTTACCGGGAGACGTCTTCATCCAAGCCGGGCGAAGTGGTTCTCCAGACGGGCAGAAGTCTTCATCCAAGCTGGGCAGAAGTGGTCCTCCAGACGGCAGAAGTCTTCATCCAGACGGCATCTTCTATCTTCATCCATCCGGCGCGGAGCGGGTCCACCTTCAAGACATCCGACGCGGAGCATCCTCTTCTGCAGACGACTACCCGACGAATGAAGGTTCCTTTAAGTGACGTCATCCAAGATGGTGTCCCATAGATTCCGATTGGCTGATAGAATTCTATCAGCCAATCGGAATTAAGGTAGAAAAAATCAATCTGCAGGGGGCGGCGTTGCACCAGCAGTTCACCAGAACTGCTGGTGCGATGATAATTGCCGAGAGCGTATGCTGTCGGCATTTATCGATGTGCAGCGGACAAGATCCGCAATATCGGATCATGTCTGCTCACACATTAATAAATAGGCCCCATTAAGTTAGCCTCTGAATGATCAGTCACAAACAGCCCATGTCCTGCTGTAGGGCACATAAGTCAGATTGGTGTTGCCAAAAATACAGACAGACAGACAGACACAAACAAAGAAAGAAAGTTAGAAAACTAGATAGATACACAGACAGACAGACAGATAGATAGATACTAGAAACATAGATAGATAGATAGATAGATAGATAGATAGATAGATAGATAGAGATAGATAGATAGATAGATAGATATATAGAGATAGATAGATAGATAGATATAGATGGAAAAATAGATAGAAGATAGATAGATAGATAGATAGATAGATAGATAAATAAATGATATATAGTTTTAGATACAGCAAATACAAATTTGGTTCTCATATGTCATTAAACATTTTTATTTTACTTGGTTACATATATGTTTAAATGTTCAGTAATTGATGTATTCTCTAGACACAGAGAATAGAAAGACAGATACTATAGATAGATGTAGACTGAGATCTTGCTTGATTGCTTCTAGTTTATTTGGCAGTGAAGCAGTTAAGGACATGAAAGAGCTGCTGTTTGGTGATTCTAGTAAATTGCCCCAGTCATTGCATTAGACAGGCTGCATTATGAACAGAAAAGGCTTTCTGTAGGGGACAATAGCTGATCCTTTTCTACTAGCCAGTGGGTATAAATGGGCACTCATATGCAGTGTGCACAGGCTGTGTATAGCTGGTAACTAAAGTATGTGTCCCAGTCAGTGAGGTTGGCTTGTAGTGCTCTCTATATTCTGCTTTGATTGGCTCCTATAAATAAGGAAATAAGTGGGTGGGGTTTGAACACTGAAAAACAAATGCAGCAAAATGTGTTAATCTGTTCTAATAACATTCCTACTCTGCTAATTTTATTTCCATAAGAGTCCAATGGCATGCAAAATCTGCAGCTGTTAGCAGTTATGCAGCTTGGGAACTACAGCTCCCTGCATGCTGCGGTGGTGGACATGTGTAAACAGAGGTGGGAGAAGTTTGTACAGCTTTTTCCGTGGTGTGTGATTGGGAGTGGGGTCGGGCGGCTTGTCAGCAAAGAGAGTGGAGCAGTAGCGACAGAGCTGATCTGCAGAGAGAAAACAGTTAAAGGGATAGTGCATGTAAATTTTTTTATTTTTTTTTAAATAATTTTTTATTGAGGTATTGAACAGTATCTACAAAACAGATGATGTGTCCAGGCACGGATCATAAGTAATAAGAATAATTATACAAATTTGAACAAGAACATTAAAGTCTCTGTGTTACAATGGTTGTCACTGTATTCAAGTAGTAGTATTACTGTGCATTTGTAGATGAGAACCGTAATGATATAATAAAATACATTCAATAGAGATAGCGTAACTACTGAAATCAGTTGTAACACTACTTCTGAGACCAAGGGCTTAAGGTGTAGATTAGATTATGGTGAACAAGGGTGACTGAGACACATAATAATGAAACCTCGTTTTTTATATAAGATAGCAAATGATCCCTACTCTGATATAGGAGGTACTCTATAATCTTATAACTGTATGATGTAGGGAATTGGCTTTTGTCTGGCCTTTCTTGGGCCAGAGTGTATAGAAGGGAAATTCAGCGGGCAAGAGCTGCTTAGTAAAAGGGGGAGGAAAATGAGGGGGCGGAGCCTTTTAAGGTTGCTATATAGCATATCATGGTTTCCAAAATTTTTTTTTTTATAAATTTAGATTAGATGAGGGTGGTACACATGACTTGGGGAGTCTTTTAATTAGCATCATGAGTACATATATATACAGGGAATGTCTGCTTTGGGGATGTATCTTTGAAGGTGAGGTAAAATATCTATTTCTTTGTAACATTCATGGGATCATTGTAAAGTAGGCATAATAGATAAGTTAGTCTAAAGGCGTTCTGGGATAGTTATTTAAACTGCAGGTGCATTGGGGGAAAAGTGCTCCGTACAACTAAGGGTCAAGGCAAATATTATGCTGGGGGCAAGATAATGGTGTTAGGTAAGCTAATGGTGAGCCACAGTGCTAGGCCAAGACATATAAACAAACAGGAAGCTAAAAACATGGTATAGTTTAGGATATCAGATTCCCAAAGGTAGCTTTGGCTAAAATTGAGAAATTTGGAACTTAGCATCTTAGCATACAACCTATGTACCCTGTTAGCATATTTAAAGAATAAATGGAGCCTAGTGGCATTAGATGCAGTTCAACATATTATTATGGCGTGTGAACTCAAGTTAGTACCCACTATGAAAGCTGAATATTTGGTGAGTGAAAACATGGAAAACATTAGTCATAAAGAAATTAACATAATAAGACACTTCCCACACTTTCACAATTAAGAGAATACAGACTATGATATATATAAAATAAACTAGTGTAAGATAAGTTACCTATTGTAGATGTCTAAACGTATGCTATCTTGACTTTATTACGGGTATATGGAAAATAGGGCAATATGTATACACCCCGAATCTATTAGATAGTGTGCAAACTTCACTGAGCATTACCACTATAGCCATTAACTAGGACATAAAAAAAAAAAAACTACAATGCATAAAATGTAGGATAACATTTCCAATAACATATATAATATAACAAGTATCTGTATTTATGAACAGCACCATGAATGACCAGGCAAATACCCTCAAGCTAGAGGAATGATACTTTATGAAACTAGGGGAGACTGTAGAGAATTCAACTAACCACTTTAAAGTGACATACTCATATATATGTAGAGGCCAAATGTTAATGGCACAAGTATTAAAACTTTGACAGGAATGTAGTAGGAAACGTATGTAGCATGGAACTAAGTACTCTTACCTCAAGTCTCATAAGTATACAGGAAGAGCCCTGTAACGGAAACACCTTAAGTGTATGATATAGATTATCTAACTATAAATTAGATAGACTATGAAATATAGTACTATTACCTATCCATGGGACCAATATATTCACTCTAAATATATAACCCTGGTTAACTTGAGGGACATAAATAATAACAATAAACTGGCTAGTAGGCAATCTACATGTAGGTGGAGTAGTTGTTTGTATTTAGTCAACTAGTACAGCTTAGTAAAGTAAATAAAATAAAATATACTCAGCTGTCTCAAGGGTTGCTTGGCATCTAGAACTGTTAATATAAAAAACTACTCATCTAGATAGATAAAGCTAAACAGTCGTATAACACATGTCATTTTTATGTTAGGCGCTAAACATTTAAAAAGAAAAACATAAACTTTGAAGTCATTAAAGCTCCAGCATGTATCAGATAAACTGAAGTGACAATGAGAGCTTGCTATATGATGGTTTGCAGAAGCATCTGGGTAGTATCCCATGGATAAGTATCACAAAACGAAGCCCCAGCAGTGAGGACAGAGTAACGTTACAATATAGTGCGCTTGGGATGAGGAGGATAAGGATATCAACGGTATTCTTCATGAACTTTTGAATAGGTTACAAGCCTGCTCCAGGAGATAGAAGTTATGAATGTCTCTATTAAAAATCTTTATAGCATGCAAAATGAGATAGTGTGCAAGATATATTAGTAGCGTTATACTTTACACCAAATTAGGAACCAGTACCCTGTTTTATACTGGTTTTGTATGAGTCGCAAGTTCAGAGCTATCGATTAGCAAAAAAATAAAATAAAAGGAGGGTTCCTGTCAATTCGATCCGTCCTATTATTAGAAGATAGCGAGGTCTTGGCAAATTAACCAATGCCAGAGCGGCACCTCACCTGCTGCCACAATACCAAAAGGTCAGGAGGAGCCAGAGTTCCTGAGTTTGCACCGGCCAGGGGGTCAGATGTCAAGTAAAGTCCCAAAGCGATGCAGAGAAGCGTGCTGGCTACACACCAGAGACGCGGAGGAGAGCTGATGCAAGGTCCGCAATTGTCGGGGGCTTCAGAACCTTCTAAAATCATCCCAGTTCTCAAGAAGGTCAGTTCACCCGTCCGGGTACACCCATATTCATGCAGCCTCACTTTTGTAATCCAGGGTCTTGCTTTCTCCCATGAGCAAGCTATGTCACTTGAAGTTAGGGGGATCAAGGGAGGGGTGTTTGACTGCACGGAGATTAAAGGCGCTATTACAGCAGTGCAGTGTATAGCGTTGAGGCATGGGGGAGCTTGTGAGCAAAATTGAATCTTTGCTTGTTCAGTTACAGTCTCAGCACACGGCTCCTCGCATTCCTGGTCTCCCCTAATAACAGATCTCAAACTATAAAAGTGATGCATCATACAGTGTTCCAGGTTTCTCAAAGAAAGATTTCAGGTCACTATATGAAACCTCCATGATAAAGTGTTGGTGCTTTATGTCTGAGTCTACTAGCTTGGGGTTGTGCATAAAGGCTAGCAAAATGGCGTTTCAGATCGCGTGGTCTCACTGAAGGGTGCGTGCCTCACTTCTATCTGCAGCTCAGATATATTTCAGAATCTTGCAATGTGCTGAAGAAGCCTTAGTGATCTTTAGAAGGAAAAGAAAATAGGATTTCAGGGTCCCTCTTCATTATCTAAAGCATATATTCCGATATCAGATCTGGGAGCTGCGATGAAACATGTCTGATCTCCACGGTAGTTGGCTCCGCCCCCGTGCATGTAATTTTAAGACACTTTTAAATTCACTTCTATTTTCAAATGTGCTTTGTTCTCTTGCTATCCCTTGTTGAAAAAGAATATGCACATATTCTATATTAGTGGGAGCTAGCTGTTGATTGGTGCCTGCACATGATTGGTGCCTGCACACATTTGTCTCTTTTGATTGGCTAACTAAATGTGCTCATCTAGCTGCCAGTAGTGCAATGCTGTTCATTCAGCAAAGGATAACAAGAGAATGAAGCAAGTTTAATAATAGAAGTATATTGGAAAGTTGTTTAAAATTGTATTTTCTTTTCGAATCATGAAAGAAAATGTTGGGGTTTCCTGCCCCTTTAAAAATTAGAGAGCGTTAAATAGCAGAGATAGGGCTGAGCAGCAGAGAGAGAGTTAAACAGCAGACATTACTGTGAGTTTAGCTACTACTTTATTGTGAATATTATATTTATATTACCAGATGTGTTAGGGTGTGAGAGGAAGAAATAACACTGATAAAATATAAAATAAAAGGGCCATACATAGATGAGTCTTCTGCCAAAATCACCAGTTGTGAGTGCCAGGAATTGCAGGTGATTATGCCTGGTATATTGTTATCTCTATGTTGTTACCAATATCACATGTGACTCTGTTAATTAATAACACTAATAGTAGCAGCTGTTATTTTCATTCATTATTAGTTTAGAATAAATAGTTTGCAATGGGCACAAATTCCCAAATCTGGAATTCCAAAATCCAAACTTATTCTGAAATCCAAATTTTTTAATTCATATTTTTTTAAAAATTAAAATTGGCAAAAAATGTCTTTTTCCCCTTCCTATAAGTAAAAATCTTCTCTGCCAGTGTCTTTGTTTTTGTGCGTGTTTTGAAATGCAAATATGTATAGAAAACAGTAACTATTACCGTTATGATTATGATAGTACTATCTTTCTGATGATACTATGTATACAAAAGTATTACAAATATTATAAAACCGTCTTTAGGTTGTATGTATAAGCTGTATTAATGACATAAGATATTGCTGTTTACACTTGGTCGCATCCCCTCTCCAAGATGTCCTATTTTACAGATGCA
The DNA here is from genome assembly GCF_027579735.1 of Bombina bombina. Taxonomy (NCBI): domain Eukaryota; kingdom Metazoa; phylum Chordata; class Amphibia; order Anura; family Bombinatoridae; genus Bombina; species Bombina bombina. The sequence continues at coordinate 18,452,166 of NC_069508.1, forward strand.
AATATTACAAAATCCAAACTATTCTGAAGTCCAAACCTTTTCTGGTCCCACGCAGTTTGGATAAAGGGTTTTCAACCTGTATAACCAAAAACTAGTCTTAATAATTTATCCTTTTCATTTTGAGTATGTTGCTTGTCATCAATGAAGTGCCCATTTTTTACCCCCTGAGATCTGGTCACCCTAATTTTAGTGAAAATGTGAGACTACATCTCTAAATCTCTGGAATGCCCACGGCCAACCCCTTGATTTCTTCTGTGAGGTTTCTGCGGTGGTTTTTGTTTTAGCAAAATTTCTCTAATAAACCAGACATGCAGATAATTTACAGTGATAAACATTTATATAACCTGTTTTATGAGCGTGTAGTAGTTGTTCTTTTTACCATATTAAATTTACTGTGTGAGATATCATGTACTTAAAGGGACAGTATAGCCAAAATTAAAGCTATGCTCTTCAACAAATAATAGCAAGCAAATTTGATAATAGAAGTAAATTGTTGTTTAAAACTGCTCTATCTGAATCATGGATGTTTAATCTTGGCTTTACTGTCCATTTAATAATCTATATTTGCTAATAGCAGGAGCACCCACTAATAAAAACATGTATAAGACTAATCTCTATGAATTTTGAATGTGAGCTCATCTGATGAGCAATGCTCCTCTGTAGCCCATTACCCAGTGCCAAATCTCATCTCAAGGCTATTTCTGAACATGGATGTTTAAGAATAATTTCTCTACAAACCATCTGATTCAGACCGATTTCTTTTCCTTCCTTATAATAAAAATGACCAATAAGTTTCTCACGACCAGCAAATAGACAAATGAAAAATGCGCTTGGTGTATTAAAGTCCTGTTGTCTTCTGAACACTTTCTTCCCGTATTTAATTTACTTCAGCAGTTGCTTCCCTTTGTTTTCTGTAAACTAATTATGATGCCATTAACGTGCAAGATCAGAAAATTGATTAGGAACAGATATTAAGTTACATTGATGATCATGACTTTCAGCAGAGGATTGTTATTGGCTGTTAAAGAGCAAAAACAATGAAATAACTGTTTAATTGTTATGTGATGAGAAGAGAAAGGGAAGATAAACATTTGTTAAATAAAGAGAAACTACAAATATTTAGGTAGCCAGAGAAAAAATGGTTCCCCTTAAAAATGTTGAAATGAAACACCAATAAAATAGGACACACTGACTTCACCCATGGGTGGTAAAAGGATGTATAATAGAAAACTTCAGTTTTATTCACAGGTTAATTAAAATTGGTATAATATAGTGATCACTTTCTTACAGCAAACAACTTAACATTCCTCACAATTAACTTTTATAATTTAAATTCTCCATGACGTTTTGCCCATGGGAGTAACCAGTTGATAAAAAGTGCTGAAGAGTATACACTAGAGGATTCAGTAGCTATGCTGATTTTTTTTTTCTTGATGTACAGTTTATAGAACAGACCACCACCCGCAGAAGACATTTATACCTTTTGTAATAATATATGTAAATAAAAGCAAATTACTGATCAATCAAGAGTCTTATAAAATGTCACCTTGATTTAAATTTGAAAATTGGAAATATGTCTGGAGTCATTTTTAACCCTTAAGCCTATGCTCTGACTCCCGGCTCTTACCCATTACTGCTGCTATTACTGTAAACTTAAACTCTTATCCCTAACTCTTAACCTATCGTCAAGCCCATAATCCACACCCCTAAATTCTGCCTCTAACCCTAAGCCTAAGCTTTATTACCCAAACCAATGCTGTTACTCCTAACCCAACCCCATAAATGCTGCCTCTAAACATAAACCTAAGCTTTATTACCCAAACCAATGCTGTTACTCCTAACCCAACCCCATATATGCTGCCTCTAACCATAAACCTAAGCTTTATTAGACAAACCAATGCTGTTACTCCTAACCCAAACCCATAAATGCTGCCTCTAACCATAAACCTAAGCTTTAGTCTCTGCACCTATGCTGTAACTCCTAACCCAAACCCATAAATGCTGCCTCTAACGATAAACCTAAGCTTTAGTCTCTGAACCTATGCTGTTACTCCTAACAAACCCTTAAATGCTTCTTCTAACGTTAAACCTAAGCTTTAGTCTCTGAACCTATGCTTTTACTCCTAACCCAAACACATAAATGCTGCCTCTAACCTTAAACCTAAGCTTTAGTCTCTGAACCTATACTGTAACTCCTAACTCAAACCCATAAATGCTGCCTCTAATCATAAACCTAAGCTTTAGTCTCTAAACCTATGCTGTTACTCCTAGCCCAAACCCATAAATGCTGCCTCTAACGCTAAACCTAAGCTTTAGTCCCTAAACCTATGCTGTTACTCCTAACCCAAACCCATAAATGCTGCCTCTAACCTTAAACCTAAGCTTTAGTCTCTAAACCTATGCTGTTACTCCTAGCCCAAACCCATAAATGCTGCCTCTAACGCTAAACCTAAGCTTTAGTCCCTAAACCTATGCTGTTACTCCTAACCCAAACCCATAAATGCTGCCTCTAACCTTAAACCTAAGCTTTAGTCTCTGAACCTATACTGTAACGCCTAACCCAAACCCATAAATGCTGCCTCTAACCTTAAACCTAAGCTTTAGTCTCTGAACCTATACTGTAACGCCTAACCCAAACGCATAAATGCTGCCTCTAATCATAAACCTAAGCTTTAGTCTCTGAACCTATACTGTAACTCCTAACTCAAACCCATAAATGCTGCCTCTAATCATAAACCTAAGCTTTAGTCTCTGAACCTATGCTGTTACTCCTAACCCAAACCCATAAATGCTGCCTCTAATCATAAACCTAAGCTTTAGTCTCTGAACCTATGCTGTTACTCCTAACCCAAACCCATAAATGCTGCCTCTAACCCTAAACCTAAGCTTAAGTCCCTAAACATATGCTGTTACTCCTAACCCAAACCCATAAATGCTGCCTCTAATCATAAACCTAAGCTTTAGTCTCTGAACCTATACTGTAACTCCAAACTCAAACCCATAAATACTGCCTCTAATAATAAACCTAAGCTTTAGTCTCTGAACCTATGCTGTTACTCCTAACCCAAACCCATAAATGCTGCCTCTAATCATAAACCAAAGCTTTAGTCTCGGAACCTATACTGTAACTCCTAACCCAAACCCATAAATGCAGCTTCTAACGATAAACCTAAGCTTTAGTCTCTGAACCTATACTGTAACTCCTAACCCAAACCCACAAATGCTGCCTCTAACGCTAAACCTAAGCTTTAGTCTCTGAACCTATGCTGTAACTCCTAACCCAAACCCACAAATGCTGCCTCTAACGCTAAACCTAAGCTTTAGTCTCTGAACCTATGCTATTACTCCTAACCCAAACCCATAAATGCTGCCTCTAATCATAAACCTAAGCTTTAGTCTCTGAACATATGCTGTTACTCCTAACCCAAACCCATAAATGCTGCCTCTAACCCTAAACCTAAGCTTAAGTCCCTAAACCTATACTGTTACCCCTAACCCAAACCCATAAATGCTGCCTCTAACCCTAAACCTAAGCTTTAGTCTCTGAACCTATACTGTAACTCCTAACCCAAACCCATAAATGCTGCCTCTAATCATAAACCTAAGCTTTAGTCTCTGAACCTATGCTGTTACCCCTAACCCAAACCCATAAATGCTGCCTCTAACCCTAAACCTAAGCTTTAGTCTCTAAACCTATACTGTAACTCCTAACTCAAACCCATAAATGCTGCCTCTAATCATAAACCTAAGCTTTAGTCTCTGAACCTATGCTGTTACCCCTAACCCAAACCCATAAATACTACCTCTAACCCTAAACCTAAGCTTAAATCCCTAAACCTATGCTGTTACTCCTAACCCAAACCCATAAATGCTGCCTCTAACCCTAAACCTAAGCTTAAATCCCTAAACCTATGCTGTTACTCCTAACCCAACCCCATAAATGCTGCCTCTAACCCTAAACCTAAGCTTAAATCCCTAAACCTATGCTGTTACTCCTAACTCAAACCCATAAATGCTGCCTCTAATCATAAACCTAAGCTTTAGTCTCTGAACCTATGCTGTTACTCCTAACCCAAACCCATAAATGCTGCCTCTAACCCTAAACCTAAGCTTAAATCCCTAAACCTATGCTGTTACTCCTAACCCAACCCCATAAATGCTGCCTCTAACACTAAACCTAAGCTTTAGTCCCTAAACCTATGCTGTTACTCCTAACACAAACCCATAAATGCTGCCTTTAACCATAAACCTAAGCTTTAGTCCCTAAACCTATGCTGTTACTCCTAACCCAAACCCATAAATGCTGCCTCTAACACTAAACCTAAGCTTAAGTCCCTAAACCTATACTGTTACTCCTAACACAAACCCATAAATGCTGCCTCTAACCCTAAACCTAAGCTTAAATCCCTAAACCTATGCTGTTACTCCTAACCCAACCCCATAAATGCTGCCTCTAACCCTAAACCTAAGCTTAAATCCCTAAACCTATGCTGTTACTCCTAACTCAAACCCATAAATGCTGCCTCTAACCCTAAACCTAAGCTTAAATCCCTAAACCTATGCTGTTACTCCTAACTCAACCCCATAAATGCTGCCTCTAACCCTAAACCTAAGCTTAAATCCCTAAACCTATGCTGTTACTCCTAACTCAAACCCATAAATGCTGCCTCTAATCATAAACCTAAGCTTTAGTCTCTGAACCTATGCTGTTACTCCTAACCCAAACCCATAAATGCTGCCTCTAACCCTAAACCTAAGCTTAAATCCCTAAACCTATGCTGTTACTCCTAACCCAAACCCATAAATGCTGCCTCTAACCCTAAACCTAAGCTTTAGTCCCTAAACCTATGCTGTTACTCCTAACCCAAACCCATAAATGCTGCCTCTAACCCTAAACCTAAGCTTAAATCCCTAAACCTATGCTGTTACTCCTAACCCAACCCCATAAATGCTGCCTCTAACACTAAACCTAAGCTTTAGTCCCTAAACCTATGCTGTTACTCCTAACCCAACCCCATAAATGCTGCCTCTAACACTAAACCTAAGCTTTAGTCCCTAAACCTATGCTGTTACTCCTAACACAAACCCATAAATGCTGCCTTTAACCATAAACCTAAGCTTTAGTCCCTAAACCTATGCTGTTACTCCTAACCCAACCCCATAAATGCTGCCTCTAACACTAAACCTAAGCTTTAGTCCCTAAACCTATGCTGTTACTCCTAACCCAACCCCATAAATGCTGCCTCTAACACTAAACCTAAGCTTTAGTCCCTAAACCTATGCTGTTACTCCTAACACAAACCCATAAATGCTGCCTCTAACACTAAACCTAAGCTTTAGTCCCTAAACCTATGCTGTTACTCCTAACCCAAACCCATAAATGCTGCCTCTAACACTAAACCTAAGCTTTAGTCCCTAAACCTATGCTGTTACTCCTAACCCAACCCCATAAATACTGCCTCTAACACTAAACCTAAGCTTTAGTCCCTAAACCTATGCTGTTACTCCTAACCCAACCCCATAAATGCTGCCTCTAACACTAAACCTAAGCTTTAGTCCCTAAACCTATGCTGTTACTCCTAACACAAACCCATAAATGCTGCCTCTAACACTAAACCTAAGCTTTAGTCCCTAAACCTATGCTGTTACTCCTAACCCAACCCCATAAATGCTGCCTCTAACCATAAACCTAAGCTTTAGTCCCTAAACCTATGCTGTTACTCCTAACCCAACCCCATAAATGCTGCCTCTAACCATAAACCTAAGCTTTAGTCCCTAAACCTATGCTGTTACTCCTAACACAAACCCATAAATGCTGCCTCTAACACTAAACCTAAGCTTTAGTCCCTAAACCTATGCTGTTACTCCTAACACAAACCCATAAATGCAGCTTCTAACACTAAACCTAAGCTTTAGTCCCTAAACCTATGCTGTTACTCCTAACCCAAACCCATAAATGCTGCCTCTAACACTAAACCTAAGCTTTAGTCCCTAAACCTATACTGTAACTCCTAACCCAAACCCATAAATGCTGCCTCTAACCCTAAACCTAAGCTTTAGTCCCTAAACCTATGCTGTTACTCCTAACCCAAACCCATAAATGCTGCCTCTAACCCTAAACCTAAGCTTAAATCCCTAAACCTATGCTGTTACTCCTAAACCAACCCCATAAATGCTGCCTCTAACCCTAAACCTAAGCTTAAATCCCTAAACCTATGCTGTTACTCCTAACTCAAACCCATAAATGCTGCCTCTAATCATAAACCTAAGCTTTAGTCTCTGAACCTATGCTGTTACTCCTAACCCAAACCCATAAATGCTGCCTCTAACCCTAAACCTAAGCTTAAATCCCTAAACCTATGCTGTTACTCCTAACCCAAACCCATAAATGCTGCCTCTAACCCTAAACCTAAGCTTTAGTCCCTAAACCTATGCTGTTACTCCTAACCCAAACCCATAAATGCTGCCTCTAACCCTAAACCTAAGCTTAAATCCCTAAACCTATGCTGTTACTCCTAACCCAACCCCATAAATGCTGCCTCTAACACTAAACCTAAGCTTTAGTCCCTAAACCTATGCTGTTACTCCTAACCCAACCCCATAAATGCTGCCTCTAACACTAAACCTAAGCTTTAGTCCCTAAACCTATGCTGTTACTCCTAACACAAACCCATAAATGCTGCCTTTAACCATAAACCTAAGCTTTAGTCCCTAAACCTATGCTGTTACTCCTAACCCAACCCCATAAATGCTGCCTCTAACACTAAACCTAAGCTTTAGTCCCTAAACCTATGCTGTTACTCCTAACCCAACCCCATAAATGCTGCCTCTAACACTAAACCTAAGCTTTAGTCCCTAAACCTATGCTGTTACTCCTAACACAAACCCATAAATGCTGCCTCTAACACTAAACCTAAGCTTTAGTCCCTAAACCTATGCTGTTACTCCTAACCCAAACCCATAAATGCTGCCTCTAACACTAAACCTAAGCTTTAGTCCCTAAACCTATGCTGTTACTCCTAACCCAACCCCATAAATGCTGCCTCTAACACTAAACCTAAGCTTTAGTCCCTAAACCTATGCTGTTACTCCTAACCCAACCCCATAAATGCTGCCTCTAACACTAAACCTAAGCTTTAGTCCCTAAACCTATGCTGTTACTCCTAACACAAACCCATAAATGCTGCCTCTAACACTAAACCTAAGCTTTAGTCCCTAAACCTATGCTGTTACTCCTAACCCAACCCCATAAATGCTGCCTCTAACCCTAAACCTAAGCTTTAGTCCCTAAACCTATGCTGTTACTCCTAACCCAACCCCATAAATGCTGCCTCTAACCCTAAACCTAAGCTTTAGTCCCTAAACCTATGCTGTTACTCCTAACCCAAACCCATAAATGCTGCCTCTAACCCTAAACCTAAGCTTTAGTCCCTAAACCTATGCTGTTACTCCTAACCCAACCCCATAAATGCTGCCTCTAATCATAAACCTAAGCTTTAGTCCCTAAACCTATGCTGTTACTCCTAACCCAACCCCATAAATGCTGCCTCTAACACTAAACCTAAGCTTTAGTCCCTAAACCTATGCTGTAACTCCTAACCCAAACCCATAAATGCTGCCTCTAACACTAAACCTAAGCTTTAGTCTCTGAACCTATACTGTAACTCCTAACCCAACCCCATAAATGCTGCCTCTAACCCTAAACCTAAGCTTTAGTCCCTAAACCGATGCTGTTACTCCTAACACAAACCCATAAATGCTGCCTTTAACCATAAACCTAAGCTTTAGTCCCTAAACCTATGCTGTTACTCCTAACCCAACCCCATAAATGCTGCCTCTAACACTAAACCTAAGCTTTAGTCCCTAAACCTATGCTGTTACTCCTAACCCAACCCCATAAATGCTGCCTCTAACACTAAACCTAAGCTTTAGTCCCTAAACCTATGCTGTTACTCCTAACTCAAACCCATAAATGCTGCCTCTAACCCTAAACCTAAGCTTTAGTCCCTAAACCTATGCTGTTACTCCTAACCCAAACCCATAAATGCTGCCTCTAACCCTAAACCTAAGCTTTAGTCCCTAAACCTATGCTGTTACTCCTAACCCAAACCCATAAATGCTGCCTCTAACACTAAACCTAAGCTTAAATCCCTAAACCTATGCTGTTACTCCTAACCCAAACCCATAAATGCTGCCTCTAATCATAAACCTAAGCTTTAGTCCCTAAACCTATGCTGTTACTCCTAACCCAAACCCATAAATGCTGCCTCTAACCCTAAACCTAAGCTTTAGTCCCTAAACCTATGCTGTTAATCCTAACCCAAACCCATAAATGCTGCCTCTAACCCTAAACCTAAGCTTTAGTCCCTAAACCTATGCTGTTACTCCTAACTCAAACCCATAAATGCTGCCTCTAACCCTAAACCTAAGCTTTAGTCCCTAAACCTATGCTGTTACTCCTAACCCAAACCCATAAATGCTACCTCTAACCCTAAACCTAAGCTTAAATCCCTAAACCTATGCTGTTACTCCTAACCCAACCCCATAAATGCTGCCTCTAACACTAAACCTAAGCTTTAGTCCCTAAACCTATGCTGTTACTCCTAACCCAAACCCATAAATGCTGCCTCTAACACTAAACCTAAGCTTTAGTCTCTGAACCTATACTGTAACTCCTAACCCAAACCCATAAATGCTGCCTCTAACACTAAACCTAAGCTTTAGTCCCTAAACCTATGCTGTTACTCCTAACCCAAACCAATAAATGCTGCCTCTAACCCTAAACCTAAGCTTAAATCCCTAAACCTATGCTGTTACTCCTAACCCAAACCCATAAATGCTGCCTCTAACCCTAAACCTAAGCTTAAATCCCTAAACCTATGCTGTTACTCCTAACTCAAACCCATAAATGCTGCCTCTAACCATAAACCTAAGCTTTAGTCCCTAAACCGATGCTGTAACTATTGACCAAATCACCTATCTTACTAAAAGCAAGAAGAAGAAAAAGCTTTGTCTCATGGACATGTGAGGTGCCATTGTAGTCAAATAAACCCTTATTATATCCTACATAATACAGAAGATACTCATATGTTGCAAATGATACACTTTTATATTATTAGTTTGATGAAAAATTGCCCTATATTTTTGCCAGTCCTGTTGGGCTGACCACAGTCCAAATTCTTTATAATGAGAGACAATATTTCATTTCAAGGGATAGCTAAGTGAAAATTAAACTTGATTCAGATAGAACATGTCATTTTAAGACACTTTAAATGTACTTCTATTTTCAAATGTCCTTTTTTCTTTTGGTATCCGTTGATGAAAAAGAATATGTACATATCCTGCACTACTGGGAGCTAGCGGGTGATTGGTGCCTGTATACATTTATCTCTTGTAATTGGCTCACTAGATGTGTTTAGCTTGCTCCCAGTAGTGCAATGCCGCTCCTCCAGCAAAGGATATCGAGGGAATTAAACAAATTTGATAATAGAAGCAAATTGGAAAGTTGTTTAAATTGTTTGTCTTATCTGGATCATGAAAAAACATTTTGGTCCCTTTTATAAATTTTACAGCTAAAGGGACTTGATAAACCCCAGATAACACTTTTTGGGGCCCATTTACCAAGCTCCGTACGGAGCTTGAGGCCCCATGTTTCTGACGAGCCTTCAGAAAACACCAGTTTTGAAGCAGCGGTCTAAAGACATTGCCGCAATTCAACCCGATCGAATACGATCAGGTTTATTGACACCCCAACGGTATGGGGCCGATTGGCCATGAATCTGTGGGGGGCGGCGTTGCACCAGCAGTTCACAAGAGCTGTTGGTGCAATGATAAATGCGGAGAGTGTATTGCTCTCCGCATTCAGCTATGTCTGTCGGACATGATGCGATGATCGTATCATGTCGGACAGACACATAATAAATAGGCCCCTTTGACTTATTAAGCAGCAACCCAATATTATTGTGAGTGAAGCATTGGTTTTGCTCATTACTGACATTACCTTGCCATATTGGATGACATTAAGAAGTCACATTACCAAACAGATACAAACGCTACCTCTTCAATCAATTAAAGTTTAACAAATGTAATAGTAAACACGATTTTATACTAATAAAATAAGAAACTCCATAACCCAACACGCAGACATGTCAACTATACCAATAACGCCCCTGTTCAAATCCCTTACAAGGTTACTTGCACACGTCACCTATTAGCCTCACTACACACTATAAAAAGGGATCTATCAACCCCCAGACCTTTCACTGTGTGATGTAATTGCTAGATCTACAGGATTGCATTGCTTTTAGAAGGTAGCATATTTTTAAGGGGTATTAATGGTAGGATCGTTTTAGGATTGTAATCACTTTAAAACATATTGACAATACTGTCCGAAATTCAGAAATTGTGAACTTTTGAAAAGAAGTGGAAGATTTTGATCAGCCCATACTTTGTAAAAATCAGTCTCCAATAATTTGCCAATTAACTTACATCTACACAGCACAGACTGAGTTTTAGGATATTGCAAGATTTAATTACGTCTTCTTCAAGTTTCAGTCCATCTTTGAATAGTTTCTTGGACTAACAATTTCTCATGTTCCCATTTGATATAAAGATTTAATCCTTTCCTGTTATCAGCCTGAAATAAAGAATTCTGACTTCTAGTCACATATAAAATTAAGAGTGCTGCGTTAAGTGTATCTGTACTCTGGATAAGAGATAATGTGAAATAGCTTTTTATTTCTTGATGCCTCTCCTCTCAATGCTTAGTACAGTTTTGTGAGCTTATTGTGCTCAACAAAAGCCGCCTCAGATCTACCAAGCTAGCTGAAGAGATGCTATATATTCTCATTGTGAAGAGATAATGTCTTTATGTCCCCGACTACTTGTCATTATTTTAAATTGGTTTCTTGTTAGGAGTCCTTAGGTGAATTTTTGAACAATGAGAATTTGGAATAGCTGAAAAAGAAATAAAGGACACTTTGTGATCAGTTCAAAGAATGACATTAATCATCTCCTTGTGAGTGTTTTGCTAAATGATAACGCTATAATTAGCATAAACACAAGTTGTAAGGAGAATGATTTTTTGTATGTCCAATAGGGGATTAAACAATGCATGATCAGGAAGCACATGTTTAACAAAGACACACTCAAGAACATGAGTTATAGGCTCAGGTGAAACATGAGGACAAATTGTGTTGGGTATATCTGGGAAGTGGAAGAGGAGAAAGTACACACATCTGAGGGATAGTGGTTTTGATTAAAGGGATATTAAATATCTATCTAATCTGTCTATCATCCATCTATCTATCTATCTATCTATCCATCCGTCCATCTATCATCTGTCTGTCTATCTTTCTCTCTCATATACTTTTTACTATTTGGATACATTACCACCACCCTGGTAGCTGTTCCTATTTGTTACTGAGAGTGCAGATCTCTGCCGACTTTGAATACGTCCCTTTAAACTCTGTACTTCATAAGATCTGGTATTTGGATACAGAGGCACCGACCTCTCCAGGAAGTTACTTCAGAGAATATCTTCCACATAGCGGATTTCTGAAGAAAAATAGTCACAATAGTGCAGAGTATACAGATGATGGCAAATACTGTGTGTAATATACTCACAGACAACACCGTTTAAAGCGAACTTCAAGGTTTATTAAAAGTCCAATGCAGGACACAAATTTGTTAAAGAGCTTTCACTTGTAATTATTGTATTATTTATTATTCACTTGTTTTATTGTAAGAAGCCTCATTACAAGTGAAAGCTCCGAATCTGAATCTACTAAGTAACTTCCTGGAGAGGTCAGCGCTGATGAATCCAAATACCAGATTTAAATAAAGCTGCAGGAGAGGCGTGAGGACGTTTAATTTGCTTTTATGGCTTGTACCTTTGTTTTATATGAATCTCTTGTTTCATAAGATCTGAATGCAAAATGCTTTTTAACTTGCAGGTTCATTAGCAATTTTGCATTGTTTTGCAGTCTAATGATATACAGTGCGCTCCCCACACTCTGTTTACTTCTGCTGTGCCCAATCAGGGACAGATACATAAATGAGCCTTGCACTAATCAAGCAACAACTGGGTAGCACGTAGCAGGGTCAGTTTCTGAACCCTACAGATTCAATATGGTGCCGCCCATTGCTGTATGGACAATAATGTTTTCAATATTTAAACAAAGGGCTAGATTACAAGTGAAGCGCTAATTTAACGTGTGCCTGTAAAGTGACTGGCTAATGCTACCGCAAGCTCATGGCAGCACTTTGCGTTAAGTGCAATTAACCAGAGGTCAGACCTAACTTGCATGGCAATGTGCGCTGGTATTACTGAGTGAAGCGCAAATTTTGCGCTCCCTTTGTAATATAGGTCTAATTCTTTTAAAAAACTGCATCCAGATATTCTCCTTGCTTTGAGTCAGTCTATAATGTATTTAGGGTTTATTCTTCCTTTAATTAATAAGAGGAATAATATAGACAGAATTTTCTACATAGTATTAAAACATAATCTTACTATAGGAATTTTCAGGACCTAACGTGTCTATGAACCTACAGAAATGTTTCATAATCAGCAAATAATATTAAAGAGTATAGATTATATTTTGAAAATAAAACTAAAATACTAAATACTGTAAAGAATCAGTTCAGTGATTGTTTCAGAGAATGAACAAGTCTACAGACAAGTGACTGCCTCAGATCATATACAACTTATGTCTAGAATGGGACAATGGGAAACACACAGTTCTAATCTGCTGCCAATTTTTTGGTTTCCACGTTTACTGCAATAGTTCAGTTGCTTTATACAAAATATCTGTTTTTGTATTTTCTGTTTATGTAGCTGTTAAATGCACCACAAGTACAGAGAAATTATTGTTTTAAATGAATACTGTGGCTATTTCATAGTATTTTGTTTTACCATCTGGTAACACGTTAATCTAAAAGTGATATTTGTTGTAGGTAAAGAGCATATTTACGAATGTTTGTTTATTCATTTATTGTATTATATTTGTATTCAGGTTTGAAATCTGAAACATTACAGGCAAGTTGTAAACAAATGACATTAAAATAAAATATACACTATCAATTAGCTATATAACATCCTCACATCAAATAACATAAGTATGGGGTTTTACAGTTAAACAATAACCAATTTAAATATGGCTGAGCATTAAATATGGTACCTGCAAGTATAGACCAAAACTATAAGTGGCAAAAGTGCACTTTTCATTTTTTATTTGTGTTATAATTTCCCCTGCTCACAACAGAATTTAATGGTAAAAATGTTAATGGATAAAATGGGTAAAAAATGGTTACTAAATGCCAGGGGAAAAGTAAAAATGGCTATTATTGGACCCATGTTATAGTCTAGAACAGTGAGGAGGGCAAACAGAAGGATATATGGACTGATAGTGGCACTGAAAATAGTAATACATATATCTCATTTATCTACACTTATATCATTTAAAATGAACCTTCTATATCACTGCAGACCATTCAGCTCATATCAGAATAATATAAGAATAGCTCAATAGGAGCTACAAATTCTATTCAGTTAAGTCACACGTGCTTCCCTCATTATAGTGTGTCCTCTATGAAGACGTAGAAAAAGCCCCTTATTTATACACTGGCTAACTCACTAATAAAGAAACATATATGTGATTTCTATTTCTTAGCAACAAAAGGGACCATAGACCTTGTTTAATTAGATTAAACAAAAATGTGCAATCAAAGTCAATTTTGAACTCAGAAACAAAATTGAAAGCCATTAAAATGAAGAAAATGAAGATCACCAGCTGAAGCTATGCGTAATATATGTAAATTTGCCTAGCAGTGCATAATATGCAACTCTACAATGACTCACTAAGTATAGTTAGACGCTTCGAGAGTTAATTAGTACAAAGTCATTAGATATAACTTAAACAAGAACAAGTAGGTCAAAGCCACTAACTATAAACAAATAATCGTTTCTGGTTAATCACCTATAGAGGATGAACATTTAGCTATGGGATATCTTACAGACAAAATGGTCCTCATAGGCACATAGTAGCAGGTAGCGCTGTAATATGGTATCAAAAGTTCTCAGTCTCATTTGCAAGTGGTCTCCACACACTTGTTAAACACACTCTGCAAACAATCTGCCCCTCAGAGTGCAGAGGTGATTGGCCATAAGAAGCGGTAGGCACGCGGCCCGGTACTGTGCACTGACAGACTTGGAACAGAGTCAGAGAGTAGAATTTTCATAGTTTGCGCGCTTAAACCTTTTCTTTAGTGATTTATTTTTAGAGTGCACAGTTTATCTTTCATTTGATGCTCTGCTGAGCCAGGGAGCAGCTCTAGGCATGAGATTTATAATTAATGAAGTGCAGTTTACATATTTTGTATGTGTGTCTGAGTTTTTGTGTGTGTGTGTGTCTGAGTGTTTGTGTGTGTCTGAGTGTTTGTGTGTGTGTGTGTTTGTGTGTGTGTGTCTGAGTGTTTGTGTGTGTGTTTGTGTGTGTGTCTGAGTGTTTGTATGTGTGTGTGTGTTTGTGTGTGTGTCTGAGTGTGTTTCCGAGTGTTTGTGTGTGCATCTGAGTGTGTGTTTAAGTGTGTCTGAGTGTTTGTATGTGTGTGTGCCTGTGTTTGTGTGTGTGTGTGTTTGTGTGTGCATCTGAGTGTGTGTTTAAGTGTGTCTGAGTGTGTGTGTGTGTCTGAGTGTTTGTATGTGTGTGTGCCTGTGTTTG
>NC_069508.1:18479385-18644385 GCF_027579735.1 Bombina bombina
CCCAGAGCATGAGATGATTTTGGTTTGCCTATAACACAGACAAATGTAGCTTTAATAGAGAGTGTTTCTATTTCACTCCGTGCGGAGGTGGGCTCCATGGTAATAGCGCCCCAGGGTTAGAGCTGCAATTTTCTGGGTCATCAAAAAACAATTTGAGGACATTTCTGCTGTAAGGATGGTGTCTTGTTTCTGAGCTCTTAAGAGGGTTTCCACAGTTAAATTCCCTTTTATTAGATCAGAGATTTATTTCTTAACTTAGAGCTGAATGTATCTCTGCAGGTTGCTGGTGTAGGTTGTGCAGGAGTTTTTCTAATCTGAGATGACTGGTCTAATCTTGTATCTAGATAGATATGAAACGAAGACAGTAAATGAGAAGAAACGTCACATGGGCTCAGTAGTATTGCATTAGGGAAGCCATAGAGGGGAACTAGTGTGGTAATTCACAAAATGGTTATTAGAGCCCCATTATCAGTTACTGTTTGTCCCCGGCTAAGAAAGGGCTTTGGCAGGAGTACTGAGCAGTCATAATGTGTTACTAGCAATAAGTTACTACATATAACTAAGTGTTTGTCCACACTTTATTGTCAAAGACTGAAAGCTCATCTATAATGAGATGCCTTCCCCTATAACATTATGCTTCCTTTTTGTATTTAGTATGTACCCATGAAATAAATACTATTGTGTTTATATAATATAATATATACAAGTAGGCACACAATTAGACACATATGCACTGGTATGTTCAAATCACACACACTTTCAAACATGCACACAAACAAGTGCACAATCACACACATGTACGCACATACACAGAACTATGTACACAATCACACACATAAACAGAAGTATGTACACAGTCACACACATAAACAGAAGTATGTACACAATCACACACGTGAACGCACATAAACAGAAGTATGTACACAGTCACACACATGTACGCATATACACAGAAGTATGTACACAGTCACACACATGTACGCACATACACAGAACTATGTACACAATCACACACATGAACGCACATAAACAGAAGTATGTACACAATCACACACATAAACAGAAGTATGTACACAGTCACACACATAAACAGAAGTATGTACACAATCACACACATGAACGCACATAAACAGAAGTATGTACACAATCACACACATGAACGCACATAAACAGAAGTATGCAGGGGCGTATTTAGGTTTTGTGCTGCCCTAGGCACTCAAAATTCTGCTGCCCCCCCCCCCCCCACCCCAGGTTTAAGGCCTTTTTTTAGACATAATATTTTTGGGGCAGGGTGTAAAAAAAAAGTAAAAAAAAAAAAGGTCTTTTTAAGTAGATGTTAATCAGGGCTTGTCACACACACACACACACACACACACACACACACACATATATATATATATATATATATATATATATATATATATATATATATATATATATATATATATATATATATATATATATATTAAGACATTATTTTGCAAGTCAGATGATTAAAGTGTTTATATCAGAAAAAAAATCCATCACTGTATGATAGTTTGTCAGTAGGTAGTTGTTTAACCTTAAACATCTTCTTTGGTGATTGACAGTTATTTAAGCAAAATATCTGCTTGGATAAATATGTAATGAATATAAAAACTGGCCTTTAAAAGTACTTAAAAAATACAACAGTAGTTATGATAGGTTTAGGAATTGTATCCTAGGGGATAAAGTCACGATACAATCATAATAAAGTATATACTTGTATTGTTTCTGAATGTATTAAATGCATACAACATATTTTCAGTTGTGTTTTAAGTCACATAGTTGTATAGATTCAGCAATAAATACTTATTCTTTGCATGTATGACATATAGACAAACAGTAAATGTACAAGTATTTAGTGACTAATCCGTTTAAGTATTTTAATGCCTAATGAAGATGTATTGAAGGGAGAAAGGCATATGCTGTTTCACAGTGGTCACGGTGTAGTGCACACTGCACTGTGTAGTCTGTGTGAGTCTCAATCACACGGTGGAGCCAGGAAGAATACCGTATTCCCTCTCAGTCCAGGCCAGGCTGCGCAAGTGACCTCCGCCTCCACTGTCAACACGACATGCGCATCCACATACAATCTCATAGGACAGCAATAGCTGGGCCAGCCATTTAAGTCATTTGTAATTGGTTGATTTAGCCACCCGGCCCTGAGTTCAGTAGAGTGGCCCTAGGGACTCCAAATTCTGCTGCCCCTTAAAAATCTGCCTCCCTAGGCACCGGCCTCGTTAGCCTATGCCTTAATACGCCCCTGGAAGTATGTACACAATAACACACATGAACGCACATAAACAGAAAAGTATGTACACAATAACACACATGAACGCACATAAACAGAAGTATGTACACAATCACACACATGAACGCACATAAACAGAAGTATGTACACAGTCACACACATGAACGCACATAAACAGAAGTATGTACACAATCACACACATGAACGCACATAAACAGAAGTATGTACACAATCACACACATGAACGCACATAAACAGAAGTATGTACACAGTCACACACATGAACGCACATAAACAGAAGTATGTACACAGTCACACACGAACGCACATAAACAGAAGTATTTACGCAGTCACACACATGAACGCACATAAACAGAAGTATGTACACAGTCACACACATGAACGCACATAAACAGAAGTATGTACACAATCACACACATGAACGCACATAAACAGAAGTATGTACACAATCACACACATAAACAGAAGTATGTACACAGTCACACACATACACAGAAGTATGTACACAATCACACACATGAACGCACATAAACAGAAGTATGTACACAGTCACACACATGTACGCATATACACAGAAGTATGTACACAGTCACACACATGTACGCATATACACAGAAGTATGTACACAATCACACACATGAACGCACATAAACAGAAGTATGTACACAGTCACACACATACACAGAAGTATGTACACAATCACACACATAAACAGAAGTATGTACACAGTCACACACATACACAGAAGTATGTACACAGTCACACACATGTACGCACATACACAGAAGTATGTACACAATCACACACATGTACGCACATAAACAGAAGTATGTACACAGTCACACACATGTACGCACATACACAGAAGTATGTACACAATCACACACATGTACGCATATACACAGAAGTATGTACACAATCACACACATGAACGCACATAAACAGAAGTATGTACACAGTCACACACATGCACGCATATACACAGAAGTATGTACACAATCACACAGATGAACGCACATAAACAGAAGTATGTACACAATCACACACATGAACGCACATAAACAGAAGTATGTACACAGTCACACACATGAACGTATATACACAGAATGCAATATATAATCAGTTTCAACTGATTATATATTGGATTCTGTAAGCCTCATTGAGGTTTTAAACTTGTATTATATCAGTTTAATAAATGTATATTTCTTCAATTTAGTTTATAGAAACTTTGTGGGGAGGGGAGCTTGTCACCTGGGAGTTGGTCCCCCCCATCCAGATTACTCATGGTTTATACAATTTCTATCCTATGATAGTTTTTGTGTAAGTGCCGGCCAGAACATACTCTTTTTCTCCCAAGTATCAATAAATTCATTTTATGTTCCCAGGCACCCCTGGTATTAAGTACTTAGTGTACCAGGGATACACCAAATTATACAATATAGGTGAGCTGACGCATCGTTTTTTATAATACACATAAGTATGTACATAATCACACAAGTATGTGCATAACCACAAACATACATACACAAGTGTGAAAACAATCATACATACAAGTGTGTACAAAATTACTCCTAAATTTATATAGACAATCACACACAGTTTCAAACATACACACAAGTACATACACAATCACACACACATAAAGGTAAATACGCAAACGCATACATGTACATACATATGAAAAAGTTTGTACACATTCACATACACACAAACATCGATAAATGTCGGCATTTATCGATGTGCGGCGGGCATGATACGCTACATTGTATCATGTCCGCTCGCACATTAATAAATATACTCCTTTGTCTTTAACCCTAGCCCTCGCCCTATCTCTAACCTTAACTCTAATCATAGCACTCGCCATAAGTCTAACCATAAGTCACACACTTGCACACATGTACACACAACTGTGCAACCACATACATACCAGTAAGAGCAAAATCATATACATGTACACAACACAAGTATGTGCACAATCACACCCAAACCTCAATACTAAACCTAATATAAACTCTTGCAATAACTATCCCAATTTATCAAGCTCCGTATGGAGCTTGATGACCCTTGTTTCCGGCGCTGTTCCAGACCGCTGCTCCCTAACTTGTCCGCCTGCTCTGAGACCGCAGACAGAAATCAACCCAATCAAATACGATTGGGCTGATGGACACCCCCTGCTAGCAGCCAATTGGCTGCAAATCTGCAGGGGGCGGCATTGCACCAGCAGTTCACAAGAACTGCTGGTGCACGCATTTATCGATGTGCGGCGGGCATGATATGCTACATCGTATCATGTCCGCTCGCACATTAATAAATATACTCCTTTGTCTTTAACCCTCGCCCTATCTCTAACCTTAACTCTAACCATAGCACTCACCATAAGTCTAACCATAACTCTAACCGTATCACTCACCATAATTTTAACCATAACTCTAACCCTAGCCCATGACCTAACTCTAACCACAACTCTAACTCTAGCTCTCGTCCTAACTCTAACCATAACTCTAACCCTAAGCCCTCGCCCTAACTCTAACCTTAACTCTAACCCTCATCCTAACTCTAACAATAGCTCTAACCCCAGCACTATCCCTAACTCTAACCATAACTCTAACCCTAGCCCTCACCCTAACTCTAACTATAACTCTAACCCTAGCCCTATACCTAACTCTAACCATAATTCTAACCCTCCCCCTAAGTCTAACCATAACTCTAACTCTCATCCTCACCCTAACTCTAACCATAAATCTAATCCTAACCCTATACCTAACTCTAATCATAACTTTAACCCTAGCCCTCACCCAAAATCTAACCATAACTTTAACCCTTGCCCTAACTCTAACCATAACTCTTACCTTAGCCCTCACCCTAACTCTAACCATAACTCTAACCATAGCCCTCGCCCTAAGTCTAGCCAAAACTCTAACACTAGCACTATCCCTAACTCTAACCATAACTCTAACCAGATCCCTAACTCTAACCATAACCATAACTCTAACCTTATCCTTAATTCTAACCATAACTCTAATCCTATCCCTAACTCTAACCATAACTCTAACCCTATCCTTAACTCTAACCATAATTCTAACCCTCGCCCTTAGTCTTTTCCAGCCATGAGATGCATAAAACCTTTTGAATTTACCAGTCATATAAAAACACTGTTAGTGCACGGCCTGTTGAGTGACTTGTGGACCTCCAATATTTGAATTTTTGCTACAAAATTCTTGGCAATGCCTATTTGTTCCTTATTTCAGACACAGGTTACATGTGACATTTTTTTACAAACAGGCAGAGGAAATGCGCAGTGTATTTGTCACCTAATTGCTCTGCAGCAGTGACTTATGCAAAGACATGATAAACCAATAGCTAATTACTTCCCGTTATAGTCAAAATAGTGATTTTACAATCCCATGGGCAGCATATTATTTTTCAAAGCACAGTAGGCAAATAAACGTCCTTTGAGTGTCTGTCATTTGCTTCTCAAGTAAACCTTGAATTATCTCTGTGGATAATGGATAATAACTGCTTAAGTATAATATCTGTAATTTAGCGTGTTTTTAGCAAATTCTAAATGCATGACTGGGTCATAATATAATTGTTAAATGCTAGAAAGTCTGGTTCAGAACATAAAATGCCAGTTATGTATGTATTTGTCATGGTGCATCTATTGAAGCTGTCCAGCAGTTGTATAAATTGCTTTTACTTAACAATACCAAAAAAAATGAAATTTCCTTGCAGTGACTGCATTTTATTTTGTATACAGCAGTGTATTTAGGATTGTAATTTTACAAATTCTGATTATGCTTTCAAAGTTTCTGTGTAACTTTAACCAAATAGGCTCATACTTTGTATATTTATGTGTATCTTTTATAAACTACATTGCACTTCGTATTTCTGCTATTTAAAATTAGGCTGAAAAACTGAAAGCTTCTGTTCCCCAGAGAGCTTCATTACTTTCTATATGCCCGATAAGCAAAGTGATTCTCTAGTTTGGAGAGAAATAATAGTGCAGATTTCACAGGGGCTGAACTCAATTCGATAAGAAAAAGTGCAGAACCTGGAACTCCCAGAGAGATGTCTTCCATAGAAGTAATGAGGCTCTCTGGGATACCGAATGTCACAGGGGAGAGAGAAGTTAAGAGAATACCTGGGGCTGATATAAAGGGGGCGATTATCTAAACCTTGCTGGTTCTGACATGGTTTTTCACATCGACCCTTGCAGGGGCTGACCTGGTGGAATTATCTTAAAAAAGGGGAAGTTCCTGCAAGTTGAGAGATGTCTCCTATAGAAAGTAATGTAGCTCGCTGGAAATGGAAACTTTGTTGTGTAGAGTGAAGTTAGAACTTTACAAATTAAATTTAGCATAAAAAACAAATCACATTAGGCTGCTTTCTGTGTATATTATTGTCTCTTTTTTTATATGCATCTGTTGTTTTTTTAGGGTATTAAGTAGTTTGTATATTTTGTAACAACCTCGCCAGCGTTTAGTTTGCTAGAAACAACAAAGAGACCTTTAGGGTTGAAATTTTTAGATAATTTTGCTGGGGTTTGAGAGACAATTTCATAGCTTCCTATAAAGTGCCTATGTTTAGCTCATTTACAAAAAAACAACAATTACGCTTTGTATTTTGTACTTATAAGTATGAATTTCTACGCGTTTCTTGCACATCCGGTGCACTTAAATTACAATTTATGCCGTGCATATTTAATATGATGAATTCCTATGGGCAAGATTAAAAGTAGAGTGTTATGACTTTTACACACGTTATATGTTTTTTTCACAATCAATTTCAATTGTGCAGGTATTACAAATCTTTAAAAAAGGTGATTGCGCGCTTGCATTCACCTTTTACACAGCAGTCCTTTCCGCGCTCGAAGAGCTGTAGTTAACAGCTTTGTGCAACAAAAAAGTTTCAAGAAACACTTCAAAAATAAATGACAAAGTAAAGTTACACTTACATATTACAGTTACATATTAACACTGTCTAATAAAAATTATTTAAAGTGAAAGTAAATCCTAGCGTTTTACAAACACTCGGATTTACTATTGAAACAAATAAAGGGGACTTTCATTCATGAAGTATAAGATACTTTATGTAGAAAGCTCCTTTATTTGATTCAATCGATCGCCGTTTTTTTTTTTTTTTTCAAAACAGCTTTATTAAGACTCAAAAATAAAGTCGAGGTACAATACAGAATATTTCCGGTACATTGAAGGAATACATAACAAAGAATAATCTGTACTTATTGGTTAAAGCCGATCTAAATCAATTTTGAAAACAAAGTCGAGGGAAGAAAAGAAAGAAAAGAATAAAAAAAATAAAGATGAAGGAATGAGAAAACACAGAAAAAGAAAAATAATAAGAGAAAAAGCCCATACACAGTATATGTTTAACTCACATAATACAAAGGGATAAAAGCATGGGTTTTTCACAGTAATGCTAAAATGGCATGTTACTTGATTCTCTAAGAAAAAATTGACACACGTAATCTATCTCCCATAACAAATCAGAATAAATACAGAGTTCAGGTAGATGTATTTTGAAATTCTTCATAAATGAATGACTCCCAGATCATCTTTAGCTGTGTGTAAAGGGGCTCTTGTTTACGTAACACATATGAATATTCCTCTAACTCTAATAACTCGTGGAATCTATCATACCATTGGGGAAGGCTTGGTACCTCCGTGCGTTTCCAGTTTCTGGCTATAAGGGTCTTCATACAATTGCTGGCTATGAATACTATTTTTTTCTGGGGGGTGGGTAGTTTTCGTGGGATATTATTAAGTAACCATACCATGGGATCTGGTGGGATATCTATTTTTATCATCCTGGAAGTGACTTTTATCAAATTATCCCAACTCGGTTGAATGAGAGGGCATGTCCACCATATGTGTCCCATTGTACCCAAGGAGTTTTCGCACCTCTGGCTGATGCAAAAAGTTTGTTTATTCTGTGGGGTGTTAAATACCATCGCTGAATGATTTTAAGGTTAGTCTCCATAAGGGAGCAGGAGGAAGAAACTTTAGTGATATTGTTAAACATGTGTGACATGTCAGTCTGCGAGATTTCAGCGTTCAGCTCGTCTGCCCATCTATCAATGTAAGCTGGAACATAGCCCGGTGCGGGTGCCTGTAGCAAGGAGTAAGTTAAGGAGAGGGTGTGTTTCATTGGGTCTGCGGATTTACATAAAGATTCGAATGGGGTCAATATGCGGGTGATATTTCTCCTGTCTGGGTGTTTGAGGATGAAAGAGCGACACTGATATAAGAAAAAACAATTTGAGAACATATGAAGGCCGCTGTCTAATAGACTATCTGAAGATATAAAAGCTTGCTCATTGCTTATTTGATACATCATAATCGCCCTGGTATGTGAGCTAAATTTCGTTGCTCCCCAATTTTGTCCCGAGGGAAAATCTACATTGTTTGTGAGGGGTGTGAGGGGGGAGGACCTAGATGAGAGCAGTGGGTGCTTCGATAATATGAGGTCCCATGTATTAAAGGTCTCTTGGATTATGAAATTATTGTTGGATATCTGCATCATCCCTGAACTATTCTGCCAGCAGAGGGACCCCAAATGTTGGGAGTGTGTGATATCGTGCTCTAATTTTACCCACTTTTTGTGGTCGTAATTTGTGAACCAATCGATTATGCGTTGGAGGAAGACGGCCTTTCTGTAGTTTAATAAATTTGGGACCCCTAACCCCCCATTTTTTATAGACAGGTACATAAGATGTTTATTAATGCGTGCTTTGCGTTTGTCCCAGATAAAGTCCAAAATCTTATTCTGTAAGCTTGGTAGGAATCTATGGGGGAGGGGGATTGGTAGTGTTTGTAGAAGATACAGGATCCTAGGGAGAACGTTCATCTTGACAGAGTTAATTCTGCCAAGCCAAGATATATGTTTGGATCTCCACGATGACATGTCAGCTACCAACGTGTTTTGGAGGGGTAAGTAGTTGGCCTGAAACAAATTTAGAATGTTTGGGGTTAGATGTATTCCCAAATATTTTAGGGACACTGGTTGAATGCGCAAAGGGCAAATTCCAGTGATCTGAGAGGAGACCTGATCTGTGCAATGTACTAGGATGAGTTCTGATTTGGACGTATTTATCAAATAGTTGGAGACTTTTTGGAATGCGTCTAGCTCGTCCATTAAGGGGGGAATAGAGTTAACTGGGTCTGTTAGCGTAAAAAGAATGTCATCCGCGTATAATAAGATTTTGTGATTGGTTTCTTGTATTGTTAGTCGTATGTTAGCGTTGGCGCACACAGCGGAGGCGAATGCCTCAACTACACACACAAACAGGAGGGGTGATAGCGGGCACCCCTGACGGGTGCCGTTTTTTATTGGGAAAGATTTTGAAATTAATCCGTTGACTCTCACTTTGGCGGTGGGGGAAGAGTAAAGGGCCATTATTTTGGAGATGAAAGGATCCCCTAGGTTATATTTATGTAGAATCTCCCGGAGGAAGTGCCAGCAGACGCGGTCGAAAGCTTTTTCCGCGTCCGCCGACACCACCGCGAGGGGGGTATGCGTGGAGTGGGCGTAGTGGATTAATTGAATTGTCCTAACGGTGTTGTCTTTGGATTCCCTGGACGGGACAATCCCCACTTGGTCGCTGTCTATGATATTCGGGAGAAGCTTATTGAGTCTGTTAGCTAATATCTTGGCGTAAATTTTTAGGTCTACGTTAAGTAGAGAGATAGGTCTGAAGTTCGAGGCTCTGTCTGGGGGTTTACCCGGTTTCGGGAGAACTACTATATGGGCTTCTAGGGAGGACCTTGTAAATGGGTTTTTTTCATCTACTGAGTTAAACATGGTGAGCATGTATGAGGAGAGTTTGCTCCTGAATATTTTGTAATATTGGTCCAAAAAGCCATCTGGGCCTGGGGCCTTGTTACTAGGGTGGTTTTTTATGACATCTAGGAGCTCCTCTTGAGATATCGGGCTGTTTAGGGTCTTTTGTTGGTCTGAGGAGATAGATGGGAGGGCTAAGTTGGACAGGTATTTTTTAATTTGTGAAGGTTTGGGGTCAGATGGCTGTGTTGTGCTATCATGTTGTGCGTCTGGGAGGTTGTATAACTGAGAGTAGTAGGCCCTAAGCTCTTCAGCTATTTGTTCTGAGGTAAAAAGTTCCTTGCCGTGGCTGTTTTTCAAAGTTAGTATGTATCCCTTATGTAACCTTCTCTTTAATTTTCTGGCTAAGAGGGGGCCACTTTTGTTGCAACCTTCATAGTGCCTTTGTCTCAATTTGAGGGCGTTCTTTTTTACATTCCTTTCCTAATAAGTGATTGATTTGCGCCTTACATTCCGAAAGTTGTTGTGCTATGGGAATACTATCTGGTTGCTTCTTAAGTAGGTCTTCTAGTTTAGGGAGATTACTAAGGAGGTCATTGAGGAAACTATTGGTCTGTTTAGTTTGGTGAGCTTTAATGCTAATTAGGGCCCCCCTGATAACTGATTTGTGGGCTTCCCATAGAATTTTGGGATCGTTCACTGAGGTTTCATTGATAGAAAAGTATTCGTCCAAAGTCTTCTCTAACCGTTGGCAAATCAGGGGGTCTGTAAGTAAGGAGTCGTCTAGTCTCCACACATAGCATGAGGAGGGTCTGTCTGGCCACTTGAAGAAGCAGCACAACATGGAGTGATCTGACCAAGAATTAGGGACAATAGCTATGCTGTCAACCCTTGCCAGGCTATTAACGTCCGTCATAAAATAGTCTAATCGGGAAAATTTATGGTGAGGGTTAGAATAAAATGTATACTCTAGGCTCTCTGGGTTGTGTACTCTCCATACGTCATGTACAGTTAATTCCCTGAAGCAGTTCTTAACAGTGGAAATTATTCTGTGGGGGTGGATGATAATTTGTTTGAGTTGTCTAGGGTAGGGTTGAGGGTAAGGTTAAAATCTCCCCCCATTATTAAAGATCCCTTAGTGTTAACCAACAATGTATTGGTTAGAGATTTGAAAAAGGAGTCTTGCTTTGAATTAGGGGCGTACACATTCACCAGTGTTACCATTGAGTTATATAGTTTCCCGACTAGGATGATATACCTCCCCCCTCGGTCTGTTACCTTTGTGATTAGTTGGAATGGAATGTTGTTTTTAAAAAGTATTCCCACCCCATTAGTTTTTTGAGAGTTAGAAGCGTAAAAGGAGTGGCCAAATTTATATTCAAAAGTCTTAGGTTCTCGCCCTTTTAAGAAGTGGGTCTCCTGGGTGAACACTATGTCAGCTCCTTTTCTTCTAAAATCTCGTAGGGCTATAGATCTCTTATGAGGGTTATTAAGGCCCTGAGAATTAACTGATAGGAAGGTCAAGTGTTTAGTATGTGGAGCCATCAGATATGGAGTGCGCTCCTAAGAGCGATCGAGCGTCTGAGATTACAGTTAGGGACCAGTCTGGGGTGAGCAGGGAATATAATAGGAATACATATACCTGTTGAGCGGTATGGAGAATAATCATAAACATTTGTATAAGCTTTAAGAGAGTATGCACAGTTTGTCAATACAACCATTAAGAAAAGCCATAAATACATAACAAAAGATTTGAACATTTACCAAGAGAAAATAGTGCCGGGGTGAGACACTAACACGAAGGAGATTGCACAGAGAGCGCTGACACCATCTTTAGAATTCTTAGGAACTAAAAAGAAAAAAGGAAATTTTAACAGATAACTTTTCAAAACATACTGAACCTGGATTCATCTGGTCTCGGAATGTCCACACTCCAGAATGCAGAAAAACCTCCTTACATAAAAGAGAAACATTTCTGAGCACAGTGTCCAATTATAGAACCTGTGAGAGTCCCAGAGCATTGAAAAAGTCCAAGATGAAATTCAGAAAGAGCGGATCATGTTGTACTTCCCCCTGCATCTAAGGCGGATGACTTGTTTCTTTTCTTTTTGGGGGCAACCCTCATCCATTTAGAACGAGAGTCTCTCTGAGGGAGGCCTTGTGATGGAGGAAGGTCATTGCTGAGTGGTACATCTGAGGGGTGTGGATGTTGAAAGGACACTTGCAAGGCTTCTGAAAGTGGCTTGAGGTCCTGTTCAGACCTGTAAGTAAAGGTGCGGCCTTCATGTACAACTTGTAAACAAAATGGTAATCCCCACCTATATCTTATATTCTTTTCTTGTAGGGTTTTTGTGATGAATCGGATGTCTTTTCTTTTTTGAATTGTTGTCAGGCTCAGGTCAAGATAGATTTGAATGTCAGAGTCCATGAAGCGGATGGTATGGGAGGATCTTGCAGCTGTCCAGATTTTTTCTTTTTCTGTATATCTGAGAAATCTTAAAATCACATCTCTGGGTGGAGCATTTTGAGCTGGTGGAGGGCGCAATGCCCTGTGGGCTCTGTCAAGCTCCATAGCCTCCGCCTGTGGATCTTTTAATAGAAATCTGAATAGATCTTGTATGTAGCTGTGTAGATTTGCCACTGAAACTGTCTCTGGGATGCCCCTGATCCGTAGATTATTCCGACGACCTCTGTTGTCGAGGTCTTCGACTTTATCTTAGAGAATGACTATTTGAGAGTCGTGAATGTTGGTTTGTGTGGTAACGCCATCAAATAAAGTATTCAGGGACTCCTGTTCCTCCTCTACATATTCCAGCCTGCTCCCTATTTCATTTATATCTTTTTTCATGCCGGCAATTTCTGTCGTGATTATGTATTTCAAGGCTTCAAAATCCACCTTGGTGGGTAAGTTAGCAATATCTGACTTTAGTTGACAGGCATAGTCCGAGGTAATAGTCAGGGGAGCAGCCACGGAAGTTTGCGAGTTATGGTCTGGGGAGCTGATTTCATCTGCATCTTGAGAATCAGTGCTTGCAGCGAGAAAAAAACTACTGACAGAGGCCTGTTGGGTGCTGTGTGCTTTAGTTGGTTTGTCTGGCTTCTGATTTCTTTTAGATGCCATACTGCCCAATGTAACTCCTTGCTGATAAGTGCTGGGTTCCCAAGCTTAAACCTGAGTCTGCTGAAATGTGGGCCTTCAGTTGTTTCAGGGTTGTTTTAATTCGATTTTAATCTCTCTTTTTTATCATTTGGTATAGCTTGGTTATGTGTCCCAGGTGCAAGCATTTAAAAGTTTAGGTGAACAGGAGCCTAGTTTCCCATAGGCCCTAGGAAAATTCTGAGAGGCCTAAGGGCCTTATCTGTGGAGTATGTGTGGCGATCCAGGGAGTCAGAGGTGTTCAAAGTAATGCCTAGTCTGTTTCACCTCAATTATACTCTGCTAGTTTGGCAGAACCTAGGAAGCAGTGGCACTTGTGTTAAATGGAGCGTGCATTGGGAGTATTAAGGCAGGTTTTAGTGCTCCACTACACGCTGCCCGGCATTGCGTGTGTGTGTGACCCACATATATGAGCGTTGCGCTCGTTAGGCAGATGTAGCTGATGAGGATCAGAGAGCGCCTTTACTGACCTGAGGGGTTGCAGAGTAGTTGTGGGATGTGATGCGCCCGAGGAGGATTATCCGTTCTAATCAGGAGCGTGGGCTCTCAGGTACACTCGAGCGGCGTGCGCTGACAGGCCGCAAGCTAGGGTGGTTGCGATGCCGGGATCTCGTAAGGTCGCGCTGGCTCTTGTAACAGGCTGACTTATCGCCCTGTGCTTCAATGCGGGTGCTGTTCCAGAGTTCCTGTCATTAGTAAGCGGTTAGTTCTTGTGCTGCATTAACGCTTAGTAAGGTGTATCAGCCTCTCTACACACGGAGCTTCTCCTAACTGCGACCAAGCGCCATCTTGGTCAAGCTCCGCCCCTCCCAATCGATCGCCGTTTTTACCTGGTACAGCAGCCCACGGCTAAAAAAAAACTTGGCTAAGAGGTGACGTTTTCACCTCTTAGCCAATAGCCGCGTGGTAAATCTGATTTGGCGCCCATAGGAGCCGCATTTACCGCACGGCTATTGGCTAAGAGGTGAAAACATCACCTCTTAGCCAATTTTTTTTTAGCCATGGGCTGCTGTACCAGGTAAAAATGGCGATCAATTGAATCAAATAAACAAGCTTTCTACATGAAGTATCTTATACTTCATGAATTAAAGTCCCCTTTATTTGTTTCATTAGTAAATCATAGCGTTTGTAAAATGCTAGGATTTACTTTAACTTTAAAAAAATAATTGCACACAAAAGTTATAAGGGCTCAAAGATACAAGATCTCGGGTGTTAGAAAAAGAAAAAGCTGAGGCATTGATTTTACAATGACATACATACAGAAACATGCACTTATATGTATAGACATATGTTTAACTATGGAGATAATGAAAATATTTCACATTAAAATCTTATGCACATTAAATAATATCTCAGATAGATTTTCGCATATAGATCTTGAGATATTAATATACATATCTCGATATAAATAGATATATCTGTCCAAAAATCATCACATAGATAGAGAATTTTTTATTTAGAATTAAATAGAACATATTGCGTTGCGAAAAACTTTTCTAATATAAAATATTCGCATTTTCAAGTGTCATGGGCTTTGCGCAACAGATTAGGGTTTTTGTGTTTTTTGTTCATATTTATCTTCTCCATTGACTTCTATGGGGAATACGTGAACATGCACACAATCTCGCAGTTTGCATTACGCAGCTTAACGCGTGTGCAAAATAAGTTATTTCTCAACTTGTAATAGCTGCGCAACCTAAAATGTAAAAAAGTCAGAATGGGCGTGGAGTTTTAGCAACTGCTTTGCCACGCGACTTGTAATCTTGCCCTATGTAATTTATATATACAGTTTAAGTTATTGATTAACTATTATTTTTGGTGAACTATTATGTTAGGATTTATTATTCACCTTTACAATACAATTTGTTCCTTTGTATTTATCTGAGAGTGCTTCAATTATTGGTTTTGTATGATTTTTAAATTACAATTTTCATGATTTTCAGGGTAAATCGAGTCTTTAGATAATTCCACCAGGGAAATAGAAGTATTGTTGAGCATTCTTAAATAATCTTGTTAGCCAAGAGAACTTTAGATAATTGGTCCAAAGTCTCAGTTTGCTGCAAATGCAAATTAATCTGAAATGTTTTCACTACAATTTAAATTGCTTTTGCCACTAGTTTAGTATATATTAATTGTCTGTCAGTTAAATAAGTGTATTGTGGATTTTTAAGAAACTTCACATGCTGGTGAGATATTTCAGTGAGAACAGCTTACAGCATTTCCCAAGGATTGTGAGAGAGCTTTAAATGTACCCTTGGAACTCCCCTTTTCAGTCCAGGAAACTCCCCTGCCCCTTTCTGAAGCTGTATTTTATTTTACAATAGAGAAAATACCAAGTGCAATGTAAGTTGCAAAAGATACACAGAACACAAACTTTCAAAACAAGTCTAAGAGGCCAATTTATCAAGTTACGAATGGCCCCTGATGCCCCTGTTTCGGCGAGAGCCTTTAGGCTCACCAGAAAAACAGCAGTTATGAAGTTATGCTCCTTAACTGGTCCTCTGCATCTGAGGCTGTGGACATTAATATGCACCATCGTATACGATCGGGTTGGATGACACTCCCTGCTAGCCGACGATTGGCTGGAATTTGCAGGGGGCAGCATTGCACAAGCAGTTCACCAAGGGTGGGGGCCCAGCTTCATGTGAGTGATGCTTCACTAGTGTTTCTGTCTCTCACTACAGGGGTTAGTGTTTCTGTTTTACCAATTGGTTTTTATGTGTGTATGTATGTGACTGTGTGTATTTATGCATGTGTGTGTGTGTGTATTGTTTGTGGAACCAGCAAATTATAGACCTTGTTGCTACAGCATGGGGGGTGAGAGGTAAACAGTGTCACTATATATAGTATGGGGGCTGGACCATGTCACAGACTACTGTGGTCACTTTATAAAGTACTGGGACGGGTAGGGTCAGGCCAGCCATCTCACCGCCAGATTACAGACTGTCACTAACTCACTATAAACAGTACTGGTGGGTTAAACAGTGTCACTATATACAGTAATAGGGGGTCAGACCATCTCACAGACTGGGCACAGGGTACCTCCTTTTGCAGACATGTAATCTGATTCACATGTAAAATAATAATAATAATAATAATAATAAAAAAAAATGATATGTATCAAATTTACATTTTATTTGGGGTGGGTGGGTGGGACCCTTCTTAGATTCTTGCACCTGGGCCCTGTGGTTTCTAGTTACACCTCTGTATTAGCCTCATGTCACTCCTCCATAAACTCTCAAAATATTGATCATTAATGGTCCTAACTTATAATATAATGTAAAGGGGATAACAAAGGTACATATTAAGGGATTAGGGTGATGCTGTAGGTGATCCTCATGACCTGCTACCTATTCCTACCTTTATCTTTGGAAATTCTACTTTTATCAGCTTCCCTTCTTGGTCTGGGTAGTTATGTAAAAAGACTTGTGCATTCAAGGCATGTGATGTTTGGGGTTCTATAGTGTTTACTTATTCTTACTTTGGAAGTGTCAACGAAAAAGAAAAAAAACTACTTTATTCCATAAGAGCATTTTATTTAAAAGGACATGGGACCAAATCCCCCCCCCCCCCCC
The DNA here is from genome assembly GCF_027579735.1 of Bombina bombina. Taxonomy (NCBI): domain Eukaryota; kingdom Metazoa; phylum Chordata; class Amphibia; order Anura; family Bombinatoridae; genus Bombina; species Bombina bombina. The sequence goes on from NC_069508.1 coordinate 18,496,208, forward strand.
ACAATTTAGGAAGCACTTGCAAATTTACTTAATTCTCATGGTATTCTTTATTGTAGAGGAAAGCTATGCATCTGCCTGGGGCACTGTATAGCAGTATATATATATATATATTTTACACAGTTTCAGAATAACAACCTTTTTTCCAGTCATGCGACTGCTATTAAAAAGCATTGAGAAGCAGTGCATTTATTAAAATATCTAGTAGGTGGAGCTGTCCGCTTGTGTTGCAGCAAAGCCAAGCAAGCTGAAATTAATCAGTTTAACCAGACCTGAGCTAACGAGCAGATTTCAAAGGAACAAGATCTACCTGTCTATAAATCAGTCCAGATTGGAATGCATAGAAAGAACTGTTTGCAGAAAAATGCAAGTGAAGTCTGTGTTGTGTGATTATTTTATTAGGTTTATAATGCTGTTTAGCAAATGTTTTTGTTCATTTAACTTAGTTTAATTATATATTCTGTAGTGTGTGATTATTTTATTAGGTTTATAATGCTGTTTAGCATTTAAAGTCTTAATTTCAAAGCTTTAAAAATAATGTATTAGGTGCTACTTATGACAATTTTGAGAGGGGCCTGGAACCGATCTCCCTCACTTCTCATTGACTTACATTATAAACTGGGTTTCAATTTACAATAGTTTCAATTTACAACCATTCCTTCTGGAACCTAACCCCGGCGTAAACTGAGGGCTACATATATATATATATATATATATATATATATATATATATATATATATGTTGAAAGCATTCTTGCAAAACAGCTGCCTTATAGTTCACCAGACAGGAGCATACTCCTGAGCCTATGGGGTCAATTTATTAAGCTCCGTACGATGCTTGATGCCCCATGTTTCTGCTGTTCCATAACCTGTCCGCCTGCTCTGAGGCGGCGTACAGAAATCAACTTGATCAAATACGATCGGGTTGATTGACAACCCCTGCTAGCGGCGGTTTGCCCCCAAATCTGCAGGGAGCGGTATTGCACCAGCAGTTGATAAATGCCAACAGCGTATGCTGTCGGCATTTATCGCTGTGCAGCAGACATTATATGCTACATCGTATCATGTCCGCTCGCACTATAATAAATTGACTCGTATATATCTTCTTTTCAATAAAAGATACCAAGAGAACAAAGTACAATTTATAATAGACATAAATTGGAAATTTTAGTTTCAAGGCGTTAATCTCAACGCATTTGCGATGGGCTATATGCTAGCCATACATCGCTAGCACAAATCTACATTCGACTGCCTTATTTATCAACAAGTCTGTCAAAAACACACGTGTCAAGTACAACGCGAATAGCATCGGACCGTTGATAAATCTGAACCATCAATGTCACAGAGATGTTTTTGAAATAGCTCTATTTATAACTGAACAAATAATACATCTCATAGAAATATACCTGGATATATAATATTTTGCAAAAAGCTTCTATCTTACTTTTTATACTCAATTTTTTCTGATTCTTAATGCTCGAGTATGTACCTATCTCTTTGCACATACTTGTGTGTATATGTTTTATTTCTGAAATGTTTTGCAAACATATTTACATTTCTTATTCATCTTTTAATTTATTTTCATTCACAAATAATACAAATTAAAGTGCTGGCACAGTTTTTGTTCTACACCTGTGTATTGTTCCCTGATTGGAGTCTCTATTTTAAGACCAATACTACACGGGTGTTAAAATCATGGGCTGGCCTTCTAGATTAAACCTTTAAATTCTAAAACAGATCAAGAGAAGGAATCAAACAATGATAATAGGAAAACATTATAGAGGTGATTATAATTGCTGCTTTATCTGAATCATGACAGTTTAATGTTATGTAGACTATGCCTTTCTGCTTAAGATTATTTTGAATCAAACATATCTAGATTTTATTTGATTATAATACTCTTACAAGTGTTGACTCATGTATTTTCTGAATATTAAATTGTCTGATCTTTTTTTGGTAATGTTCATGTGACAACCAATTGTTCATGAAGTGAAAGTGACAGCCATTGTATGTGTTAGCAATTATAATACACAATCTAAAAAATGTAATTTACAATTTTTGACAATTGATTTGATGTCCTTTTATAAGACAATTTTTTGCATCATCAAAAAGTTATATGACCTTATACATATTCCCCGCGTCATATTTATCCCAGATATGTGGTACGTGCATCCCATCATCTCATGAATGTTATAATCCCTTTTTTGTAGTCTAACACTAACTAACTACTACTGCAACACCAATTCCACCAGTATTGATCAATTTGATTCGTTATTGAGAGTAAAAAACGTATGTTAACTTTTGATTCACTTAATTAATCACATGATTATGCATTTCCCAATAAAACATAGTCGATAATTGACTTATTTGGTGGTTATTAGAAGTTGGAGTATTGCGTGAAAGAAGGAGCAGAAATGTTGTGAGAGTTCTTTTTGTATTTGCTTTTCAACTATGAAAATCATCTCCTGGAGTAGTTGTTCCATATACAAGATATAGACCAATTCTTGGGAGAAATACTCTTGGCACTCTTATGCGTCTTTGTTGAGGCACATCTACTTGTGCAGCCTGTTGCTGGTTTATTAATCTCCTCCTTCTGTGTCGAAAATGTCAGGGACTGTGTTCCTTTCTTTCATTCCTGTATAAATAATAACTTGTCCCCTTGCATTGTAATGAATTCTACGACAGAGAGACAAAGATGAAACATAACATATAATTAAGGTAACATCTCCCTACTTGATTTTATTTAGTAATAAGGGCAGATCTTCTTAATATATTTTTTATCACAAAAGGTTAAAGGGACATGAAACATTATAAGAGTTTATGATTCAGATGGTTCATTAATATCCTCCTTCCGTGTCATAAAAGTATCGCAAATTTAAAAATATTCTGCATGTTTATTGTTACCTGTCTGTGACGACAAACAGCATAGAACAAAACCTCTTTTCAGACTCCCATTGATTTCTATGGCATTCACGGCCTCAGAGGTGGCGGTTTGATATGCTGCATCGGAATAGACGCGAGCGTTCCTATTGAATGTCCGCAAGACCTCACTGAATGCGGAGAGCAATACGCTGTCCGTATTCAGCATTGCACCAGCAGCTCAGAAGAGCTGCTGGTGCAACGCCGCCCCCTGCAGACTCGCGGCCAATCGGCTGCCAGCAGGGAGGTGTCAATCAACCCAATCGTACTCAGAGCAGGCGAACAGGGTTATGGAGCAGCGGTCTTTGTGACCGCTGCTTCATAACTGCTGTTTCTGGCGAGTCTTCAGACTCGCCAGAAACACGGGCCATCAAGCTCCATTCGGAGCTTGATAGATAGGCCCCAAAGTCTCTTACCTGTTCTAACGCTTCAGAGCAAATTACAGCCAGTAAAACAAAAACTCCTTGAAAGCTGAAATGTTGTCTCTATGGCCCCGTTTTAGTAATTATATTTTATAGGAATTCTTAGGAAGTAATGTTCAGAAGTGCTTGTTAGCAAATCCCCTGAATTTGTCTTGGAAATGCTTTGATCTGTTAGTAATAAGGCACATTTATAGATTGCTTTATCCGCCGTAATGTGTGAACAGAGTAATTAGCATCTCATAATTACCAAAACATTTTTATTGTAAATCTGCTAAACTAGAAGATTATGGTCGCACTCAACTTCCTCACACCAGTGTTGGGCACAGCAGCAAATAACTGTATCGGTGTTAATGAGCCGTGAGGAGACTGTCACTCCATCTGCACCATCTATGCCCATGTAAGAGGATATTTTTTTATTACAATACAAAACAGTTGTGCTTTATTAGCACCACCACAGAACACAAGGGCAGGTAGCACTTGATCTACACTGAGACTTAGTTCCTGAAGGAGTTGTTGGAAAATCAGTGCTAAATTAACCCACTTCTATAATGACAATGGGAAGACAATCAGTTTGGTTCCAGACATAATATATTTAAAGCTCTGAAATGCATGCTATACATGTAAACATGTATTAATATGTATTTATATGAAAAAAGTGTTACATCGTTGATTTAAAGGGGTATGACATATGGCAAGGTGTTGGACAGGGAAGTGCTCAAAGGTGTGAATATCCATATATCTATCTATCTATCTATCTATCTATCTATCTATCTATCTATCTATCTATCTATCTATATGTCATACACAACTTACTTCAACGAGGAACGCTCACTGACAAACATCTGATCCATCTTTGATGTAACGGCACAATGGAGGATGGGCGGGGACCAATACGAAGGCTGCTACCACAGGCGAAACTGCTACTCACGCCACAAACATATTGAAACAGGAATTCAAAAGAGGTAGCGCACTGGGCACAGGAAACCAATAGGTTGTATTCAAAGGTCGTCCACATCCATAGATAAAAAGTTCCAAAAAGTTTTATTTTAAAAAGTTAAAAACTTGATCACTGCTTACCTGAGAACCTGGCCATTAGTCTATTTATACTAAATGTTTAAAGAAACATGCAAACATATGACCCTACCTGATAGGTGAAGCATTTATATTGACATTTAGATAATAAAGTTTCTAAATATTAGCAATGATAACTTATTTCCTTTCAACATGGCACATATATGGAGAATGGTAAATGAGATCAGTTTATTCAAAAAGAGAATAATAAGCTTAGACTTGTATTCATGCCACATTATAAATATATATGAGTCTGACGATTTGAAGCATATTGAATATGATATATACATCTGTTAAATTTTTTTTATATGTAAGTAAACTTATTTCCTTATGTTTATCCTATAATACAAAACTTCAATTCACAATATGCAACAGTATATCATATAGCTAATCAGTAATTAGAGTATCAATTCCAAATGTGAGACATAATATCAGGGTGATAGACCTCTCAAGAGATAAAAACGAAACATAGAGCGCAGCGTTCAACCACTCATTCCAATGTCCATTAAGAATATGAAACAGTTATCTTAAATGATTCAAATATCTATCCAAAATATAAATATGCATAGAGACAAGGGAAAGGTACATAACATAATGATAATAGGAGACATTTTTATGCAAGGGGATTAAGTAAATAGATCTATGTCTCTTCTCATATTTAGACCCTGTGGGTCTCCTGTTTGTAGGGTAAACATCAAAAAGACCTCACTTCTATTTAGAGTCATCTCCCTATCTCCTCCTGTCTTCCACCTGGTTATATGGTCAATACCTTGAATTGTGAGAGAGGTACTGTCACAATTGTGAAACTGTTTAAAGTGTCTAGACACTGGGGTATCTGATCTTTCATCTTCAATCGATCTGAGGTGCTGCAAAAACCTTTCTTTGAGGGGTCTTTTAGTTTTACCAGTCTACTGAATTTTTTTTTTTAATAATTTATTTTTCCAGCACAGCGACAAACAATGAGAATTACAAATCAACCTTGTAAAGTATAACAACCAACATTATCACTGCAACAGCACTGGGTTTTCTTTTTGTTAAACTTCCTCAAGTCTCCTTAGCTCTCTTTACTCTCTCTATTCCTGCCTCTCCTCCTACTGCTATCTTAAGACTATGCATTTGTTTCCATTAATATGGAGCTATTGATCTTGATATGCTCCCTATCAGATTATTTCCTTCTCCTCTTCTTACATTGGTTAATATTTTGATATCCCATTTTGTATTCTTCAACAAGTTCTCATATGTCCATGGGGTCTATCATATCCTTGAGATAGTGAAAAGGATGTCTTCCAATTAGTAGAGAGTTGTTACACATGTAGCTATTAACCTAAAACCACACTTCCTCCACCCTCCCTATCTATTCCTCTCCTTCTCTTAAAGTTTGTACTTCCTTGTCCCACCTCGGGGCGTCACCCCCAGGGTCCCTCTTTCTCCGGTCATCTCGTCAAGTCTAGGGTCAAGTAATTAATCTGGACTCTTAGGTAATAATGTTCAATTTTCCATGTAATTGAGCATTCAGTATGTATTCAGTCTTTAAATGGGTAAATGATCTGTTTTTGGTGTGTGAGATCTAGAGTACTGATAAGGGGTTCCCACTTAGTCATGAATTTTTTGTCATCCGTGTTATATCCCCTTGTGTGTCAAGTTGTTCATATATCATCTGTTTCCTCAATGTTTCTTTGAGTTGTGGCAAACTCGGTGGTATAGGTAACATCCACTTTTTGAGAATGAGTTTCCTGGCATTGTGAATGAACTCTGTGTGTTTCCCTATCCACGACTGTGAGTGTAGAAATCTCACCATTTCTGTCGTTAGTCTGATTCTTTCCCCAGTGCTATTCTCAATCCACCTGTGTGCCATGCCCCCGAATTTGATTAGCTTACCAGTGTACTGAATTTTACAAATTTATATATATATAGATTTTTATGTATGCGTGTGTGTGGATTTGTATGTATGCGTGTGTGTGGATTTGTATGTATGCGTGTGTGTGGATTTGTATGTATGCATGTGTGTGGATTTGTATGTATGCATGTGTGTGGATTTGTATGTATGCATGTGTGTGGATTTGTATGTATGCGTGTGTGTGGATTTGTATGTATGCGTGTGTGTGGATTTGTATGTATGCATGTGTGTGGATTTGTATGTATGCGTGTGTGTGGATTTGTATGTATGCGTGTGTGTGGATTTGTATGTATGCATGTGTGTGGATTTGTATGTATGCGTGTGTGTGGATTTGTATGTATGCATGTGTGTGGATTTTTATGTATGCGTGTGTGTGGATTTGTATGTATGCGTGTGTGTGGATTTGTATGTATGCGTGTGTGTGGATTTGTATGTATGCGTGTGTGTGGATTTGTATGTATGCGTGTGTGTGGATTTGTATGTATGCGTGTGTGTGGATTTTTATGTATGCGTGTGTGTGGATTTGTATGTATGCGTGTGTGTGGATTTGTATGTATGCGTGTGTGTGGATTTGTATGTATGCGTGTGTGTGGATTTGTATGTATGCGTGTGTGTGGATTTGTATGTATGCGTGTATGTGGATTTGTATGTATGCGTGTGTGTGGATTTGTATGTATGCGTGTGTGTGGATTTGTATGTATGCGTGTGTGTGGATTTGTATGTATGCGTGTGTGTGGATTTGTATGTATGCGTGTGTGTGGATTTGTATGTATGCGTGTGTGTGGATTTGTATGTATGCGTGTGTGTGGATTTGTATGTATGCGTGTGTGTGGATTTGTATGTATGCGTGTATGTGGATTTGTATGTATGCGTGTGTGTGGATTTGTATGTATGCGTGTGTGTGGATTTGTATGTATGCGTGTGTGTGGATTTGTATGTATGCGTGTGTGTGGATTTGTATGTATGCGTGTATGTGGATTTGTATGTATGCGTGTGTGTGGATTTGTATGTATGCGTGTGTGTGGATTTGTATGTATGCGTGTGTGTGGATTTGTATGTATGCGTGTGTGTGGATTTGTATGTATGCGTGTATGTGGATTTGTATGTATGCGTGTATGTGGATTTGTATGTATGCGTGTGTGTGGATTTGTATGTATGCGTGTGTGTGGATTTGTATGTATGCGTGTGTGTGGATTTGTATGTATGCGTGTATGTGGATTTGTATGTATGCGTGTGTGTGGATTTGTATGTATGCGTGTATGTGGATTTGTATGTATGCGTGTGTGTGGATTTGTATGTATGCGTGTGTGTGGATTTGTATGTATGCGTGTATGTGGATTTGTATGTATGCGTGTATGTGGATTTGTATGTATGCGTGTATGTGGATTTGTATGTATGCGTGTGTGTGGATTTGTATGTATGCGTGTGTGTGGATTTGTATGTATGCGTGTGTGTGGATTTGTATGTATGCGTGTGTGTGGATTTGTATGTGTGTATATGTATATATGTCTATGTATTTGTAATATGTACTGTTGTAATAACAAATATTTAACCTCCATTGTAGAATTCTATTAAGCGCTACGGAATTTGGCGGCGCTATACAAATAAATGATAATAATAATAATTAAGGGGGTCGAATAATTTTGAGACTGCACAATTAATTAATAGTTGCATTTTTAGTTGAATTTGAGGAAACAATTTGAAGCATTTGTTGTGTTGAGCTATTTCAATTGCTTTTGTTTGATTTGTTAATTTAAAATAGCTGAAAGTCTGTAAATTTATATATGTACACACACATACACATATATACCTGCACACATACATATGTACACACACATTCACATATATACCTGCACACATACATATGTACACACACATTCACATATATACCTGCACACATACATATGTACACACACATACACATATATACCTGCACACATACATATGTACACACACATTCACATATATACCTGCACACATACATATGTACACACACATTCACATATATACCTGCACACATACATATGTACACACACATTCACATATATACCTGCACACATACATATGTACACACACATACACATATATACCTGCACACATACATATGTACACACACATTCACATATATACCTGCACACATACATATGTACACACACATTCACATATATACCTGCACACATACATATGTACACACACATACACATATATACCTGCACACATACATATGTACACACACATTCACATATATACCTGCACATATACATATGTACACACACATTCACATATATACCTGCACACATACATATGTACACACACATACACATATATACCTGCACATATACATATGTACACACACATTCACATATATACCTGCACACATACATATGTACACACACATACACATATATACCTGCACATATACATATGTACACACACATTCACATATATACCTGCACACATACATATGTACACACACATTCACATATATACCTGCACACATACATATGTACACACACATTCACATATATACCTGCACACATACATATGTACACACACATTCACATATATACCTGCACACATACATATGTACACACACATTCACATATATACCTGCACACATACATATGTACACACACATTCACATTTATACCTGCACACATACATATGTACACACACATTCACATATATACCTGCACACATACATATGTACACACACATTCACATATATACCTGCACACATACATATGTACACACACATTCACATATATACCTGCACACATACATATGTACACACACATTCACATATATACCTGCACACATACATATGTACACACACATTCACATATATACCTGCACACATACATATGTACACACACATTCACATATATACCTGCACACATACATATGTACACACACATTCACATATATACCTGCACACATACATATGTACACACACATACACATATATACCTGCACACATACATATGTACACACACATTCACATATATACCTGCACACATACATATGTACACACACATTCACATATATACCTGCACACATACATATGTACACACACATTCACATATATACCTGCACACATACATATGTACACACACATTCACATATATACCTGCACACATACATATGTACACACACATTCACATATATACCTGCACACATACATATGTACACACACATTCACATATATACCTGCACACATACATATGTACACACACATTCACATATATACCTGCACACATACATATGTACACACACATTCACATATATACCTGCACACATACATATGTACACACACATTCACATATATACCTGCACACATACATATGTACACACACATACACATATATACCTGCACACATACATATGTACACACACATTCACATATATACCTGCACACATACATATGTACACACACATTCACATATATACCTGCACACATACATATGTACACACACATTCACATATATACCTGCACACATACATATGTACACACACATTCACATATATACCTGCACACATACAAATCTACACACACATTCACATATATACCTGCACATATACATATGTACACACACATTCACATATATACCTGCACACATACATATGTACACACACATTCACATATATACCTGCACACATACATATGTACACACACATTCACATATATACCTGCACATATACATATGTACACACACATTCACATATATACCTGCACACATACATATGTACACACATACACATATATACCTGCACATATACATATGTACACACACATTCACATATATACCTGCACACATACATATGTACACACACATTCACATATATACCTGCACACATACATATGTACACACACATTCACATATATACCTGCACACATACATATGTACACACACATTCACATATATACCTGCACACATACATATGTACACACACATTCACATATATACCTGCACATATACATATGTACACACACATTCACATATATACCTGCACACATACATATGTACACACATACACATATATACCTGCACATATACATATGTACACACACATTCACATATATACCTGCACACATACATATGTACACACACATTCACATATATACCTGCACATATACATATGTACACACACATTCACATATATACCTGCACACATACATATGTACACACACATTCACATATATACCTGCACACATACATATGTACACACACATTCACATATATACCTGCATACATACATATGTACACACACATTCACATATATACCTGCACATATACATATGTACACACACATTCACATATATACCTGCACACATACATATGTACACACACATTCACATATATACCTGCACACATACATATGTACACACACATACACATATATACCTGCACATATACATATGTACACACACATTCACATATATACCTGCACACATACCTATGTACACACACATTCACATATATACCTGCACATATACATATGTACACACACATTCACATATATACCTGCACACATACATATGTACACACACATTCACATATATACCTGCATACATACATATGTACACACACATTCACATATATACCTGCACACATACATATGTACACACACATTCACATATATACCTGCACACATACATATGTACACACACATACACATATATACCTGCACACATACAAATCTACACACACATACACATATATACCTGCACACATACATATGTACACACACATTCACATATATACCTGCATACATACATATGTACACACACATTCACATATATACCTGCACACATACATATGTACACACACATTCACATATATACCTGCACACATACATATGTACACACACATACACATATATACCTGCACACATACAAATCTACACACACATACACATATATACCTGCACACATACATATGTACACACACATTCACATATATACCTGCACACATACATATGTACACACACATTCACATATATACCTGCACACATACATATGTACACACACATTCACATATATACCTGCACACATACATATGTACACACACATTCACATATATACCTGCACATATACATATGTACACACACATTCACATATATACCTGCACACATACATATGTACACACACATTCACATATATACCTGCATACATACATATGTACACACACATTCACATATATACCTGCACACATACATATGTACACACACATTCACATATATACCTGCACACATACATATGTACACACACATACACATATATACCTGCACACATACAAATCTACACACACATACACATATATACCTGCACACATACATATGTACACACACATTCACATATATACCTGCACACATACATATGTACACACACATTCACATATATACCTGCACACATACATATGTACACACACATTCACATATATACCTGCACACATACAAATCTACACACACATTCACATATATACCTGCACACATACATATGTACACACACATTCACATATATACCTGCACACATACAAATCTACACACACATTCACATATATACCTGCACACATACATATGTACACACACATTCACATATATACCTGCATACATACAAATCTACACACACATTCACATATATACCTGCACACATACATATGTACACACACATTCACATATATACCTGCACACATACATATGTACACACACATTCACATATATACCTGCACACATACATATGTACACACACATTCACATATATACCTGCACACATACATATGTACACACACATTCACATATATACCTGCACACATACATATGTACACACACATTCACATATATACCTGCACACATACAAATCTACACACACATTCACATATATACCTGCACACATACATATGTACACACACATTCACATATATACCTGCATACATACAAATCTACACACACATTCACATATATACCTGCACACATACAAATCTACACACACATTCACATATATACCTGCACACATACATATGTACACACACATTCACATATATACCTGCATACATACAAATCTACACACACATTCACATATATACCTGCACACATACATATGTACACACACATTCACATATATACCTGCACACATACAAATCTACACACACATTCACATATATACCTGCACACATACATATGTACACACACATTCACATATATACCTGCACACATACAAATCTACACACACATTCACATATATACCTGCACACATACATATGTACACACACATTCACATATATACCTGCACACATACATATGTACACACACATACACATATATACCTGCATACATACAAATCTACACACACATTCACATATATACCTGCACACATACATATGTACACACACATTCACATATATACCTGCACACATACATATGTACACACACATTCACATATATACCTGCACACATACATATGTACACACACATTCACATATATACCTGCACACATACATATGTACACACACATTCACATATATACCTGCACACATACAAATCTACACACACATTCACATATATACCTGCACACATACATATGTACACACACATTCACATATATACCTGCATACATACAAATCTACACACACATTCACATATATACCTGCACACATACATATGTACACACACATTCACATATATACCTGCACACATACAAATCTACACACACATTCACATATATACCTGCACATATACATATGTACACACACATTCACATATATACCTGCACACATACATATGTACACACACATTCACATATATACCTGCACACATACAAATCTACACACACATTCACATATATACCTGCACACATACAAATCTACACACACATTCACATATATACCTGCACACATACATATGTACACACACATATTAAACAGTATCTACCTTTGTATCCTTTTTCAGTCTAACACTTAAAACAAATAAATATAATGGTGACATTTTGACCCTCAGCATTTTTGCATGAACATTACAATAAGATCTGTTCATGACTTGGTTATACAACATGCAGAATAATGAGTAATTTACAACAAACTGCAGAACTCTTGATAGCAAAACATAGTCAAAATAACAAAAAGCAAAAAATACATGTAAGTGCTAAGTAGCAAGCAGAGGTATTCTGTGGAAGTTTAAACAGTTTTATACTGGATTTTTATATCAGTATCTGTGCATCTTATTCTTTATAGTAGTGTCTATTACATGCAGTTATATGAATATGAGTGTATACTGTCCCTTTAAACCTCATGACATAAACTGCAGGGTTAGAAATATGCCTGAAAATGTGTGTTACGAAACTTAAATGAGAAAAGATAAAAATATTTTGTTGTTTCAAGGTAAAAGGTTCCCTTATGATTGCTAGAAACACAGTTTTCCAATTTGACTTCCCTGAATGTCAAATTTATTATACTGTTCATGTTAGAAGGTAAAGCCATTTTCTTAACAAGCCTGTACTATGGCACTTTCATTAAAGATTTTATTTTTTAATAATAAATGTCATTCTCAGTTTGCCTTCCTTTCGTTAATAATTTTATCTGAAAGTGAAAGTTCATCTTGCAGCAATCAGTTTACATTGTAGCTGCTTCTTTTTAAGAGTAAAATTGATTCCGTTTTTGCCTTATCTGCTCAAGCAGAATTCTTAATTGATTCTCTATGTTGTAAAAGACATTTCCTGTAAGAAATGGAATAATTCTGAATTGATTTTAAAATCATACTTTATTTAGCTACTCCAGAGCACGAGAAGTACAGGTCAAGGGAACGAAATGGCGATTGCGCACCTCTCGGAAAGTCAGCATCCTGTTTAATCAGTGAATAAATAAATGCAAAATGTCAAAGAATACATTGATAATGTAAATGCACGATTTGCTGTATACTTGCGCAGATTACTGGTGCTGAGAATAGGCAATGCATCAGGTTCTAGAAATTCATAACGTGTGACATTTATCCTTTTCTATATAACGCACTGTTTCATTTCACTTTTTTTAAAACGATACAGAAGCCTAATTAAAGGGATAGTCTATTAAAGGGACAGTCTATACCAGAATTTTTATTGTTTAAAAAGATAGATAATCCCTGTATTACCAATTTTCCAGGTTTGCATAACCAACACAGTTATAATAATACACTTTTACCTCTGTGATTACCTTGTATCTAAGCCTCTGCTGACAGCCCCTGATCACATGACTTTATTTATTATCTATTGACTTGCATTTTAGCCAATTAGTGCTGGGTTGTGCTAACTCTTAAATAACTCCTCGAGCGTGAGCAAAATGTTATCTACAGTATATGGTCCATATGAACTAGCAGTCTCCTGCAAATAAAAAAGCATGTGATAAGAGGCTGTCTGTAGTGGCTTAGAAACAGGCAGACATTTAGAGGTTTAAATGTTATAACATATATGAATACAACAATAGCGCTTGTGCAAAGCTGTGGAATGGGTAGTAAAGGTATTATCTATCTTTTTATACACTGACAATTTTAGTGTAGACTGTCCCTTTAAACTTTCACTATTCAGATACGCCTAGATTTAGAGTTCTGCATTAGCCGTCAAAACCAGCGTTAGGGGGTCCTAACGCTGGTTTTGGCCGGCCGCTGGTATTTAGAGTCTTGTAGGTAAGGGTCTAACGCTCACTTTCCAGCCGAGACTTTTCCATACCGCAGATCCCCTTACGTCAATTGCGTATCCTATCTTTTCAATGGAATCTTCCTAACGCCGGTATTTAGAGTCTTGGCTGAAGTGAGCGTTAGAACTCTAATGACAAAACTCCAGCCGCAGAAAAAAGTCAGGAGTTAAGAGCTTTCTGGGCTAACGCCGGTTCATAAAACTCTTAACTACTGTGCTCTAAAGTACACTAACACCCATAAACTACCTATGTACCCCTAAACCGAGGCCCCCCCACATCGCCGCCACTCTAATAAATTTTTTTAACCCCTAATCTGCCGACCACACACCGCCACAACCTACATTATCCCTATGTACCCCTAATCTGCTGCCCCTAACATCGCCGACACCTACATATTTATTACCCCCTAATCTGCCCCCCCCCACGTCGCCGCTACCTACCTACACTTTTTAACCCCTAATCTGCCGACCGGACCTCACCGCTACTATAATAAATGTATTAACCCCTAATCCGCCTCACTCCCGACTCAAAAACCCTATAATAAATAGTATTAACCCCTAATCTGCCCTCCCTAACATCGCTGACACCTAACTTCAAGTATTAACCCCTAATCTGCCGACCGGAATACAAGCTCAATCTGATTGGCTGATTGGATCAGCCAATCGGATTGAACTTGAATCTGACTGGCTGATTCAATCAGCCAATCAGATTTTTCCTACCTTAATTCCGATTGGCTGATAGAATCCTATCAGCCAATAGGAATTCGGGGAACGCCATCTTGGATGACGTCACTTAAAGGAACCTTCATTCGTTGGGAGTCGCTGGAGGAAGAGGATGGATCTGCGTCGGCTGCTTCAAGATGGTCCCGCTCCGCGCCGGATGGAAGAAGATAGAAGATGCCGCCTGGATGAAGATGTCTACCGGTCCAGATGCCCTCTTCTTGCCGGATAGGATGAAGACTTCGGACCTATTCTGGACCTCTTCTTGCAGGATAGGATGAAGACTTCGGAGCCTCTTCTGGACGGATCGGTGATACCCGGCGTGGTGAAGATAAGGTAGGAAGATCTTCAGGGGCTTAGTGTTAGCTTTTTAAAGGGGGGTTTGGGTTAGATTAGGGGTATGTGGGTGGTGGGTTGTAATGTTGGGGGGGTATTGTATGTTTATTTAAATGAAAAAGAGCTGTTTTCTTTGGGGCATGCCCCGCAAAAGGCCCTTTTAAGGGCTGGTAAGGTAAAAGAGCTGTTAAATTTTTATTGTACAATAGGGTAGGGCATTTTTTTATTTTGGGGGGGCTTTGTTATTTTTTTAGGGGGCTTAGAGTAGGTGTAATTAGTTTAAAATTCTTGTAATCTTTTTTTAATTTTTGTAATTTAGTGTTTGTTTTTTTTGTAATTTAGTGTTTTTTTTTTTTTGTAATTTAGTTTAGTTGATTTAATTGTAGATAATTGTAGGTAGTTTATTTAATTAATTTATTGATAGTGTAGTGTTAGGTTTAATTGTAACTTAGGTTAGGATTTATTTTACAGGTAATTTTGTAATTATTTTAACTAGGTAGCTATTAAATAGTTATTAACTATTTAAAAGCTATTGTACCTAGTTAAAATAAATACAAAGTTGCCTGTAAAATAAATATAAATGCTAAAATAGCTACAATATAATTATTATTTATATTGTAGCTATATTAGGGCTTATTTTACAGGTAAGTATTTAGCTTTAAATAGGATTAATTTATTTAATAAGATTTATTTTATTTCGTTAGATTTAAATTATATTTAACTTAGGGGGGTGTTAGTGTTAGGTTTAGACTTAGCTTTATGGGTTAATACATTTATTAGAGTAGCGGTGTGGTCCGGTCGGCAGATTAGGGGTTAATAAGTGTAGGTAGGTAGCGGCGACATTGGGGGGGGAAGATTAGGGGGTAATAAATATAATATAGGGGTCGGCCATGTTAGGGGAGGCAGATTAGGGGTACATAGGGATAACGTAGGTTGCGGCGCTGTATGGAGCGGCAGATTAGGGGTTAAAAATAATATGCAGGGGTCAGTAATAGCGGGGGCGGCAGATTAGGGGTTAATAAGTGTAAGGTTAGGGGTGTTTAGACTCGAGGTTCATGTTAGGGTGTTAGGTGCAGACTTAGGAAGTGTTTCCCCATAGGAAACAATGGGGCTGCGTTAGGAGCTGAACGCTGCTTTTTTGCAGGTGTTAGGTTATTTTCCAGCTCAAACTGCCCCATTGTTTCCTATGGGAGAATCGTGCACGAGCACGTTTTTGAAGCTGGCCGCGTCCGTAAGCAACGCTGGTATTGAGAGTTGCAGTGGCGGTAAATTATGCTATACACTCCCTTTTTGGAGCCTAACGCAGCCCTTCTGAGAACTCTAAATACCAGCGTTGTTTAAAAGGTGCTGGGGGAAAAAACCATGTGTAGCTAACGCACCCCTTCTAACGCAAAACTCTAAATCTAGGCGAAAATGTTTCATGTTTAACGCTACTTTCTAGTATAGTTCTATCATCAAATTTATAATTTTTTCTTTATTGAAAACCAGCACCTTCATTCATCAGTTTAAAAAAAACAAAAAAAACTGATAAAATGGTTCGGGGCCTTTATTTCACCACAGCTTCACTGTTTAGCTCAGCGGCTCTGACAGACCACGGCACTGCTCATTTTTTCAGTGAGGTGATGTTTCTACCTTTAAGCCAATAGATGTGCGGGCCTGTAGGCATTATACTGTAGGCATGCACGGCTATTGGCTAAGAGGTAGAAGTGTCACCTAATTGAAAAAATTAGCAGTGCCGTGGGCCACCAGGGCTGCTAGGCTTAGCATTGAAGTCACTGTGAAGTAAAGGCACCTTTTCATCTGTTTCTTTGTAAACTGATGAATGAAGGTGGCCTTTATTTTTAGTGATGGTAATTCTTAGTGTTTTTGAAATGTTAGGATTTATTATCACTTTAAACACATTCCAGAATCATATAAACAAATTGATGTATCAATTCTGCAGGTTCTAATTATGCTACAATTAGATACATTAAAATGAGCTATAAAAATGCAGCAAACACAATCAGATGGGTACATTTTCATTCAAACACATGAAGTAGAAGGTTATAAAAATGTCACTGTGCAGGAATTATTCACTGTCCTTAGCCCTCATTTTTCTGTTATTCTTTTTCATACCTCTGTTACTCTCATTCCTCATCATTCTCTATCATTCTTTCAGTCTCATTCATTATCCACCCAGTGTTAACTTCCCTCATACTCCTCACTCATCCCTCTTTCTCATTCCTTACCTCTCAGTAATGCTCTCTTTAACTCTCTCTCATTCCTTTTACATCTGTCACCTCCATTCCTCTATCTCATTCCTTATCCATCTGTCACGCTCATTCCTTATCCCTCTCTTATTCCTTATCTGTCTGTAACTCTCATC
Organism: Bombina bombina; assembly: GCF_027579735.1. Classification (NCBI taxonomy): domain Eukaryota; kingdom Metazoa; phylum Chordata; class Amphibia; order Anura; family Bombinatoridae; genus Bombina; species Bombina bombina. Next base: position 18,514,597 of record NC_069508.1, read on the forward strand.
CCTCATCTCTCTTTCACATTCCTTATCTGTCTGTAACTCTCATCCATCATTCTCACTCCTTATCTGTCTGCCACTCCCATTCCTTATCCCTCTCTCATTCCTTTTCCGTCTGTCTCTCCTATTCCTTATCTGTTAACCACTCCCATTCCTCATCCCTCTCTCATTCCTTATCCCTCTACCACTCCAATTCATCACCCCTCTTTCTCATTCCTCATCCATCTTTTACATTCTTTATCTTTCTTCAACTCCAATTCCTCATCCCTCTTTCATTCCTTATCCATCTGTCACTCCCATTCTTCATCCCTCATTCCTTATCCGTCTGTCACTCCCATTCCTCATCCCTCTTTCATTCCTTATCCATCTGTCACTCACATTCTTCATCCCATTTTCTCATTCCTTATCCGTCTGTCACTCACATTCCTCATCCCTCTTTCATTCCTTATCCATCTGATACTCCCATTCTTCATCCCTCTTTCTTATTCCTTATCCGTCTGTCACTCTCATTCCTCATCCCTCTCTCATTCCTTATCCGTCTGTCAATCCCATTCCTCTTCCATCTTTCTAATTCCTTATGTGTCAGCCACTCCCATTCCTCATTCCACTTTCTCATTCCTCATCTTTCTGTCACTCCCATTCCTCATCCATCTTTCACATTCCTTATCTGTCTGTCACTCCCATTTCTCATCCCTCTCTCATTCCGTATCCATCTGCCACTCCCATTCTTCATACCTCTCATTCCTTATCTGTCTGTCACTCACATTCTTCATCCCTCTCTCATTCCTTTTCTGTCTGTCACTCCCATTTCTCATCCCTCTCATTCCTTATCCATCTGCCACTTCCATTATTCATCCCTCTCTCATTCCTTATCTGTCTGTCACTTTCATTCCTCTTCCCCCTTTCTTATTCCTTATCTTTCTGCCACTCCCATCTGTCTGTCACTCCCTTTCCTCATTCTCATTAGTGTCTTCCACTCCCATTCCTCATCTCTCTCTCATTCCATATCCGCCTGTCACTCCCATTTCTCATCCCTCTTTCTTATTCCTTTATCCGCCTGTCACTCCCATTCCTCATTCCACTTTCTAATTCCTCTTTTTTCTGTCACTCCCATTCCTCATCCATCTTTCACATTCCTTATCTGTCTGTCACTCCCATTTCTCATCCCTCTCTCATTCCTTATCCATCTGCCACTCCCATTCTTCATCCCTCTTTCTCATTCCTTATCTGTCTGTCACTCCCATTCCTCAGCCCTCTTTCTTAGTCCTTATCCGTCTGTTACTTTCATTTCTCATCCCCCTTTCTCATTCCTTATCCGTCTTCCCCTCCCATCTGTCTGTCACTCCCATTCCTCATTCTCATTAGTGTCTGCCACTCCCATTCCTCATCTCTCTCTCATTCCTTATCTGTCTGTCACTCTCATTTCTCATCCCGCTTTCTCATTCCTTTATCCATCTGCCACTCCCATTCCTCATCCCTCTTTCAAATTCCTTATGTGTCTGCCACTCCCATTCCTCATTCCACTTTCTCATTCCTCATCTTTCTGTCACTTCCATTCCTCATCCATCTTTCACATTCCTTATCCAGCTGCCACCCCCATTCCTCATCCATCTTTATCATTCCTTATCTGTCTGCCACTCCCATTCCTCACCCCACTTTCTCATTCCTTATCCATCTGTCACTCCCATTCCTCATCCCTCTTTCCCATAATTTATCTTTCTGCAACTCCCATTCCTCATCCCTCTTTCTCATTCCTTATGTGTCTGCCACTTCTATTCCTTATCTCTCTTTCCCATTCCTTATCCATCTTTTACTCCCATTCCTCTTTTTCATTCCTTATGTGTCTGCCACTCCCATTCCTCATCCCTCTCTCATTCCTTATCTGTCTGTCACTCAAATGCCTCATTCCTTATCCCTCTTTCTCATTCCTTATGTGTCTGCCACTCCTATTCCTCATTCCCCTTTTTTAATTCCTTGTCTTTCTGTCACTCTTATTTCTCATCCCTATTTCTTTCCCAATCTCACACCTCAGTAGTTCTAATTTATTCTCCATCTTTCTCTCTAATTTCTCATTTTACTCCCTCTGCTATATTATACTATGAATAATAACAGCCACATTTTTCTGTTAGGATTTAATTAACTCACACCTAGATTACAAGTTTTGCATTGTGGCTTTTAACGCTGAAAAATTGGCAATTTCAGCCTAAAAGCAGGAGCGCACTATTGGGAGTTGTGTCGGTATAGCTATACCGCAAGCATTGTAGCCTGTAACGCAACGTCAATCCCGCACTCAAAAAAATGAAGTTGTGTGGGATTTCCATAGCGCTGGTATTACAGGTTGTGCAGTGAGGCTAAAAAGCTTGCAGCTTACAGCCTATACTGACACAATCCATGCCGCTTTCGTTTTCTAAGACCAGTAGTTATGGATTTTGTGTAACAAAAATGTTTCACAAAACTCATAACTAAACTGTTACAAAGTACACCAACACCCATAAACTACCTATTAACCTTTAAACCGTGGCCCTCCCGCATCGCAAACACTATTTTAAACTTATTAACCCCTAATCTGCTGCCCACACACATCGCCAACACTATTTAAATATATTAACCCCTAAACCTCCGCTCCCCGATATCGCCCCTGCTATAATCCAATGAAAAATTTACAAAATCTAAGTTTACAAAAAATAATAAACATTAAAATCACGAAAAATAAAAAACACTAAGATTACAAAAAAAATCGAAATTATCCAAAATAAAAACAATTACACCTAATCTAATAGCTCTATAAAAATAAAAAAGCCCCCCTAAAATTAAAACACCCCCTAGCCTACAATAAAAGGGCCTTTTGTAGGGCATTGCCCTAAAGAAATCAGCTCTTTTACCTCTAAAAATATACAAAGTCCCCCAACAGTAAAACCCAGAACCCAAATAACCCCCCCCCCATAATAAGAAACCTAACTCTAAATAATACCAAATCTAATTTTTTATTAAAAGTTTAGGGTTTGGGCTTTTTTAAAAGAGCTAAATGCCCTTTTAAGGGCAATGCAAAAGAACTAAATTCCCTTTTTAAGGACAATGCCCATACAAATGTCCCTTTAGGGGCAATGGGTAGTTTAGGTTTTTCTTAGAGTTAGCTTTTTTTATTTTGGGGGGTTGATTGGGTTGTCAGTTTTACTGTTGGGGGTACTTTGTATTTTTTTTACAGGTAAAAGAGCTGATTTATTTAGGGCAATGCCCTACAAAATGCCCTTTTAAGGGCTATTAGTAGTTTATTGTAGGCTAGGGGGTGTTTTTATTTTGGGGGGATTTTTTATTTTTATAGGGCTATTAGATTAGGTGCAATTGGTTTTATTTTTGATGATTTCGTTTATTTTTTGTAATCTTAGTGTTTTTTATTTTTTGTAATTTTAGTGTTAATTATTTTTGGTAAACTTTTTTTAGTTGTAATTTAGATTTTTTTTATTTTTTTCGTAGTGTAAGGTTTTCTCAAATTTGTAATTTAGATATTTTAATTGGTAGTATTTTTTATTTTATTAGATTAGTTATGTTAGGTTTATTTTTATTTCACAGGTAAGTTTTTATTTATTGAAATAGTTATATTGTAATTTTAATTTAAAGTTAGAGGGGTGTTAGGTTTAGGGGTTAATAGTTTAATGTAGTGTTTTGCGATGTGGCGGGCTGGTGGTTTAGGAGTTAATAGGTTTATTTAGTGGCGGAGATGTGGTAGGCCGGAGGTTTAGGGGTTAATAGCTTTTATTAGTGGCAGCGATGTCGGGGGCAGCAGATTAGGGGTTAATAACTTTATTTAGGTGTTGGCAATGTCTGGGCGGCGGATTAGGGGTTAATAACTTTATTTAGATGTCGGCGATGTCAGGGGTGGCGGATTAGGGGTGTTTAGACTTGGGGTTTATGTCAGGGTGTTAGGTTTAAACGTAACTTTTTTTTCCCCATAGACATCAATGGGGTTGCGTTACGGCGATCGCCATTCCATGCTTCAGGTGTAAGGTTTTTTTTCTAACACTCTCTCCCCATTGATGTCTATGGGGAAAGCGTGCACGAGCATGTCAAAGAAGTCCTTGCGGTATAGAGCTTAACGCCACCATATTGCACACACAAGGAGGCTTTTCAGAAACTCGTAATGGCAGCGCTATGGAGAGTGAGGTAACGCAACATTTGTTGCGTTTGTTTCCCACCCTCTATAGCGCAAAACTCGTAATCTAGGTGTCACTTAGTAAATGATTAGCAGCTTTCATTCATACACTGAAAATTATTCATATTATGGGGAATGATAAAGAATAAGCATCATTAGAATTTCCAGAAAAAAATGTATATTAAGCTATGAAAAGTACTATTCATCTATTTTTTAAATATCTTTGAAATTCATTTACTGTCTGACCAGCTAATCTCATCAGGAAATTGAAATGTCTCTGCATAATTTCTACCAACAATGGAGATTATTTTATACATAATTAATCACTGTTTGTTATGCTAATTTCCCTCTCAAACTCCTGCTAGCGCCTTTGAATTTTATTGCGTGTGCGATTCCTGCTGCTTAACCTGCGGGAGAGGTGCATCTGTTGCATAAACCATAGCTCTTTGGGGCAGAATGCACAGCAGCTCAGATTTATCATTGCAAAACCAGTCATACAAAGGACTAATAAATGTTACTAAATGTTGTTGTCAATAGTGCCATAAATGGGGAAATGCATTCATACATTTGTACATAAACACATACATACCTTCATACACACATGCACATACACACATACATTCATACATAAACACATACATACCTTCATACATACATGCACATACACACATACATTCATACATAAACACATACATACCTTCATACATACATGCACATACACACATACATTCATACATAAACACATACATACCTTCATACATACACGCACATACACACATAAATGCAATCACCGATACATTCATACATAAACACATACATACCTTTATCCATACATGCACATACACACATAAATGCAATCACAGATACATTCATACATAAACACATACATACCTTTATACATACATTCACACACATAAATACATACACATAGACACATGCATTCATATATACATCAATACATATATACATACACACACATGCACATACATACATACACACATATACAAATATGCAATAACACACATACACACAAACATGCAATAACACATACATACATGCACATACACACATAAATGCAATCACACATACATTCACACACATATATATACACACACACATATATACATACACACACATACATATATACATACAAACACACACACACACACACACACATGTTGTACATACATACACACATATACAAATATGCAATACCACACATACATACATGCACATACACACATATATACACACACACGTACGTACCTACATACATACATACATACATACACACATATATACACACACACGTACGTACCTACATACATACATACATACATACATACATACACACATATATACACACACACGTACGTACGTACGTACATACATACATACATACATACATACACACATATACAAATATGCAATAGCATACATACACATAAATATGCAATACCACACATACATGCATACACACACACACACAAACATGCAATAACACATACATACATGCACACACACACAAACATGCAATACCACACATACATACATACACACACACACAAACATGCAATAACACATACATACATGCACACACACACAAACATGCAATAACACATACATACATGCACACACACACAAACATGCAATAACACATACATACATGCACACACACACAAACATGCAATAACACATACATACATGCACATACACACAAACATGCAATAACACATTCATACATGCACACACACACAAACATGCAATACCACACATACATACATACACACACACAAACATGCAATAACACATACATACATGCACACACACACAAACATGCAATAACACATACATACATGCACATACACACAAACATGCAATAACACATACATACATGCACACACACACAAAAATGCAATAACACATACATACATGCACACACACACACAAACATGCAATAACACATACATACATGCACACACACACAAACATGCAATAACACATACATACATGCACACACACACAAACATGCAATAACACATACATACATGCACACACACACAAACATGCAATAACACATACATACATGCACACACACACAAACATGCAATAACACATACATACATGCACACACACACAAACATGCAATAACACATACATACATACACACACACACAAACATGCAATAACACATACATACATGCACATACACACATACACATATATGAGACTTCAACGCAGCAGACTTTCTAAAATGCAATATTGATATATTTGATTATCAGCACAGCTTTGCTTAAATAAAGCCTTGTTGAACTTGCCCGTGATGATTTAATTCCTTTACCTAACTTTGTGCACGTCTTCTTCATTTTCTAGTTATTAACACCCCTACACACACACTCACACCACCCCTTTTTTCTTTTAAAGTTGGCTCCCAGACTTAAAACTTGGATGCCCATTTATCAAGCTCTGAATGGAGCTTGAGGGCCCATGTTTCTGGCGAGTCTTCAGACTAAAGACCGCTGCTCCATAACCCTGTTCGCCTGCTCTGAGACATTTGATAAATAGGCCTCTTGATTTGAAAGTAGCTTGCAAGGACTTGTGACTTGGAGTAAAAGACTTGAATACATCACTGCCTGTGGGTAGGTTTGAGACTTTGGTGTAGATGTATCATACCCCAGGCTGACATGATTCATCCTGCACCGCTAAATGCCGACAGCATACAATGTCGGCATTTAACATTGCACACACATTTCACAAGAAATGCTTGTGCAATCAGATCGGATCAGTATAATTGCAGTCCGGCCCCCTCCTGTTTCCGGCGAGCCCGAAGGCTTGCGTGGAAAAAGCAGCTTCCGCTGCTTAGTAAATATACCCCTTTATATCCATCATCTGATGTGTTTTACAGAACTATATATTTTTTCTTCCAAATAAACAATTGCATAAAATATATTCACTTTTCCTGCACAAAAGAATATTTGAAATTGTCGGATAATCCTGGTAAATATTTTTGTTTCTTTATATGCAAATGTTTCTGAACAATTCAGCATCAATAGATAGGCATGAAATTAAATGTCAAATTCTGCCAAACATCATACAACTGAAGACCTATATCTTGAATTTAGTTTAGATTTACAATACTTCAGATCTCCAGTTGATAAAAAAGAAAATACTTTCACATCAATTGTGGTTGATTAAAGATGATTTAGTAGAGCTTTTTTATTTTTTAGAAGCAGCTTTCAGGGAATGATTAGTTTGCTATAAGGAGAATTATGTTTCTACACGTAGAAGTCCTTTGAGTTCTTATTAATATTTACAATATTCTAGAATGTGTTCTTATGATCAGGCTTACGCTCTTGAATACTCCAATGTTAATCGATCAGTGTGACTCCTAATCTATGTTGGCCCTAAAATAATATAATGGCAGATGTTACATGATAAAAGCAACACTTTTAATAATCACTTTAAAGGGAATCTGGTGTTGGAGAGTTTGTGCTCTGCTGCGACACTTGTTCTATAATCCAGAGGATTTGCTATGCATGATGGTGCACACGTTTGCTGTGACTGTAGCTAAATCACAGTAAGCATATGGAAGTTATTTAATGCCAATGATGCAATTATAAATAATTTGTTAGCATTTTATGTACTGGTGCCCTCTACCATTTCCAGTCCATCTGCCAGTAGACACAGATACATAATTCAATGAGTTATTAGAGACACAGTGATTAGGCGTTGGCTGTGGTGGTTTCAATCAGATTGTTTAGAATCAAATGCTGCCAAATATGTTTAGTAGGGGCGCATAGGGGTACACTCAGAATAGAAAAAAAACTGGGAAATGATAGACTTTTTTGTTTGTAACAGTCCGAAAATGTATAATTGTCCAAAGTGTCTATTCACAAAGCTGTGATGTTGGCCTACATAGGCAAAATGATTGTGTGAGGTTGTTATGTGAAGAGGATTGCCTGGTGTTTCAGGGCTTGACAGATCATTTTTAGGCAGGATCAGACTGATATACTTCAGGAAAGTTCTTCTCTGTGAAAGGCACAATTGGGCTAAACGAGGCATCATCCAGGTGGTGACAACAAAGAACAAGCTTCTGAGCTGCTGTTTATTCCTGGTTGAGCACCTCTCTCTCTTTGTATACTTATCTTACGACTCTGGGGAAAGTCTCCCTAAGGGTGATGGGGGAAACCAGATGTGGCCAATGTGTCCAGAGTGATATGGCTGCACCTAACTGATGAGGCCCAAAGAAGGCCGAATGATTATGTGGGGTTGCCATGTTCCCCGTTCAGAGGAGGATCGCCTGGTATTTCTGGGCTGGACCATCCTATTTAGGCAGGATCAGACTGATATACTTCAGGAAAGTTCTCCTCTGTGAAAGGCTCTTTGAATTGGGCTAAAAGAGGCGACATCCAGGTGGTGATCCCCTAAAGTACAAGTTACTGAGGCATTGCTCGTTACTGTTTGAGAGCTTCTTTCTCTTGTATATTTGGCCTAGATATAATTAACTCTTGAAAGTAATATCTAACAGAAAATAAAATATCTACAATATTGCACATCGCAAATTGCATAATTAATGAAGATTGTACACACCTCACCAGTCACTATTATAATCATTGGAGCAACAAATTGAAACTGTTCATCTCATGGCACATAAAATGAGTTCTACTTTGAAGGATACAGTCATTGTAAAACACCTAAAGAATAAACAAATTAAAACAAAAAAAAACATGCAAACAGAAAAAAATCCACTCTAATTTATGCACAAAAGAAAACTTGAAGAAAGTTAAGTGAAATAAAATAAAAATAAAAAACAAGACATCTTTGATCTAGCAAGACGTGGCTGTGCGATGAGATACGTCACAAGTGCAAAAGAGTTTTTATGAATTCCACATGCTGGGTATAAAAAATCCTGACCACCCCTGTAGAATGCCCAGGAAGGGAGGTATGATTGCCAAGACACCTTTTTTTTGTTCTATCTGGCGAGACTACTCTTCCATGACAAAAGAGACACGAATATTTAGCATTTACAATTGTGTACTACAGTGCTGCTGTAGTAATGATTATTTTTCTGTTTTGCTTACAGTTTGCTGTGCGAAATATCATGGTTTGGGCACCTCAAGCAGCTATAGATGTTACTAGCAGAAACGCACACTAACAAAATGCTGAAAAATGTAGGTGAAGTGATTTCAAGCACAATCTCACCTTTACAGAGAGTCCATTAGGTCACATTGTGTACGTGTGGGATTCTAAAGCATTGTCTGCACTTAATACTGATTGAATTACAAACTGTTGAGTGAAGTACCCAGCTTAGAGAAAAATGTCAGCAGTAACAGCACATAAATGACTTACACAGCCCCAGTTAGTACAAGATAATGAGCTGATGAGGATCACAATGAGGTCGACCTGCTTATAGAGTTTAGCAAGTTAGCCATCTCCAAACCATTGAATTGAGATCAACTAGTCAAATCCAGGTAACTTTATGCCTCTAGTGACTGATTTCAAGTTGTGCTCTCTCGACTTGTGAACTTGCAATATTTGTCACTCAAGAACATTACTAGAACAAGCTAAATTTGAAATGCATTTGACAAAAACAGGAGACAATTGGTATTGGGGAATCTGGACAAGGAGAGCTCATTATAAATTATTAAACTGTCAAAACATTAGCAGGGCCACATTACTGTGCTTATTACACATTGAAAGTAAAAAGTTAGCACGCAAGTAAAAGACTCAGGCGAGCTAACTTCAGGATATCGAGACCCCACTAACTTTGTCTACACATAGACTTCTATGTGCCGTACTGAAAAAAACAAAACTATTAGTTATCGTTCGTGTGCTAACCCAACACTGAGCTAAACCAATTGTGCTAAACTCAAAGGTGCGTTAGGAGATTTTCTTCACATAGAAGAAAATGTTCTTTTTAGTTTTAAAAATCTCTCTCTCTCTCTCTCTCTCTCTCTCTCTCGATATATATATATATATACATACACACACAGACAGACAGATAAATAGATATTGTATATATAAAATTATATTGCATATTTCAAGGTTGAATTATATATATATGTGTATATATATATATATATATATATATATATATACAGTATATATATATATATATATATATATATATATATATATATATCTACACAGTATATATACACACACACACACACACACACATGAAAGTCCTTTCCAGTCAAACACTAGTGCCATACACTATGAGGCCCATTTATAAAGCTCTGAATGGAGCTTGAGGGCCCGTGTTTCGCCAGACCGCTGCTCCATAACCTGTCTGCATGCTCTGATGAGGCGGACAGAGATCACCACAATTGAACCCGATCGAGTACAGTCGGGTTGATTGACACCCCCCTGCTGGTGGCCGATCGGCTGCGAGTCTGCAGGGGGCAGCGTTGCACTAGCAGCTCACAAAAGCTGGTGGTGCAATGCTGAATACGGAGAGCGTATTGCTCTCTGCATTCAGCGAGGTCTGTCGAACCTGATCCGCACTGTCTGATCAGGACCGACAGACCTTTGTTAAATAGGCCTCAATATCACTTTTAACCCATTTAAAACATTTTAATAATATTTAATTTTATTTATGGTATGTTTTTGAAGTGTTTTGTGAAAAACATTTTTAATCTATACACTTTACTTCAGGTCTCAAGTCAAGCTAAATATTTTAGGGAAGTTTTGGCTTCCACTCAAATGCAAGTGTTAACTTTCAACCATTAATACCATCCCTAATTAGCCTTGAAAGTATAGGTTTGTGCTTGTCTGCTGAACTAACGCATCTCTTGTAAATGGGATTTGCAATGGACTTGTAATATCAACTTGTGCGCAAATGATAGCGTGATCCAGCGATAACGCTTTATTACGGAAGCTAAAACAATATTGTAGCATGTATTATCTATTTTGCTTGTTTTTGCAGAAAATATTGTTTTAGTTCTATCCCTCCCAGAGAGACTGGAGAGCATCTATCATAAAGTATTAATTTATTGTGAAATGAACTGATCCTGCAACATGACACACAGGGTTTGATTATCTCAGAGCACAAGCTCATTTACAATTATTTTAACGTTTGAAGAGTTTAGCAAATGATAAAATATTTTTATTGCTGGGGGGATACTTCTGTGTCTTTCACTGATTGTGAGTTTATCTAACGGACATCCAGCACCAATCACCTATATACATGATTATAGTGTCTCAGGTGGAATTTGATGGTAATATTTTCCACTAAGTGAATGTTTGTTGTATTATGTCATTACTGTGGAGCCATATTGCAGTGTGGGTTGGGATAGAGTATACAGCTGAGTGAATAAAGATATGGATTGTAAGGAGGAAGAAGAGTTTATTTATATCCTCCTACCCTGAGTTCTATATGATGCATTTCACTGAGCATAGGTCTGTGCAACCAGCATGGTGTGCAGTGAACTCCTAATGGGTTCATTTAAATGGCTGTGGCTAAATATGTAATAAATACAGAAAAATAAAACTGCAGCACATACAATCCTGTTCAGCACTCTGCAAAATACCAACAGTGATCCCCTGGGTGTAAATTGCAAGGCGCGATTTTCCTCTATTATAATACATTATATGCAGTCTCAGTCTTACTATTGTAATGGGTTTTCTAACACAAAAAAAAATGTTGCATAAATTATATTCCCGACTGGTTTAATTACTTGAGGATTTGCCACTGCGTGACACAAAAAATATGCCTGTCAAGAAGCGGTTTTCCCCTCCAACACTCGCTGGGGCAGCCCTCATAGAATTCTATAAAAAAGGGGGTGTCCTTACGAGTGGCGAGATGTCTCCCACACAAAAAATGAGAGCTCTCTGTTAGGGTAAAAGTTTGCTATAGAGGGTGAAGTACAGAGGGGGAAACCAGCGTGTTTTAAAACTTGAATATTACGATTAATACAAATCAATTTACGCTGTTTTCAGTGCCCTGTACATTAAATTTGCTTTAATTTTCATATGCATAGGTTTTCCTTTCAGAATAACGTGTTTTGAGTATTTTGGTGAAAACTCTGTGAGAAAAAATAGTGAGAACTGTAGTGGAAATGTTTATAGAATGACCTTGGTATTTGAGAAAGTTATATATACGCCCATGCAACACTCATGTTTAGTCCATTTTATGTAAAAACAAAACCGTAATCTTTGTATTTTGTACTTTGGCGCACACATTTCTTGCTTTTTTTGCACATCCACTGTACTTAAGTTATGATTTATGCTGACCATAGTAAATGTTATTTATTCCTGTGTAGGTTACATACAAATTTTACGTTTTTCATTAGTACAATTTTTGTTATGAATTTTGATGCACCTTAACATTATATTTTTTTCCTGCATTTAGTGTGAATTGTTCATTATTTGTTTTGTAAGATTTTTAAATTACACATTTCATTGTGCACTTTAAGGGGCCCATTTATCAAGCTTCGAATGGAGCTTAAAGGGCCGTGTTTCTGGCGAGTCTTCAGACTCGCCAGAAACAGCAGTTATGAAGCAGCGGTCTAAAGACCGCTGCTCCATAACCCTGTCCGTCTGCTCTGAGCAAGCGGACAGAGATCGCCTCAATTCAACCCAATCAAGTACGATCGGGTTGATTGACACCCCCTGCTGGCGGCCGATTGGCCGCGAGTCTGCAGGGGGCACGTTGCACCAGCAGCTCTTGTGAGCTGCTGGTGCAATGCTGAATAAGGAGAGCGTATTGCTCTCCGCATTCAGCGATGTCTGTCGGACCTGATCTGCACTGTCGGATAAGGTCCGAGAGACATTTGATAAATTGGCCTCTTTTAGTGTATTCATCTCCTCCCCATACAAAAATGCAGTATGCACCCCATAGGGAGACACACTATTTCCAGGGTAGAAAGCGTTTTAATATCATTCCACCAGGGCTGGTGAGCATTCTTTTAGAATCTCACCAGCCCAAGGATCTTTTTAGAATTGGGCCCAAAGTGTCTGAGGTGCTTTAACTTCATTTATAACAATTTCTAGAACTTATAGTCCGGGAAAGTTTTGCAACAAAAACACAGAACCTCAAACTACATAAAATACCATCAAGCTAGAAATAAACTTCAGTGCCAGGCGCACACAAGAGGCAGGGCATCCCATGCCCTCTAGCCAGGTCTATCCCAGCTTCATGTCAGATACCTACAGAAACCAGTAAGGATTTCCAGAAACTTGTTATTGGAGATATAAAGACAAGAACAAAGCACTTTATGTTGTAATCAGATTGTCCCAAGTTACTGGCACATGTAGGAACCAGTGAACTAAGAAACATCTGGCAATTCTGCAAAATATCCCCAGCTGACCGCGGATTCATTATCATTAGTTTTTAATTCTCGTTAATCTTAATTAGAAGTCACACCATGTGCTTATCTCACCAGTACAAATACTGTGACATTTATTGGCTCAGTGGCTCTTGAGAGCAAACTATAACAATGGCAATAACTGGAATTTGTTGCTGAATTCTGGGTACATAAACTTTTGTGTTGTACAACTTGGCAGCATAAGTTTGGGAGCCACAGAGAAACGGTCACGACTCAGTGCTGCAGAATAGGTCAATGGTAATTTCCGTTTAGGAGCAGCAGTTCCCTGCGACTGCTGCCGAGTGGTACTTTGTGTGGGGTTAAACACATACGCTGTATTTACATTGTTCACGATAATTGTCAGATGCAAATCACTAATAATTTTGTTTCCCCAAATTCTGCATTGTCAACCAATTGACTCCTAGTTTACATACGCCTAGATTTAGGGTTCTGCGGTAGCCGTCAAAAAAGGGCTCCTAACGCTGCTTTTGGCTGCCCGCTGGTATTTAGAGTTGTGTAGGTAAGGGTCTAACGCTCACTTTCAAGCCGCAACTTTTCCAAACCGCAGATGCCCTTACGCCAATTGCGTATCCTATCTTTTCAATGGGATCTTCCTAACGCCAGTATTTAGAGTCTTGGCTGAAGTGAGCAGTAGACCCTCTACCGACAAGACTCCAGCCACAGCAAAAAGCCAGGAGTTAAGAGCTTTCTGGGCTAAAGCCGGTTTATAAAGCGCTTAACTACTGTGCTCTAAAGTACACTAACACCCATAAACTACCTATATACCCCTAAACCGAGGTCCCCCCACATCGCCGCCACTATAATAAATATTTTTAACCCCTAATCTGCCGACCGCACACCGCCGCCACCTACATTATCCCTATGAACCCCTAATCTGCTGCCTCTAACATCGCCGACACCTACATAATATTTATTAACCCTTAATCTGCCCCCCCCAACGTCGCCGCTACCTACCTATACTTATTAACCCCTAATCTGCCGACCAGACCTCGTCACTACTCTAATAAATGTATTAACCCCTAAACCGCCGCACTCCCGTCTCGCAAACCCTATAATAAATAGTAGGGTTGCACCGATACCATTTTTTTAAGACCGAGTACAAGTACCGATACTTTTTTTCAAATACTCACTGATACCAATTACAGATACTTCTTTTTTAATATCATGACAGTTTTCCAAGCACAATGCAGACTAATGAATTAAGATAGCTTCTTTATAATTATGAACTGTAACTCAAAAGACATTTTGAAATAATAAAACAGTTTTATTTGTTGTCACAAAGTTCACAGAACAGGTTTATAAATAAAAAATATTACAATCAAATATATTAATAATGACAACAATAAATAACAGCTGCAGCAGCTGTGGCTGGAAAGCTACAATTTAAAGGAGGGATGCTATTGGGTTGTATGGTGCCTATATAACATCAATCTGACATTTGTATTTAATACAAAGTAATATAATTTAATTCTGGAAAAAATATTGGGAAAGGAATGTCCCAGTAATCCCCTTTGAGAAAAATGGGGCATTTGAATTCTTCTGACTAGGATTTGAATTCTTCTGACTAGGACTGGTCTTCATATTTTTCCAGGGCTGCTTTTTATTCCCAGTCCTCAGAGTACAGTATGTTTTGAGCACAATTGTTCAAGATGAGAACTAGCAGTATAACAGGCAATCTAGATATTTGAATATTTTTTAAAAGTTAGTGGCAAGTTCTTTTTAATGAACAGAAGCATCTCTGCATGTTCAGCTATAATTCTGTTTCTGCTATCAGTAAGGATGTTTGACGCTAAGCTGAACAGTCTTTCACTTTTCACACTACTGCATGGGGCAGAAATATATTTTTGGCCCATTTTAGCCAGAGCTGGAAATCTCAGTTTATTAACTGCCCAGTACTTTAGGGGTTTGCCTGAACGAGGTGTATAGTAGCGGCTTTTGGAGCACTGCTCTGACGTATAATAATACAAATAACAGCAATTTGTATTGGCAGAACAGAAGTAAACAAGTTTTAGTTAAAGGGCCATTATTCACTCATTTTTTCTTTGCATAAATGTTTTGTAGATGATCTATTTATAAAGCCCATAAAGTTGTTTTTTTTTTTTTTAAATTATAATTTTGCTTATTTTTAAATAACATTCATTGCTCTGATTTTCAGACTCCTAACCAAGCCCCAAAGTTTTATTTGAATACCGTCAGCTACCTTCTCCAGCTTGCTCCTGTTTGTGTAAAGGGTCTTTTCATATGCAAAAGAAGGGAAAGGAGGGGAGTGTCTTATTTCCCACTTGCAGTGGGTTTTCCAACTGCCTTTTCAACAGAGCTAAACTGAAAGCTTCTAAGTAAGTTTTTAAACAGTTTTATACTGGATTTTTATATCAGTATCTGTGCATCTTATTCTTTATAGTAGTGTCTATTACATGCAGTTATATGAAAATGACTGTATACTGTCCCTTTAAGTTTCCACTCCAGCTTAAATGAAATGGGAACATGCAGTTTGAAAAATGCCACAAGATGATGTATGGGTAGGAAGTGGAGATATCGGTTTAAGTATCGGTGCATTTGCACGAGTACAAGTACTCATGCAAATACTTGGTATCGGCACCGATATTGATACTAGTATCAGTATCGGTGCAACCCTAATAAATAGTATTAACCCCTAATCTGCCCTCCCTAACATTGCCGCCACCTAACTTCAAGTATTAACCCCTAATCTGCCGACCGGACCTCACCGCTACTATAATAAATGTATTAACCCCTAAACCTAAGTCTAACCCTAACCCTAACACCCCCCTAAGTTAAATATAATTTTAATCTAACAAAATAAATTAAATCTTATTAACTAAAGTATTCCTATTTAAAACTAAATACTTACCTGTAAAATAAACCCTAATATAGCTACAATATAACGAATAATTATATTGTAGCTATTTTAGGATTTATATTTATTTTACAGGCAACTTTGTATTTATTTTATCTAGGTACAATAGCTATTAAATAGTTATTTACTATTTAATAGCTACCTAGTTAAAATAATTACAAAATTACCTGTAAAATAAATCCTAACCTAAGTTACAATTAAACCTAACACTACACTAGCAATAAATTAATTAAATAAATTACCTACAATTACCTACAATTAAATAAACTAAACTAAATTACAAAAAAACCAAACACTAAATTACAAAAAATAAAAAAAGATTACAAGAATTTTAAGCTAATTACACCTACTCTAAGCCCCCTAATAAAATAACAAAGCCCCCCAAAATAAAAAAATTCCCTACCCTAATCTAAATTACAAAAGTTAACAGCTCTATTACCAGCCCTTAAAAGGGCTTTTTGCGGGGCATGCCCCAAAGTAATCAGCTCTTTTGCCTGTAAAAAAAAACACAATACCACCCCCCAACATTAAAACCCACCACCCACATACCCCTACTCTAACCCAAACCCCCCTTAAATAAACCTAACACTACCCCCCTGAAGATCTCCCTACCTTGAGTCATCGTCACCCAACCGGGCCGAAGTCTTCATCCGATGGGGCAGAAGAGGACATCCAGACCGGCAGAAGTCTTCATCCTATCCGGGCAGAAGAGGACATCCGGACCGGCAGACATCTTCATCCAAGCGGCATCTTCTATCTTGATCCATCCAGAGCGGAGCGGAGCCATCTTCCTCCAGCCGACGCGGATCCATCCTTCTTCCCCGACGCCTACTCGCCGAATGAAGGTTCCTTTAAATGACGTCATCCAAGATGGCGTCCCTCGAATTCTGATTGGCTGATAGGATTCTATCAGCCAATCGGAATTAAGGTAGGAAAAATCTGATTGGCTGATTGGATAAGCAACGCTGGTATTGAGGGTTGAAGTGGCGGTAAATACGGCTCAACGCTCCATTTTTGGAGCCTAACGCAGCCCTTCAGAGAACTCTCAATACCAGCTGTAACGGTACCAACCGGATACCAAGGGTTAACACCAGGGAACAATGTCCTGCATAGGGAATCAGCAATTCACAACCCAGCCAGTTTTCAGGTTTTAAACAGAATGACTTTTATTAAGGCTCATATGCCCAGTATTTATGCAGGTCTGACCCCCCCCAGAAGGGGGGTTGAAAGAATGTTGTACATTGAATGGAGGGAACACGCCCTTTTACATGATACAATAGAATACCTTGCTCAAGCTGATAACAATTTAAACACAGACACACACTTGTCTTTCCTTATCATCTAGGGTCTGCTCTCTGAGGTTGATTAAACAATGGACTGTGTATCAATAACATTAATGACAGTGCACAATAGCTGAACACAGTTAACTCTTTCAGTGCTGACAGAAGGGTCTGTCACATCTACATAGCACAATATACAGCCTATAGACAACCTTTCTTATGTTATAGTCCAGAAGTGGCTAGGTTTGCCACAATGCTCCCCCAGAACCAAGCCGGCATACACAGTCTGATCCCAACGGATCGGCTTGGGGATGTCCGGGGCAACAACTTTCGGCTCAAGTAGGCTACGGGGTGTTCTCCGCCATCTGCTCCAACTTGGTTCAGTACTGCCCCCACCCCAAACATGGAAGCGTCTCTTCCCGGAGGGACTGGGCTTGGGTAGTCACAGGGTTAACATCAGCGGGATCCATGGGAGCATAGGCAGAAACAAGGGGGGCCAAGTCATTTCCAAGGAGAACATCAGCAGGTAAGTCCTTCTTGACCCCCACATTCACAAGTCTAGCGCCCACTCCCCAATCCAAATGTACCCTGGCAACAGGTAGGCGGAACAAAGTGCCCCCTGCTACCCTCACAGCCACAGTGTCTCCAGTGTGCTGTTTCTCAGGCACCAAGTTCTCTTGAAGCAAGGTCATGGTAGCACCAGTATCCCGTAGACAACTGACCTCCTTCCCATTCACTTTAACCCGTTGCCGGTTATTCCGGTGGGCAGCTTGCACGGGGTCTGCTTCATGTAGGCTGCCCCAGCATTCTGGCGCCTCTACGTAGCGGGCCACAGGCTGAGGATTATGTGGGATTCCGCCAGCGGGTCTTCTCCAGGACTGTGCTTGATTCGCTGCGTTTAGGGGACACTCTGGTCTTTTGTGCCCTAGTTGCTTACATCCAAAGCACCGAATAGGTTGTGAGTAGCCCCGCGAATTGAACCGGGCTCTCTGAGGGTAGTTCGTGGCTGGAGGCCGTGTGGTATAGCGGTGCGCCGGGGGTTGGTAACTGGCAGCTGCTGGGGTGACTGGGGGTCTGTACTCCACTCTAGCAGTGGGCAATCGGTATACTGCTCCCCCTGCCCCTCGTACTGCCACGGATCCGCCAGTGGGTGCTGTATCCGGCACCAAATGGGGAGCTATTAGGGTTAAAGTAGCTCCCGAATCCCGAAGTCCCTGGACCGACATCACCTCATGCAGAATTCCCAGGGGTTCCTCGGCTTGGGTGCTCAACACCTCATGAGCGGCTGGCTCCGTTTGGTAATGGTGAGCAGCCGCCCTTGGGGCCAGGTTCTGTCTGACCTGGTTCCAAGCTTGTCTGCTCCGATTTTGGGTGCACTCACGTGCCATATGTCCCCACTGCTTGCAGGTGTGGCATTGTATATTAGCCCGTCCGTTGTTAGGCTGTAGTCCATGGTGCCTCCTGGCATCAAAATGCTGGTCTGCTAATCTGGCTGCTTCGGTTAAGGTGAGGGGTTTTCGATCTCTCACCCATTCTTGGGCTTCTGGGGACAAGCCGTTAAAGAATTGCTCCAACAGCATCAGTTGTCGCAATTCTTCCATGGTGGTAGCTTGGCTGGCCTGTATCCACCCCTGAGATGCTTGATCCAGCTTGTGGGCCCACTCTGCATGGGAATCTCTTTCTGGCTTGCGCAGGCCTCTAAACTTGCGCCGGTATGCCTCTGAGGTAATGGCATATCTTTCCAAGATCGCTCTCTTCACTTTAGCGTAATCCTTGCTGTCCTCCCTGGGTACAGCGCGATACGCTTCCGCTGCCCTACCGGCTAGCTTGCCTGCTAGCACCGGCACCCATACGGACTGCTCCAAATCATGTAACTCGCACAGTCTCTCAAAATCCTGTAAATACCCATCAATCTCATCCTTCTCCTCACAAAACATTTTAAATGCATGGTATGGGATTTTGGGTCTTACTGGGTTGCTGAGTGCGTCCAAAATGGATTCTGCTCGGGAGGATGCATTCCGCGGACTGTGTGCCATCACGTACTCCTGCACATCTGCCATTACCACGGATAGCATATCCCGTGGTACAGGTTGGGGTAAAAATTCCAGCCTGGTCCTCATTTCCCTCTGGTATAGGGTCTCCTCCATGGCTGCTGGAGGCGTAGCGCTGCGAGCTCTGTCTCCCTCCATCAGCTCAGCAATTAATATAGCCTTGGGTTTGCTGCTACCTATCTTTCCCCTGGCTTCTAGCAGTTCCTTTTACGTTTGTCTCTTTAGCTTAGAATAATCCATCTCCATTCACTTCGGTCCCTGGTACTCCTTCCATCTTAGTCAGTATTGTAGTAATCCCCCTCTTCCTGAGGTTACTGGCTTGTGTAGTTGCTCTTCTGGGCGATAAGGTTCATTCCGTCGCTTGCCACCAATTGTAACGGTACCAACCGGATACCAAGGGTTAACACCAGGGAACAATGTCCTGCATAGGGAATCAGCAATTCACAACCCAGCCAGTTTTCAGGTTTTAAACAGAATGACTTTTATTAAGGCTCATATGCCCAGTATTTATGCAGGTCTGACCCCCCCCCAGAAGGGGGGTTGAAAGAATGTTGTACATTGAATGGAGGGAACACGCCCTTTTACATGATACAATAGAATACCTTGCTCAAGCTGATAACAATTTAAACACAGACACACACTTGTCTTTCCTTATCATCTAGGGTCTGCTCTCTGAGGTTGATTAAACAATGGACTGTGTATCAATAACATTAATGACAGTGCACAATAGCTGAACACAGTTAACTCTTTCAGTGCTGACAGAAGGGTCTGTCACATCTACATAGCACAATATACAGCCTATAGACAACCTTTCTTATGTTATAGTCCAGAAGTGGCTAGGTTTGCCACACCAGCGTTGTTTAGAAGCAGCGCTAGAAAGAAAAGACGCGTAGCTAACGCACCCCTTCGGCCGCAAAACTCTAAATCTAGGTGATACTTTGCATTCTTTTTTACCAGCTTGTGAAAAACTTGTCAGGTGTTAAGCGCAAATCATCCATTTTCCCCTTTGTTTGGACTATGCAAGACATAATCACTTTGTATAGTCCTTTGTTTTTTAATATACACATACTTGTTACATCTAGCGAAATCTATAGAAACCACGAGAAACCAGAAATCACTACCTCAACAATGAGAAATGGAGTTGATCAAATCCTTTATTGCAACCTTTCATTTGATTTTAGTGATGGCCAAGTACAGTTTTCTTGTCAATGGGAATAGGGTTTCCCTCTGTTATTACGTGCTCATGATCAGGAATATTTCAGTCATGTTTGTTTAAAACCGTTATCTTCTTCCTGCTATAGAAACACCATTCTGTGCAGTGAGAGTGAAGTTCTGATTTCTCGTTCTGTACAGTAAAAAACTAATCTTCCTTCAGAACTTTGAGAATTAATATTTGAAAACGTGGTCTGTATGGTACATTTTTTTGAAACTGCGGTCTGTAAAGTGAATTCTGCAACTTTAGACTATATTTAAAGCCTCATTACTTAGTGGTTTCAGGAATTATTTTATGAGAACTATAAAAATCCAATTTAAGAGGATGAGAATAGTTATGGCCACATTCTTTTTACATGAAAATTATTCCCCCTGCTGTTCTTCAGGAAAATGGTAAAAGTCTTCTTTTCTTTTTTTCAATCAATTATGGAAAACATAAAAAAATACTTTGTATAGTATAAAAGCTAAAGGTAAAAGTGGGCAATATTTAGTAGGCACAAAGTGGGAAATCTGGGTAATGTAAATTGCCATGGGATGTTAAGCGTGAAACAGAAAAAATGTATGCTTTACAATGAACAAAATTAAAGGCAAAAATGCAAACATGGCTATAGTTTGAGTGTCAATAGTTGTAAAATTACATTCTTGTAACAATAAATTAAATAATGTAATTTTTTTCTCACAATAATGGTCCTTAAAAAGGCATAGCTAACTCTAGTGCTACAATCCAGTAGCAACACAGAAAAAAAGAGGATCTAAAGAACCTATACATGTTGACTGAAACACACAATGCTAGTTCATTATTGTACAGTGTAAATTAGAACCTTCAAAACCTTTCCAGCCTAAATCTATACTATAATCGCGTTTGTAACGCGTCCGTTGCCCGTTGCGCACGCATCCTCAAAGGAATGTTGGTTGTGCAATGCAGCCAAAAGAATGTTGTTGTTTTTTTTTTACAAAAAAGAAAAACTCTAAAATTACAGAAGAAAAATAAACAAAATTATCAAAAATAAAAAAATTAAACCTAATACCTATGAAAAGAAAAAAGCGCCCCCCCCCAATAAAAACACCCCCTAATCTAAACTAAACTACCAATAGCCCTTAAAGGGGCCTTTTGTAGGGCATTGTGCTAAGTTAAACAGCTCTTTTACATTTAAAAAATACTAAGTCCCCCTAACAGTAAAAAAGCCCCACCCACCAAACCCTCCAAAATAAAAAAAAAATAAAAATAAAAAAACCTAAACTACCCCCCCTAAAGGGGCATTTGTATGGGCATTGCCCTTAAAAGGGTGTTCAGTTTTTTTGCTGCCCTTAAAAGGGCATTCAGCTCTTTTCAACATTGCCCAAAAACCCTTCTTCTTCCAGGCGGCTCCATCATCTTCTGTCTTCATCCGGAGCGAAGGTTGTGCAGAGAGGAGGTGCGGAGCTGGCTTCCCTGATGCATGGATCCTCAGTGGCGGTCCTCAGTGGCGTGGAGGCTCCTATTCATGCGATCGTCCATCACACATTGAAGATTAAATGCAAGATCCCCGATATTTATTGGGGTACCTTGCATTCCTATTGGTTGAAATTTTAAAATCAGCCAATAGGATGAGAGCTACTGAAATCTTATTGGCTGATTTGAACAGCCAATAGGATTTCAGTAGCTCTAATCCTAATGGCTGATTTCAAAATTTCAGACAATAAGAATGCAAGGTACCCCAAATTAAATGCGGTACCTTGCATAAAATTTTCAGTGTACACCAGATGGATGAAGAGGAGCCTCTATGCCACTGAAATTCTCAAAGCTGAAGACCTCCACTGAGGACCGCTGCTGAGAACCGCTGCTCTGTATCCGTGCATCAGGGAAGACCATTTCACACCTTCGTTCCGGATGAAGATAGAAGATGGTGGAGCCGCCTGGAAGAAGACCTTCACCGCTGGACTTCAGGAACGATGAGTACCTATTTGGGGCTTAGTGTTAGGATTTTTTAATTTTTTTAATTTATTTTTATTTTTAAGATTAGGGATTTAATTGGCTGTAAAAGAGCCGATTGCCATTTTAAGGACAGTAAAAGAGCTGAATGCCCTTTTAAGGGCAACACCCATACAAATGCCCCTATAAGGGCAATGGATAGCTTAGGTTTTTTGAGTGTTAGGTTTTTTATTTTGGGGGGGTTGGTTGGGTGGGGGTTTTTACTGTTAGGGGCCGGGGGTAATTGGTAAAAGAGCTGTTTAACTTAGGGCAATGCCTTACAAAAAGGCCATTTTAAGGGCTATTGGTAGTTTGTATTTTTTTTTTTAAATAGACTGACGTCTGGGCGGGCTTATTGACTAGTAGTTTTAAGAACCTTTGAAACCTTTAGAACCTGCATAAAATTATTTCACACCTTTAGAGTAACAGTTTTAAAAACATGAATCCACTAAATATGGAAAAATATACGGCTAGATTATGAGTTTTGCGGTAAGAGCTGCTCAGTACTAACTTGCAAGTTATTGTCACCGCTCACCTCCCTATAGCGCTGCTATTACAGGTTTACAAAAACCCAGCGTTAGCAGGCAATATGTGAGCGTAAAGCAAAATTGAGCTCCATACCGCACTCCAATACTAGCGCTACTGTAAGCTGGTTTTACATGCTCGTGCACGATTTCCCCATAGACATCAATGGGGATAGCCGGCTAAAAAAAAAGCCTAACACCTGCAATAAAGCAGCGTAAAGCTTCGTAACGCAGCCACATTGATTCCTATGGGGAAATAAAAGTTATGTTTACACCTAACACCCTAACATAAACCCCGAGTCTAAACACCCCTAATCTGCCGCCCCCGACATCGCCTCCACCTACCTACACTTATTAACCCCTAATCTGCTGCCACCAATGTCGCGACCACCTACATACACTTATTAACCCCTAATCTGCCGTCCCCAATATCGCCGCCACCTACCTACACTTATTAACCCCTAATCTTCCGCCCCCTACATTGCTGCCACTAAACTAAAGTTATTAACCCCTAACCCTAACCCCCACTAACTTTAATGTAATTTAAATAAATCTAAATAAAACCTACAATTAATAACTAAATAATTTCTATTCAAAACTAAATACTTACCTATAAAATAAACCCTAAGCTAGCTACAATATAACTAATAGTTACATTGTATCTATCTTAGGTTTTATTTTTATTTCACAGCTAAGTTTGTATTTATTTTAACTAGGTAGAATAGTTAGTAAATAGTTATGAACTATTTACTAATTACCTAGTTAAAATAAATACAAAGTTACCTGTAAAATAAAACCTAACCTGAGTTACACTAAAACCTAACCTTACACTAAAATTAAATAAATTACATTTATTAAATACAATTAACTAAATTACAAAAACAAACAAACACTAAATTGCACAAAATAAAAAAGAAATGATCAAATATTTAAACTAATTACACCTAATCTAATAGCCCTATCAAAATAAAAAAAAACCCTAGCCTAAACTAAACTGCCAATAGCCCTTAAAAGGGCCTTTTGCGGGGCATTGCCCCAAAGAAATCAGCTCTTTTACCTGTGAAAAGAAATACAGACAACCCCCAACACTAAAACCCACCACCCACACAACCAAACCCCCCAAATAAAAACCTATCTAAAAAACCTAAGCTCCCCATTGCCCTGAAAAGGGCATTTGGATGGGCATTGCCCTTAAAAGGGCATTTAGCTCTTTTTCCGCCCAAACCCTAATCTAAAGATAAAACCCACCCAATAAACCCTTAAATAAACCTAACACTAACCCCCGAAGATCCACTTACAGTTTTTGAAGACCCGACATCCATCCTCATCCAAGCGGCAAGAAGTCCTCAACAAAGCCTGGAGAAGTCTTCATCCAAGCGGCTGAAGTCTTCATCCAAGCCGGCAGAAGTCTTCAGTACAAGCAATTGGGTAAATCTTTCTTGCGCTGCTAATATTAAAGGTAAGCTAAATCTCCTTTTATATTCCCCCTTTAAATATCAATTCGTGGTGGACAGAAAAGAGAAGTGGTAGGAGAAAAAGCGCAAATGGATGCTTAAACCTATATGAGTATGTGTTTTAGAAAGGAAAAATATTGCTTCCAATACTTATTACAAAATTATGCCATGAAGAAAATGGATTGTACCCGTGTATTAATGCCTAAGAGTATTGAAGACAGACAGCTAAAAGTACTGATTCAAATAAATTATATTTAATATGTTAAAACAAATGGTCTAAATATTTCTAGTCATAGGCTCATTAATATAAAAATTGTAAATTTGTTACAGTAAATACAGAGCGTCTTCATCCAGACGGCATCTTCTATCTTCATCTATCCATTGCGGAGCGGCTCCATCTTCAAGACATCCGGCGTGGAGTATCCTCTTCTTTCCACGGCAACTGAAGAATGAAGGTTCCTTTAAGGGACGTCATCCAAGATGGGGTCCCTTGAATTCTTATTGGCTGATGCCAATCAGAATTAAAGGTGAAAAAATCCTATTGGCTGATGCAATTAGCCAATAGGATTGAGCTTCAATCCTATTGGCTGATCCAATCAGCCAATAGGATTGAGCTTGCATTCTATTGGCTGATTGGAACAGCCAATAGAATGTGAACTCAATCCTATTGACTGATTGGATCAGCCAATAGGATTGAAGCTCAATCCTATTGGCTGATTGCATGGATGACGTCCCTTAAAGGAACCTTCATTCTTCAGTCGCCGTGGAAAGAAGAGAATGCTCCACGCCGGATGTCTTGAAGATGGAGCCACTCCGCGCCAGATGGATGAAGACAGAAGATGCTGTCTGGATGAAGACTTCTCCCGGCTTAGATGAAAACTTCGGCCCGCTTGGATGAAGACTTCTCCTGGCCTCGTTGAGAACTTCTTGCTGCTTGGATTTAGACTTCTGCCGCTTTGTTGAGGATGGATGTCGGGTCTTCAAAAACTGTAAGTGGATCTTCGGGGGTTAGTGCTAGTTTTTTTAAGGGTTTATTGGGTGGGTTTAATTTTTGGATTTGGTTTTGGGCTGAAAAAGAGCTAAATGCCCTTTTATGGGCAATGCCCATCGAAATGCCCTTTTCAGGGCAATGGGGAGCTTAGGTTTTTTAGATAGGTTTTTATTTGGGGGGTTTGGTTGTGTGGGTGGTGGGTTTTACTGTTGGGGGTTGTTTGTATTTTTTCTTTTACAGGTAAAAGAGCTGATTTCTTTGGGGCAATGCCCGGCAAAAGGCCCTTTTAAGGGCTATTGGCAGTTTATTGTAGCCTAGGTTTTTTTTATTGTGGGGGGGGGGGCTTTTTTATTTTGATAGGGCTATTAGATTAGGTGTAATTAGTTTAAATATTTGATAATTTCTTTTTTATTTTGTGTAATTTAGTGTGTTTTTTGTAGTTTAGTTAATTGTATTTAATTAATGTAATTTATTTAATTGTAGTATAAGGTTAGGTGTTGGTGTAACTCAGGTTAGGTTTTATTTTACAGGTAAGTTTGTATTTATTTTAACTAGGTAGTTCATAACTATTTACTAACTATTCTACCTAATTAAAATAAATACAAACTTGCCTGTGAAATAAAAATAAAACCTAAGCTAGCTACAATGTAACTACAGTATTAGTTATATTGTAGCTAGCTTAGGGTTAATTTTATAGGTAAGTATTTCGTTTTGAATAGGAATTATTTAGTTATTAATAGTAGGTTTTATTTAGATTTATTTTCATTACATTAAAGTTAGTGGGTGTTAGGGTTAGACTTAGGGTTAGGTTTAGGGGTTAATAACTTTAGTATAGTGGCGGTGATTTTGGGGGCAGCAGATTAGGGGTTTATAACAGTAATGTAGGTTGTGGCGATGTTAGAGACAGCAGATTAGGGGTTAATAATATTTAACTAGTTTACAATAAGCAACAAGAACAGCACACGGAAAAACATTTTCAAAAATATTTATTCCAAATCCCAAACAATCAAGTTCATCACCTGTTAGTGCTTACTAGTACCACATGAAGTAAACACATAAACACATAAAAAATCCAACAAAATGAGCGTCATGGGTATTCTCTATTGCTAAACATACAGTACGTATGCAGAGACATAAATAGACCTAGTGCACGTGAAGTATCTAAAAGTATAAAAAAACCTGATGCTTAAAGGGAGCTCAAAAAACGGCTATGCATATAGTTCATAGGACAGGTACAGTCTCTTGCACTTGAGGCTTCAAAAACACACGTATGTCCATAAATAATGTGATTCGACCGCAGCGATCCTGCTGCACACAAGGTCATACAGCCAGATCATACAGAATATGTTTGCACTTATCTT
This sequence comes from Bombina bombina, assembly GCF_027579735.1. NCBI lineage: Eukaryota > Metazoa > Chordata > Amphibia > Anura > Bombinatoridae > Bombina > Bombina bombina. Next base: position 18,541,769 of record NC_069508.1, read on the forward strand.
AGACAGCATGTTGTTCCTGCATATCAGGTTGCCTGCTATCTTCATATTCAGCATTTTCCAGCCGCGTGATGCATAGCCGTTTTTTGATCTCCCTTTAAGCATCAGTTGTTGTTTTTTTATACTTTTAGATACATGTGCCTCAGAAAGTGTGCATATAAAAAGATGCTGCACATTTTAATAACGTAAGTAACCTGGAATCATTAAAGTTTAAAGGGACACGAAACCCAAGCTTTTAAATTTACTTCAATTGGCAATTTTGTTTAATTTCTTTGGTATTCTTTGTTGAAGGAGCAGCATTGCATTACAGGAAGCTAGCTGAACACAGTGGGCGAACCAATGACAAGAGGTATATATGTGCAGCCACCAATCAGCAGCTAGTTCTCAGTAGTGCATTGCTGTTCCTCAGCCTGCCTATGTATTCTTTTCAACAAAGAATAACAAGAGAACTAACAGTCACTAACTGTCTTTCTTACATCTCTTCCTGGATGTCCTCTCACTACCTCAAGTTAAATTTTCCCCCCTTCACCCCAAATCTCTCTATAACTGTCGACAACTCCATCATTACTCCTACCCCGACCCCGCATAATGAATGCCTCTGCCAGGCTCATCTTCCTTACACGTCGCTCTTCATCTGCTACACCTCTCTGCCAAACCCTTCACTGGCTTCCTCTTGCCTCTAGGATAAAACACAAAATTCTCACTCTGACATACAAAGCCCTCAATTGCACTGCTCCCCCCTATATCTCAGAACTTGTCTCCAGATACTCTCCCTCCCGTCCCCTTCGCTCTGCTCATAACCTCCTACTCTCCTCCTCTCTGGTTACCTCATCGCACTCCCATTTACAGGACTTCTGCAGACTGGCTCCCATCTTGTGGAACTCTCTGCCTCACCCCACAAGACTCTCCCCTAGTTTTGAAAGCTTCAAGTGCTCCCTAAAGACTCTACTGTTCAGGGATGCATACAACCTACGCTAACCTCTCCTAATACCAGTTCCTCTCCTCCATTGCTATCCCCTGAACCCCCTTAGCATGTAAGCCTAAAAGTCCAGCTGTTTGTAGATCACCTTCATAAGAGCTGACTACAACAGTGCGACTCTTGGCAGGGCCCTCTACCCATTTGATCCCTATAATTGTTTTGTTGTACTCCGTCTTTGTTAATAGCGCTGCGGAATCTGTTGGCGCTCTACAAATAACCGATAATTATAATAATAACATAATAACAGAAGAAAATTGGAAAGTTGTTTAAAACGGCATGCTATATCTGAAATAAATGTTTTGGGTTTCATGTCCCTTTAATTTTGAGTTGAGTAGCTCTTTAATACTGGCCAGTGTTGGGTATTGGCTGCTAATGAAATACAGAGCATAGATACAGAGAACAGTAAGTAGCAACTAGACAGGTGACAATGGGACACTTGATACAAAGATATGTAGATGTTTCATACACAAGGAACACAATTAGTATAAATACCTCACATCTATAGAGCTGTGTACTTATTCATGCATAGCCTAAGGATTCTCACATCCTACACTGCTGTTGACTTTGTTACTTCTCAGTTTCTGAACCACTTTGATGTAATTTTCTGTTGACATGTGCACGTGCCTATAATGTAACAGACATTTCACAGATACAGTTTAAATTCCCCCAGAGGAAAGTTCTGCAGATTCACCAAATCTCTTGTGGCCAATAAAACTGTTACAGATGATCATGTAAGTTTCCTGCATATCGTTCCTTGTTCAGAAGGGGAAACAATAACAATTTATAATTCTACAGCAACTCACCTGGTGTCACCACTGATGTCTACAGCAATATTCTTTTTCTGATTTGTAAAGATTCTCCTAAAGAAGAAGAGACACAGGGGCCTATTTATGATGCTGCGAGAGGACATGATACAAAGTAGCGGATCATGTCCGCTGCACATAGATAAATGCTGACAGCGTACGCTCTCTGCATTTATCATTGCACCAGCAGTTCTTGTGAACTGCTGGTGAAATACTCCCCCCTGCAGATTTGGGTGTCAATCACCCCGATCATATTCGATCAAGTTGATTTCTGTTGATTTCTGTCCGCCGCATCAGAGCAGACGGAAAGGTTATAGAGCAGCGGGGGGTTATAGAGCTTGATAAATATGCCCCACAGACCTGTGTTTTGCGTGAGAGCAGGGGGTAGGCTGCACAAGTGTTTGTTAAATTCTGGTATCAGTTTCTGTATCAGTGGCCTCTGAAAGGTGAGGCTCAGGTTCCAGGGCTATGAACTATATCCAAATGCACCATGTGAAACGGGGGTCTATGTGCACTAAATATTAGTCAGCTCAGTCTTGTGTGTTAGAGTTGAGCCGTGGGATCCAGCCAGTTAGGTACAGCTATGTATCAGATTTAGGCTTTTGAAGTCTGCAGTGTGCACTTTTAATTCTCAATATTGGAAAACCCACATATCCCTTTCAAGGCCAGAGATCTTGTTTGGGGTTAACCCCTTATGAATACACCATTGGCACAACTGAGCTGCAGACAACTGCTGGTCACTAGCAGTAATGGGCAGTTATTGGTTGGGTTGTACAACTGTTGCTGCTCACCGTGTGTGGCTGCTCAGAACCAGCAGTACTCTGTGGCTACCAAGCAGGATGTTAACCCCTTAATGACCACAACTTACCATGTACGTCACTGGTCGTTAAGGGTTTTCTTCTTTGAAATAGAGTGGGTCCCGCCACAAGCGGCAGAACCGTGCTATTATACCCTCACTCCTCCCTTCTGGTCACTGTAAATAGCACTTTTAATAACACAATCCCCATAGAAAGACCAGCAACGTACCCTATACGTTTAAGGCATTAAAGGGACAATGTACTGAAAAATAGTTTTTCCCTTTATGTGTTTCTAATGACTTGTTATACCAGCTGTAGAGTCTAAAATGCATGAGAAATTGCTTCTTTAGCATTATTTGTGTTTATGAAGTAGCTGGATTTGTTCTTTGAAGCCACAACCCATTTAAAAGGGTTGAGATTGCAGGGAAATCATATCTCCTTATTTGACCACTTTCTGTACACACACATGCTTCTTTATATTATCTCTGCCTGTATACAAAAGCCCAATACCTTGAGAGAACAATATAAAATATCAATGTATTATCTCTCCTAACACCCAGTTTCCATGAGTCTCCATATTGTTTTTTTTTCTTTATATCTAGGGGTAAGGGTTTAATTAATTAATTATTTATTGTTATATTTGTGTTTTAATTTGCAAGTATTTGTACTTGGTAAAAGCATTGCTGTGTTGTGGATTAGATACAATAACAATTGCTTAATTGTGAGAATCTGAAATCTGGGCAATTCACCAAACTGTAATTAATCACAAATCCAAAGCAGGTGTGTTTGTAGAGCTGCAGATTCTGGCTAAAACATTGTGACATTTAGGCAAAATACAACAATGTCTAACAGGGTTTGCAATTTATTTTCTCACCAGGGTGCAAGTGGAATTTTATGTCAATGAAAACACCTTCAAAGAAAGGCTGAAACTGTTCTTTATCAAAAACCAAAGATCAAGTAAGTACCCATGTTATTGTTGGGTGAAAGCTGTATTGTGTATATTTGTCTTTAGCAAGTATGGGGTTAATTACGATGTCAACAAGATGTGCTATAAAGAGGAAATAGATGTGTTGTACTTTGGTCTTTTTCTTTCGTGATTCAAATAGAGAACTCTAAACCTGAACTCTAGGTATATTAAAGGGACACTGAACCCAGATTTTTTCTTTTGTGATTCAGATAGAGCATGCAATTTTAAACAACTTTATAATTTACTCCTATTATCAAATTCTGTTCTTTTGCTATCTTTCGGCTAGATTTAGAGTTCTGCGGCCAAAGGGGTGCGTTAGCTACGCTGGCTTTTTTTCTCCCGCACCTTTTAAATACCGCTGGTATTTAGAGTTCACATAAGGGCTGCGTTAGGCTCCAAAAAGGGAGCGTAGAGCATATTTACCGCCACTGCAACTCTCGATACCAGCGGTGCTTACGGATGCGGCCAGCTTCAAAAACGTGCTCGTGCACGATTTCCCCATAGGAAACAATGGGGCAGTTTGAGCTGAAAAAAAACCTAACACCTGCAAAAAAGCAGCGTTCAGCTCCTAACGCAGCCCGATTGTTTTCTATGGGGAAACACTTCCTAAGTCTGCACCTAACACCCTAACATGTACCCCAAGTCTAAACACCCCTAACCTTACAAATATTAACCCCTAATCTGCCGCCCCCGCTATCGCTGACCCCTGCATTACACTTTTAACCCCTAATCTGCCGCTCCGGACACCGCCGCAACCTACATTATAGCTATGTACCCCTAATCTGCTGCCCCTAACACCGCCGACCCCTATATTATATTTATTAACCCCTAATCTGCCGCCCACAATGTCACCGCCAGCTACCTACAATAATTAACCCCTAATCTGCCGACCGGATCTCGCCTCTACTCTAATAAATGTATTAACCCCTAAAGCTAACTCTAACCCTAACACTAACACCCCCCTAAGTTAAATATAATTTAAATCTAACGAAATAAATTAACTCTTATTAAATAAATTATTCCTATTTAAAGCTAAATACTTACCTGTAAAATAAATCCGAATATAGCTACAATATAAATTATAATTATATTGTAGCTATTTTAGGATTAATATTTATTTTACAGGCAACTTTGTATTTATTTTAACCAGGTACAATAGCTATTAAATAGTTATTAACTATTTAATAGCTAAAATAGTTAAAATAATTACAAAATTACCTGTAAAATAAATCCTAACCTAAGTTACAATTAAACCTAACACTACACTATCAATAAATTAATTAAATACAATACCTACAAATAAATACAATGAAATAAACTAACTAAAGTACAACAAATAAAAAAGAACTAAGTTACAAAAAATAAAAAAATATTTACAAACATTAGAAAAATATTACAACAATTTTAAACTAATTACACCTACTCTAAGCCCCCTAATAAAATAACAAAGACCCCTAAAATAAAAAAATGCCCTACCCTATTCTAAATTAAAAAAGTTCAAAGCTCTTTTACCTTACCAGCCCTGAAAAGGGCCATTTGCTGGGCATGCCCCAAATAATTCAGCTCTTTTGCCTGTAAAAAAACATACAATACCCCCCCCAACATTACAACCCACCACCCACATACCCCTAATCTAACCCAAACCCCCCTTAAATAAACCTAACACTAAGCCCCTGAAGATCTTCCTACCTTATCTTCACCATGCCAGGTTCACCGATCCGTCCACCGAAGTCTTGATCCAAGCCTCCGAAGTCTTGATCCAAGCCCAAGCGGGGGCCTAAGAGTGACGTCCATCCTCCGGCTGAAGTCTTGATCCAAGCGCGCAGAAGAGGACATCCGGACCGGCAAACATCTTCATCCAAGCCGCATCTTCTATGTTCTTCAATCCGATGACGACCGGCTGATCTTCAACACCTCCAGAGCGGATCCATCCATCTTCACCGACGACTTCCCGACGAATGACGGTTCCTTTAAGGGACGTCATCCAAGATGGCGTCCCTCGAATTCCGATTGGCTGATAGGATTCTACCAGCCAATCGGAATTAAGGTACGAAAATTCTGATTGGCTGATGGAATCAGCCAATCATATTCAAGTTCAATCCGATTGGCTGATCCGATCAGCCAATCAAATTGAGCTCGCATTCTATTGGCTGATCGGAACATACTTCACATACATTGTAATGCCACTTTTGTTGTGTACCTTATTAAGTGCCCGTGTGCCAGAATTTATATTGGTGAAACAACACAAAGGGTAAGAGATAGAATGGTGCAGCACACATCTGGCTTTAGAAGGGAAGACAAAGAAGCCCCTGTGGCCTGTCACTTTCTAGAGACAGGTCACAGTATTTCTCAGTTAAGGTTTCAAGCAATAGACTGGGTCCCTATACCCAGGAGAGGGTGCAATAGGGAGCTGTTGAAAAGAAAATAATTGTTTTGGATTTATACCTTAGACTCTCTAAACCCTAAAGGTATGAATAGAGATTTTGATTTAGATATATTTCTGTAGTTCACAAACATAAAAGGGTCAGTGTAATAGTATTTCCCCCTAAATAATTTTGTAATGGATAGACCTTTCTATATATGCATGCATTTGTGTAATATGTTTTGATTTTAATTGAAAAAGGTTTTTCTCTTCTGCCATTAGAGGAAGCTTGATTGACCTAAGAATGTAACAGGCAAGGAAGAGTTAAAGGGGAGGAGTTAGTCCACCTGGTTAAGGTATTTAAAGGTGAAAGGTTGCATTTGTATAATTGACATGACTAAGGGTATGTGAACCGAAACGTAGTCATTTGTATACCTGCTCCTGTTTATGTGACAATAAAAGGAAGATTTTTTGCATACTCCAGGTGGTGCTGCCTTTTCATTGGATTTTCTGATTTATTGCCACAAGTATTTGCAGTAACCTGTTGGAGTGCACACCTGCTTTCCCTTGGTGCTGGATTACATTGAACATTGTATGTAGAATGTCAGTGGGACTATTTAACCCTCTCTAGGGTATGATGGGTGTATGTAGAATGTCAATAGGACTACTTACCCCTCTCTAGGGTATAATAGGTGAGCGAAGAATGCCAGTCAGACTACTTACCCCTCTCTAGGGTATGATGGGTGTAGGTAGAATGTAAGTGGGACTACTTACCCTTCTCTAGGGAATGATGGGTGTACGTAGAATATCAGTTGGACTACTTACCTATCGCTAGGGTATTATAGTTGTATGTAAAATGTAAGTGGCACAAATCCTTACTCTAGAATATAAGGTATTTGGAACGGCATAAGAGAAAATCATACATATTTTCACTAAGGTACAGTTTAACCATATACATCATGTTGTATAAATAAGTTGTGTTAAATAGTAATAGACATAACTACAGCCCTATTAACAAGTAACACTGAGACAGTGACAGGGTCTGGATTTACCTCTCAGCTTCTTATAGGCAGAGCCCACCTAGTTTCCCATCTTGTCTTTTTTTAGACGCTCGACAAATGTTCATCTCCATCAGTTTAACAGAAATCTGTAAACGTATCATGCCTGCACTCATTAAAAAAGCAATACACAGAATATCAAACAATGAGAAAGTGATTAGAAAGTTGTATCGGGATGCACGTGTCACCCCTAGGCAGTTTGCTGCTTACATAATGACTATCCATATGAACATTTTTAAATCCAAATAACTACATGATGATAAAACTGAATTAACCACATGGACCTGATATCTCAGCCTTCTTGGCAGTACCATTACTTTCTCACACATGTCTACAGCATTATTTCTCTGATAATCTTATAATGCAATATCAGTGGGACTCTAATCCTTAAAAGTCACTGTATTACACAGACCTGGGGCCTCTCATTGTCACATCCATCTTAAACCATAATTATCAACTCTATATTCTTTTGATTTACTGCTAATGAGAATAATCTTGCCCTATGTGTATCATATTTATCATATAATTTGCCTGATAAGGGTCCTGAGGAATGGAGTTGAGAAACACTGCTTTACGGGTTCACATTGTAGCTTTACCCATAGCAAAAAAAAAATGAGAAAGAAGCATCAGAAAGTGTCAGGTATGTTTAAGGATATACCAGATTATCTGATACAAGGGCAAGATGGTGGCTTATAGTGGTTGTAGGTGCAAAGGCAAGATGATGGCTATATGTGCGAGTGCAAAATAGTGGCTGCAGGTGTGAAGGAAAGATTGTGGCTGTAGGTGTGAGGTCAAGATGGTAGGAGTGAGGGCAAGATTGTGGCTGTAGTTGTGAGGTTGTCATATTCCGGTGTATATGCGCTCAGGACACAGTCCCTCGGGGCAGTGGTAGGGAATTGGAGACACCAACCCCTGACCCAGGGAAGAGTATCCTGTACGTGGATAGATATTCTGTGATTCATAGTTGCGAGAAGTTATTGTAGAATTCATGGAGAGTGAAACATATGTATACAATATATTCTGGCTTCAATGGAAACATAAATTGATACTGTAACTTATAGTTAATAGGAGTTGCTGAAGGATTCATGAGTGAAAACTATAGCAATGTAAGATGTTCAGGCTTCAGAGTAAACTGGTAGAAGATTGACTCATAGATGCAAACTAAGGTTTGTTGCAGGTTCACAGTACATAATATTATATAGAGCTGTATGTCAGAATTAAGCAGAGCAGCACAGTTGATAGACAAGTTGCAAGTTTTAGGCATTAATTACTGTTTGTGCATATATATATGCAAACTAAGGTTTGTTGCAGGTTCACAGTACATACTATTATATAGAGTTGTATGTCAGTAATAAGCATAGCAGCACAGGTGATGGACAAAGTTGCACGTTTAAGGGCATTAAATACTGTTTGAGCATATATTGGAGAATCACAGGAAAGCTGTTTAACTGAACACATAGATGCAGTGTTCTGAATATATTAACATATTTGGAGGAGTGAATTTCAGCTATGGCAACTTGTAGCAAAGAATAGTTATAAAGTTCTGAGTAAGATGCTATCGTAGTAATTAGAGAGTGATCATAACCAAATGCATACTTGTAATTTAGAATAAAGTTCAGAGTTTGTTAAAGGAACAGTATACACTCATTTTCATATAACTGCACGTAATAGACACTACTATAAAGAATAAGATGCACAGATACTGATATAAAAATCCAGTATAAAACTGTTTAAAAACTTACTTAGAAGCTGTCAGTTTGGCTCTGTTGAAAAGGTAGCTGGAAAGCCCACTGCAAGTGGCAAATAAGACACTCCCCCCCGCCCCCTTCTTTTGCATATGAAAAGACCCTTTACACAAACAGGAGCAAGCTGGAGAAGGTAGCTGACGGTATTCACATAAAACTTTGGGGCTTGGTTAGGAGTCTGAAAATCAGAGCAATGTTATTTAAAAATGAGCAAAACTATACATTTATTTAAAAAAACTTTATGGGCTATATAAATAGATCATCTACAAAACATTTATGCAAAGAAAAAATGAGTGTATAATGTCCCTTTAAGTAGCAGTGTCCACGAAACAAAATGGATATTATATATGGATACTTGCGATTGGATGATTTTAAGCATAGCTAAAAGGAAAGGCTGTAGTTTGAATATGCTGGTAAAATCCATGCAGGAACAGTCACAGACCTCTGTTGTTCTTGAACAAAACTTTAAAGCTAATGCAATGCGCATTAGACCCGAGATGGTTTAAAAAGAGGCTGAGGGAATCAGCTGCATGAATGATTAATTCATTAGGCAGGTAAGTTGAATGCAGATACTCCCCAAACAGTATACCTGTCAGTAGCAGGGAAGGCAGTCTTAAAGGGACAGTGATATCAGGCAGGCATATGTTACAGTGGCCAAGATGGTAGGTGTGAGGGCAAGATGGCAGATTTAGAAGCGAGGGCAAGATGGTGGCTGTAGTTTAGAAGGCAAGATGGTGGGTGTAGGTGTGAGGGAAAGATGGTGGTTATATGTGCAAGTGCAAAATAGTGACTGTAGGTGTGAAGACAATATGGTGGCTGTAGTTGTGAGGGCAAGATGGTGGGTGTAGGTGTGAAAGCAAAATGGTGGGTGTAGGAGCGAGGGCAAGATAGTGGCTGTAGGTGTGAAGGCAATATTGTGGTTGTAGGTGCGAGTACAAGATAGTAGCTGTAGGTGTGAAAGCAAGATTTTGGTTGTAGGTGTGAGTACAAAATAGTCGTTGTAGTTGTGAAGGCAAGTTTGTGGCTGTAGGTGTGAGGGCAATATGTTGGTTGTAGGAGCAAGAGCAAGATAGTGGCTGTAGTTGTGAAGGCAAGATAGGTCTGGAGGTGTGAGGGCAAGATGGCAGTTGTAGAAGCAAGGGCAAGATAACGGCTGTAGTTGTGAATTCAAGATAGGTGTGAGGGTGTGAGGGCAATATGGAGGTTGTAGGAGAAAGGGCATGATAGTGGCTATAGTTGTGAAGGCAAAATGGTGTCTGTTGGTGTGAGGGCAAGATGGTGGCAGTAGTTTTGAGGGCAAGATTGCAGTTGTAGGAGTGAGGGCAAGATGGTGGCTGTAGGTGTGAGGGCAAGTTGGTGGATGTAGGTATGAGGACAAGATGCTGTTTGTAGGTGTGAGGGCAAGATGGTGGCTGTAGATGTGAGGGCAAGATTGCGATTGTAGGAGCAAGGGCAAGATGGTGGCTGTAGGTGTGAGGACAAGATTGAGGTTGTAGCTGCGAGTACAAGATAGTGTCTGTAGGTGTAAAGGCAAGATTACGGGTGTAGGTTTTGGGGTAAGATGATGGCTATAGGTGGTATATGTGTGGAGGCAATATGGTAGATGTAGGTGCAAGATGGTGGTTGCAGGTGCAAGGATAAGATAGTTGTTGTAGGTGAAAGGGCATGATGGCGGCTGTAGGTTAAAGGGCAAGATTGTGGCTGTAAGTGCAGTCCCCAATACCACGTGGTTCCAAGGCTGCTACTTCCCCATTACAGCTCTAGATTTGAATGATTACAACTGCACATCCTGCAAATAGACACACACCTCAAATTAATTTAAAATATGGACTTAATTGATTGAGCTTGTTAAAGGGACAGTAAATACCTTGTAATTACAAGATTTTCCTGCAATCTTGCAATAAATGAATATACTAGGTTAGTTTAAAAATGGTTGGAATACATTATCACCTGGTTTGTTGTGATTATTTGTCAATAACCAAAATCCACCCATCACTAGCCTTATTTAAAGGAGCCACCCCAGACTTGTTTCTAGAGTAGACTGTTGTTTTCATTATGTGTTTCAGTTACCTATCACCTCTGCTGAGGACAACTGGGAACAGATATAAAGGAAAAGGTTAGACTTGTGGAGCCTGTCATGTGATCATCCTGTTCTCAGATTGGGAAAACTCTTAGGGCTAGATTACAAGTGGAGCAAAATCAATAGGACAGGGTGTTTTATCATTTGAGCAACCTTACACAAAGTATTTAGCACAATCTCATATAATTTATAAGTGGATAGTTAAATATTTTGACCATAGCATCTTAGTGAGGCCAAAACTTTTGTAGCTTCCCCTATACTTTTTATTGGATAGCGCAGGCAAAACTATTAGTGAGATCACCCTGTTTGTATTACCAGGGGTGAGTTAAAGGGATATTAAACACCAAAAATGTTATTGTTTAAAAAGATAGATAATCCCTTTATTTACCATTCCCCAGTTTTGCATGACCAACACTTTTATATTAATATACTTTATACCTCTGTGATTACCCTGTATCTAAGCCTCTGCTGACTGCCCCCTTATCCCAGATCTTTTGACAGACTTGCATTTCAGGCAAATAGTGCTTCACGTGCGTGAGCACAATTGGCTAGATTACGAGTCTTGCGTTATGAAGGGTGCGGTGCTAATGTGCAGTTTATTCTCACCGCTCACTTACCTGCAGGGCTGGTATTACAGGTTTTTATAAACCCGGCGTTAAAAGGCAAGAAGTGACCATAGAGCAAAATTGAGCTCCATACCGCACTTCAATACCAGCGCTGCTTAAGTCAGCGGTGAGCTGGTTGTATGTGCTCGTGCACGATTTCCCCATAGACATCAATGGGGAGAGCCGGCTGAGAAAAAGTCTAACACCTGCAAAAAAGCAGCGTAAATCTCAGTAATGCAGTCCCATTTATTCCTATGGGGAAACTAAAGTTATGTTTACACCTAACACCCTAACATGAACCCAGAGTCTAAATACCCCTAATCTTACACTTATTAACCCCTAATCTGCCACCCCCAACATCGCAGACACCTGCATTATACTTATTTACCCCTAATCTGCCGCTCCGGACATCGCCGCCACCTACATTATATTTATTAACCCCTAATCTGCTGCCCGCAGATTATTTTCTCTAATTTAGTGTTTGTTTTTTTTGTAATTTAGCTAATTGTATTTAATTTATTTAATTGTATTTAAGTTAGGTAAGTTATTTAATTGTAGTGTAGTGTTAGCTGTTAGTGTAACTTAAGTTAGGTTTTATTTTACAGGTAAATTTGTATTTATTTTAGCTAGGTAGTTAGTAAATAGTTAATAACTATTTAGTAACTATTCTACCTAGTTAAAATAAATACAAACTTGCCTGTAAAATAAAAATAAACCCTAAGCTAGCTACATTGTAACTATTAGTTATATTGTAGCTAGCTTAGGGTTTATTTTATAGGTAAGTATTTAGTTTTAAATAGGAATAATTTAGTTAATGATAGGAATTTTATTTAGATTTATTTAAATTATATTTAAGTTAGGGGGTGTTAGGGTTAGGGTTAGACTTAGGTTTAGGGGTTGATAAATTTAGAATAGTGGCGGTAATGTTGGGGGCGGCAGATTAGGGGTTAATAAATGTAGGTAGGTGGCGGCGATTTTGGGGGCAGCAGATTAGGGGTTAATAAATATAATGTAGGTGGCGGCGATGTCAGAAGCGGAAGATTAGGGGTTAATAAGTATAATGTAGGTGGCAACGATGTTAGGGACAGCAGAATAGGGGTTAATAATATTTAACTAGTGTTTGAAGGGCGGGAGTGTGGCGGTTTAGGGGTTAATATGTTTATTATAGTGGCGGCGATATCCGGAGTGGCATATTAGGGGTTAAACATTTTATTATAGTGTTTGCAATGTGGGGGGGGGGGGGGCTCGGTTTAGGGATTAATAGGTAGTTTATGGGTGTTAGTGTACTTTTTAGCACTTTAGTTATGAGTTTTATGGTACAGCTTTGTAGTTTAAAACTCATAACTACTGACTTTAGAATGCGTTAGGAATCTTGGAGGTAGAGGGTGTACCGCTCACTTTTTGGCCTCCCAGGACAAACTCGTAATACCGGCGCTATGCAAGTCCCATTGAAAAAAGACTTTACAAAATTTAAGTAAGTTGATTTGCGTTAAGGCCAAAGAAGTGTGCGGTGCCCCTAAACCTGCAAGACTCGTAATAGCAGCGGGCGTTAAAAAGCAGCGTTAGGACCTGTTAACGCTGCTTTTTAAGCTTACCACAAAACTCGTAATCTAGCCGACAGTTATTTATATGAAGCACATGAACTAACGCCCTCTAGCTGTGAAAAACTGTCAAATGCATTCAAATGAGAGACGGCCTTCAAGGGCTTAGAAATTAGCATATGAGCCTAATTAGTTTTAGCTTTCAACTAAGAATACCAAGAGAACAAAGCAAATTTGATGATAAAATTAAATTAGAAAGTTGTTAAAGTGTTACATTCAAATGCAATCCAAAATACTACTGTACTATTTAGCTCTTCTTAAAGGGACACTAAACCCAAATTGTTTTCTTGCATGATTCAGATAAAACTGCAATTTTCGGCAACTTTCTAATTTACTCCTATTATAATTTTTTCTTCATTCTCTTTGTATTTTTTTTTTAAAGCAGGAATGTAAAGATTAGGAGCCGGCCCATTTTAGACTCAGCACCATGGATAGTGCTTGCTAATTGGTGGCTGACATTTAGCCACCAATAAGCAAGCATAACTCCGGTCCTGAACCAAATAATGGGTCCGCTCCTATGCTTTACATTCCTGCTATTTAAATAAAGATAGCAAGAGAACAAATACAAATTTATAATAGGAGTAAATTAGAAAGTTGCTTAAAACGTTATGCTCTACCTGAAAAATTAAAGAAAAAATTGGGTTTTAGTATCCCATTAAGACATTAAAGGGATATGAAACCCAAAATATTTATTGTATTATTCGGATACAACTTTCCAAATTTACTTCTATTATCAAATGTTTCTTCATTCTTTTGGTATCCTTTGTTAAAGGAGCAGCAATGCAATACTGGGAGTTAGCTGAACCCATCAGGTAAGCCAATGACAAGAGGCATAAATGTGCAGCTGCTAACCAGCAGCTAGTTCCCAGTAGTGCTTTGCTGCTCCCTAGCTAGGTATCTTATCAAAAAAGGATAGCAAGAGAACAAAGCAAATTAGATAACAGAAGTAAATTGGAAAGTTGTTTAAAATGTCATGCTCTTATTGAGTCGTAACAGAAAAAACACATAATTATTAATAGCATAGCACAGAGCTAGATGAAGAACTACTCGCAGACAACTGGCTCATCTCTAGAGCTATATCTGACATAAGTTTTAGAAATCTATTGTAAGGGATTAAAGGGATAGAAAAGAAAAAATTAAACCTGCATGATTCAGATAGAGCCGGTCATTTTAAGACACTTTTAAATTCACTTCTATTTTCAAATGTGCTTCGTTCTCTTAGCATCGCTTGTTGAAAAAGAATATGCACATACCCTACACTAGTGGGAGCTAGCTGCTGATTGGTGCCTGCACACACTTGTCTCTTGTGATTGGCTAACTAGATGTGTTCAGCTTCCTGCCAGTAGTGCAATGCTGTTCCTTCAGCAAAGGATAGCAAGAGAATGAAGACAATTTAATAACAGAAGTATATTGGAAAGTTGTTTAAAATTGTATGTTTTATCTGAATTATAAAATCATTTTTTTGGGTTTATTATCCCTTTAAGCGCACCTGCGCTATACGACAATTAGATATTAGCGCCCAATAGATGTCTCTCTCGTGATAAAAGCTAACTATAGATTTGTAATATGAGAGCAAAGTAAAAGCACTGCTAATTGTGATTGAGTGATATTTACACACAATAGTGATAATGGCACTGCTGATTGTGCTCGAGTGATATTTACACACAATAGTGATAATGGCACTGCTGATTGCGCTAGAGTGATATTTACACACAATAGTGATAATGGCACTGCTGATTGCGCTTGAGTGATATTTACACACAATAGTGATAATGGCACTGCTGATTGTGCTCAAATGATATTTACACACAATAGTGATAATGGCACTGCTAATTGTGCTCAAGTGATATTTACACACAATATTGATAATGTCACTGCTGATTGTGCTCGAGTGATATTTACACACAATAGTGATAATGGCACTGCTGATTGTGCTTGAGTGATATTTACACACAATAGTGATAATGGCACTGCTGATTGTGCTCAAGTGATATTTACACACAATAGTGATAATGGCACTGCTAATTGTGCTCGAGTGATATTTACACACAATAGTGATAATAGCACTGCTGATTGTGCTTGAGTGATATTTACACACAATAGTGATAGTGGCACTGCTGATTGTTCTTGAGTGATATTTACACACAATAGTGATAATGGCACTGCTGATTGTGCTCGAGTGATATTAACACACAATAGTGATAATGGCACTGCTAATTGTGCTCAAGTGATATTTACACACAATAGTGATAATGGCACTGCTGATTGTGCTTGAGTGATATTTACACACAATAGTGATAATGGCACTGCTGATTGTGCACGATTGATATTTACACGCAATAGTGATAATGGCACTGCTGATTGTGCTCAAGTGATATTTACACACAATAGTTATAATGGCACTGCTGATTGTGCTCGAGTGATATTTACACACAATAATGATAATGGCACTGCTAATTGTGCTTGAGTGATATTTACAAACAATAGTGATAATGGCACTGCTAATTGTGCTTGAGTGATATTTACACACAATAGTGATAATGGCACTGCTGATTGTGCTTGAGTGATATTTACACACAATAGTGATAATGGCACTGCTGATTGTGCTCGAGTGATATTTACACACAATAGTGATAATGGCACTGCTGATTGTGCTCGAGTAATATTTACACACAATAGTGATAATGTTTAGCCACTTCTAATCTAACCCTTAAAGTGATATAAAAAAAAATATTTTGTGATTCAGAAAGAACAAACAATTGTAATAAAGTTTCCAGTTTACTGCTATTATCAAATTTGCTCAGTTCCCATGATATTCTGTGTTGAAGAGATACTTAGGTAGCATCTGGAGCATTACTTGGTAGGAAATAGTCCTGCCATCTAGTGCTCTTGCATATGGATAACATTCTTGCACAACTTCTGCTATATAGAGTTCCCGGAACGTGCACAATTACATCCCTGCCTTTCAACAAAAGATACAAAGTGAACAAAGAAAATTTGGTAATAGAAGTAAATTATAAAGTTGCTTAAAGGACCAGTCAACACGTTATATTTGCATAATCAACAAATGCAAGAGAAAAAGACAATGCAATAGCACTTAGTCTGAACTTCAAATGAGTAGTAGATTTTTTTTATAACAAATTTCAAAGTTATGTATATTTCCACTCCCCTTGTACCATGTGATAGCAATCAGCCAATCACAAATGCATATACGTATAGTCTGTGAATTCTTGCACATGCTCAGTAGGAGTAGGTGACTCAAAAAGTGTAAATATAAAAGACTGTGCACATTTTTTAATGGAAGTAAATTGGAAAGTTGTTTAAAATTGTTTAACCTGAGTGTCCCTTTAAAAGTGCTGCTCTATCTGAATCATGAAAGAAAAAAATGGATTTAATGTCTTTTCTAATTTTAAGTAGTAAAAAAATTTAAAGGGGGCAAAACAAATAATGAAAGTATATTGCAAAGTTGTTTTACTAAATTGAAAATATATATGGTAATCTTATTGTGTTTTCATCAGGTAATCTGTAATATATTGATATAATAACCTGCTGTGTTCAGACCTTTTATTTTTTTCTTATGCGTCTTTTTGACTGTGCAGCTTTGACCTTTAACCTATGTAGTGCTGTTATCAGGACATGTCCCTTAAACCTATATTTATTTTGCAGTTTGTAACTCTGTCTCTCAATCACTGGTTAATGTTTGGAAGAAATAACAGAGTAAACTCTAGCGCTGTCTATTGTGCATAAGAAAGAGCACTATTTCAAAATGTTATTTTCTTTCCTAAGATATGGTGAGTCCATGGCTTGAGTAATTACTGTTGGGAATATCTCTCCTGGTCAGCAGGAGGAGGCAAAGAGCAGCCCAGTTAAACTGCTAAGTTTTACTTCCCTTACCCACAACCCCCAGTTATTCTCTTTGCCTTCGGTACATGGAGGAGGTGAAGTTTAGGTGTCTGAAGATTTTTTTTTATTTCATCTACAAGCAAGTTTTGGGGGTATAGCCGTAGTGGTAGCTTTAAAGCGGTTAGGAACTTGTGAAGAGGTACTTACTGCATTTTCCTAACAATTGCTGCCCTAGGTTAAAAAGCCAGAGTTGGCTACTCTGTTCTTTCTTTTTCAAAGGTCTCTGTGAAGAACTGTATCTTCTCATACCTTGTAACTGTCTACATGCCGGACAGTGGGACAGGTCAGTGCTTTTTCTTCCAGTTGGGGAGACCATGCACTTAACAAATTAAAATACACTGCTTTTTTATTGGGACATAGATAATTCTATTGTATGAGTTACACTGGGGCATGAAGCAGGCACTGTAGCATGTGTGAGACTAACATTTAAACTCTTTTTAAAAGAAAGGGTAAAATGTTTTTATTAGGCTTTATTTTCTGACACATATTTACTTGATAAAACAATACAAGTTTAAACTGAAAGTAAGGCTGAATTTTCTATTTCAGCAGCTATTCATTTCCCCTTTGCTTTAAATAAAACAATGCAACATTTTAAACTGTTGGGTTTGAGAAAACTGATATTTCTGGTACTCAGTGTACCAGGAAGAGGTGCCTCTCTGTGTCGCAGCAGTAATTTGAGCTTGGCAGTTGCAGTCACATGACAGGCTTTACTAACATTTCTGAGGAAAAAGTAGTTTTTTCCATTTCTGGGTGATCCAGTCTTAATTGGTAGTGGTAAGGCACCTCAGTAATTGAGGTGTGTGGTTGCCTGAGGGGTATTTTAGAAGTTTATTTGATGTTTATTAAATGTTTTTTCTTAACTTTTCTCACATAATTTTAGCTGGGGATCGATCCTAATTTGGGATACAATTTAAATTGTATTTTTTTCTTGGCTTATTTTAACTAAATATAAAAATCCTTGAAACTTATCTGTACAAGTTTATTTACTGTTTCACTACATGTCTGATTTGGAGCAAGAGACTGCGCTCATGAATTTGTGCTTATTATGTTTAGATGCACAAATTGCAGCTCCTATGCAATTTTGTTCTTTATGTGTCAAGAAAACCTTGCAAAATAAAGGTAAAATTTTTGAGCCTAATGTCTCTCAGGATGATGCTCTTAAAATAATACCTCAGCTTGCTCCTGCTATGTCCCAAGCCTCAATGGTGTCACATGCAGTGCCCTGCGGTTCCTCTATAACTCCTAGGGGAGTTTATTTAAAAGCTGAAATTACTGCCCATGTATCTTCAGCTGTATCTGCGGCATTAGCTGCCATTCCCAGATTACAGGTAAAATGCAAGAGGACATCTAGAATATCAGATAGTAAGGTGCCTGTCCTCAGTTCTGCTTCCCAAGTTGCCCTTTCTCATAAGTCAGATAAGGAAGATACATCGGGACTTTCTGAGGGTGAAATCTCAGATTCGGACAGTATTATTCCTTCTTCTGAGACTGAGGTGGTATCTTTCAGATTTAAGCTTGAACACCTTCAAATATTGTTAAAGGAGGTTTTAGCTACTTTAGATGACTCTGATACCCCTATCATTGTCACTCCTAAGAAATCTAGTAAACCTAATAGTTTCTTTGATGAACCTTCCACTTCAGAGGTTTTTCCTGTGCCGGACCGTGCTAGGGGTGTCTTTTTTCCCCTGTCTCCCATTTTTAAGAAAATGTTTCCTGTCGAGGACTCCATTAAAGACCCTTGGTTTACTGTACCCAAAGTTGAAAGGGCATTTCCACTCTGGCTAAGAGAACCACTATTCCTGTTGAGGATAGCTGCTCTTTTAAGTATCCGATGGACAAGAAGCTGGAGACTTATTTGAAAAAGATTTATGTTCATCAAGATCTCCAATGGCAACCTGTGGTGTGTATTGCCAACGTGACTAGTGCGGCATCTTATTGGTTCGACACCTTGTCTAATTCTCTTCATGTAAAGAATTCCTTGGATGAAATTCATGATAGGATTAAAGCTCTTAAATTGGCCAATTCCTTTATTGCAGATGCCATTTTACAGGTTGTTAGACTAGGAGCTAAAACTTCTAGTTTTGCTGTCCTAGCCTGCAGGGCGTTATGGTTGAAATCCTGGTCTGCGGACGTTTCCTCTAAAGTCAAGCTTCTGGCAATTCCTTACAAGGGCAAAACCTTGTTTGGACCCGGTTTGGCAGAAATTATCTCTGATATTACGGTTGGAAAAGGGTCTTTTCTACCTCAAGATATGAAGAATAGGCCTAAAGGACATCAGAGTAATTTTCTTCCTTTTGTAACTTCAGAGGAAAGCTTTCCCCGTCTTCTTCCAAGCAGGAACAATCCAAGTCTTCTTGGAAACCCAATCAGTCTTGGGACAAGGGGAAACAAAGAAACCCACAGCTGATTCCAAATCAGATCAGGTGGGGGGCAGACTTTCTCAGTTCTCTCAAGCCTGGATAGGAGATGTCCCAGATCCCTGGACTGTGGACATAGTATCCCAGTGTTACAAATTGGAATTTAAGACTTTTCCTCCCAGAGGCAGATTCCATCTCTCAAGATTATCTGCAGACCAGATAAAGAGAGAGTCGTTCTTGAAATGTATTCAACAACTTTCCTCCCTGGGAGTGAAAGTTCCAGTTCCAGTGCAGGAACAGGGTCTCGGGTTCTACTCCAACCTATTTGTGTTCCCAAAAAAGAGGAAACTTTCCATCCTGTTCTAGACTTGAAGTGTCTAAACAAGTTTCTCAAAGTTCCATCCTCCAAGATGGAGACTATATGCTTCATTCTTCCTTTAGTACAAGAGGGTCAGTTCATGACAAACATAGACCTAAAGGATGCATATCTTCATGTTCCTATTCACAGGGACCATCACAGATTCCTGAGATTTGCCTTTCTGGACAAACATTTCCAGTTTGTGGCCCTTCCATTTGGTTTAGCCACGGCTCCCAGAATTTTTTCAAAGGTTCTGGGGGCTCTTTTGGCAGTGATCCATTCTCATGGAATTGCTGTGGCACCCTACCTGGATGACATATTGGTTTAGACCCCATCTTTTCAACAAGCAAAATCTTAAACAGAGATATTGTTGTCTTTTCTTCGTTCCCATGGATGGAATGTGAATCTGGAAAAAAGCTCCCTTTCCCCTGCTACAAGAGTAGTGTTCTTAGGGACCATAATAGATTCTCTATTGATGAAGATTTTTCTGACAGCGGTCAGGAAAAACAAAATAATTTCCTCTTGCCTCTCTTCAGGCTACTGCTCATCTTTCAGTTGCTCTCTATGGAGGTAATCGGTCTGATGGTGGCTTCCATGGGCATCATTCCTTTTACTCAATTCCATTTGAGAGCTCTCCAGTTGTGCATGCTCAGACAATAGAATGGCGACCATGCAAATCTATCTCTAGAGTTAGATCAATCATCAAGGGACTCTTTCTGGGAAGCAGTCTGGAACTTGTTAAAAGCTCAGGGCTTTTGGACTCAGGAGGAGTCTGTGCTTCCCATCAACATCTTGGAGTTGAGGGCGATTTACAATGCTCTATTGGCTTGGCCTCATTTATCCTCAGCCCAGTTTATCAGGTTCCAGTCAGACAACATAATCTCTGTGACTTACATCAATCACCAGGGAGGAACTCAGAGTTCCTTAGCCATGAAGGAGGTTACTCAGTGGGCAGAGTTCCACAATTACTGTCTATCTGCCATCCACATTCCAGGAGTAGACAACTGGGAAGCAAATTTTCTGAGCAGACAGACTTTTCATCCTGGGGAGTAGGAACTCCATCCGGAGGTGTTTTCCAGCTTAGTCCTCAACTAGGGGGTGCCAGAGTTAGATCTCATGGAGTCAAGTCAGAATGCCAAGCTTCCAAGGTACGGTTCAAGGTCAAGAGATC
This sequence comes from Bombina bombina, assembly GCF_027579735.1. Lineage (NCBI taxonomy): Eukaryota > Metazoa > Chordata > Amphibia > Anura > Bombinatoridae > Bombina > Bombina bombina. The sequence goes on from NC_069508.1 coordinate 18,562,552, forward strand.
TGTAGGCCATTCTGATAGATGCTCTGGCAGTTCCTTGGGTTTTCAGGTTGGCATACCTGTTTCCTCCATTTGCTCTTCTTCCTCGAGTCATTGCTCGTATCAAACAGGGGAGGGCTTTGGTGATTCTAATAGCCCCTGCATGGACTCGCAGGATCTGGTTTGCAGACCTAGTGGAGATGTCATCTCTCCCACCTTGGAGACTATCTCTGAGGAAGGACCTCCTTATTCAGGGTCCCTTCCTTCATCCAAATCTCATTTCTCTGAAGCTGACTGCTTGGAGATTGAATGCTTAATTCTGTCTAAGCATGGTTTTTCTGAGTCGGTCATTGAGACCATGATTCAGGCTCGCAAGCCTGTTACTAGAAATATTTACCATAAGATATGGAATAAATATCTTTATTGGTGTGAATCCAAGGGCTACTCTTAGAGTAGAATTAGAATTCCTAGAATTTTATCTTTTCTTCAGGAAGGCCTGGAGAAGGGATTGTCAGTCAGTACCCTGAAGGGTCAGATTTCTGCTTTATCTGTTTTACTACATAAATGTTTGGTGGATGTGTCAGATGTGCAATCTTTTTATCAAGCCTTGGTCGAAATCAGAGAGAGAATTACGGCTCATTCCACAAAGCTGTTTCCTCTTCTTGGGCTTTCAAAAATGAAGCTTCTGTGGAACAAATTTGCAAGGCTGCAATTTGGTCTTCTCTACATACTTTTTCCAAATTTTCCAAATGTGATACTTTTGCCTCGGCTGAGGCTTCTTTTGGGAGAAAGGTTCTTCAAGCGGTGGTGCCTTCTGTTTAGGACTGCCTGTCTTGTCCCTCCCTATTTATCTTTGTCCTCTAGCTTGGGTATTGGTTCCCAACAGTAATTACTCAAGCCGTGGACTCATCATCTCTTAGGAAAGAAAAACAAAATTCATGCTTACCTGATAAATTTGTTTCTTTCCGGATATGGTGAGTCCACGACCCCACCCTTTATTTTAAGACAGTTGTTCTTTTGACTATAACCTCAGGCACCTCTACACCTTGTGTTACTCCTTTTTCTACATTTCCCTTCAGTCGCATGACTGGGGGTTGTGGGTAAGGGAGTGATACTTAGCAGTTTACTGTGGTGCTCTTTGCCTCTTTCTGCTGGCCAGGAGAGATATTCCCAACAGTAATTACTCAAGCCATGGACTCACCATATCCGGAAAGAAACAAATTTATCAGGTAAGCATACATTTATTTTTTTATTTTTTACGTAGAAAGGTTTATGTAAAGGGTCTTAAGAACTGATTACTTATTGTTTGATAAGCAGAATTCCCACTGCTTTACTGGTGAAAAGTGACAGATGAAAGCAAATAAATATGTGCAAATAAAAGCAAATAAATATGTGCAAATTAAAGCAAATAAATATGTGCAAATAAAAGCAAATAAATATGTGCAAATGAAACCAAATAATATGTGCAAATTATACCAAATAAATATGTGCAAATGAAACCAAATAAATATGTGCAAATGAAACCAAATAAATATGTGCAAATGAAACCAAATAATATGTGCAAATTATACCAAATAAATATGTGCAAATGAAACCAAATAAATATGTGCAAATGAAACCAAATAAATATGTGCAAATGAAACCAACTAAATATATGCAAATGAAACCAAATAAATATGTGCAAATGAAACCAACTAAATATATGCAAATGAAACCAAATAAATATGTGCAAATGAAACCAACTAAATATGTGCAAATTAATCCAAATAAATATGTGCAAATAAAAGCAAATAAATATGTGCAAATTAAAGCAAATAAATATGTGCAAATGAAACCAAATAAATATGTGCAAATGAAACCAAATAAATATGTGCAAATGAAACCAAATAAATATATGCAAATGAAACCAAATAAATATGTGCAAATGAAACCAACTAAATATATGCAAATGAAACCAAATAAATATGTGCAAATTAAACCAACTAAATATATGCAAATTAAACCAAATAAATATGTGCAAATTAATCCAAATAAATATGTGCAAATTAATCCAAATAAATATGTGCAAATGAAAGCAAATAAATACGTGCAAATGAAACCAAATAAATATGTGCAAATGAAACCAAATAATATGTGCAAATTATACCAAATAAATATATGCAAATTAATCCAAATAAATATGTGCAAATGAAAGCAAATAAATACGTGCAAATGAAACCAAATAAATATGTGCAAATGAAACCAAATAATATGTGCAAATTATACCAAATAAATATGTGCAAATTATACCAAATAAATATGTGCAAATTATACCAAATAAATATGTGAAATTATACCAAATAAATATGTGCAAATTATACCAAATAAATATGTGCAAATTATACCAAATAAATATGTGCAAATGAAATCAAATAAATATTTACAAATGAAAGACAAATTTCAAATGTGCTGATGAGCATTTCAAATTTTATTTTTTATTTACTTACAACTTATCTTTTCTAATATAAAAAGTAATGCCAAAAATATTGTCTATATATCTTCACATTCCTGTGCAATTTTCTAAATATATAAAGTATCCTGAAATAAAAAGTAATTACAATAAAGAATAATTTCCATTGTATCACTCTAAAAAACAATGGATGTTTCCTATGTTTAAAAATGATTTTTTTTATTTAAACATAGAACACATCCATTGTTTTTTTTATCAAAGAGGATACTTTTTCCCACTCAAAAATCTGTAAGAAGTTTGAAACGAATGTCTGTTTTACATGAATTGCCACATTTGTTGTTTATGATTTATATTGGAGAGACCACATAAAGTGTCCGTGATATGATTGTGAATTTGTCCAATATCAGAAGAAGGAACCTTAATAGCATAATATTTTTTAACAGCTGGTCATTCTATCTCTCAATTGAGATTTCAGGTCATTGCTTGTAGTATTCCTGTCCCCAGACAAGGTGCTAAAAAGGAATTTAATTTTTAAAAAAAACATGAAAAAATTCTGAATTTATAACTTAGAGACGTTGATCCCAAAAGGGATGAATAGAGACATTGAATGGATTTTATTTTATATTCTGCTGTGAATATTATTTGTGTATATATTGTAATCTAGTGATTTTATATGTGACCACTAGGGGATGCTGTTAGTAACTAAGAAAATGTAGAATGTAACGGGTTAAGGATGGGTGGAGTGATCCACCTGTTTAGGTTGTTGTGTTGTTCACACTTTACAATGTAAGGGCATGTAGTCTAAAAAATAGTCCGTCCATGTTTGTACCTGCTCCTTTTGATGTAATAAAGTGAACTTCAAGCTTTAAGTGGTGCTGCTGTCGTGGATTTTGTATTAAGTTGCTGCTATTTTATATGTATGATAGTTTTTATTTTTAGTCTAACAGTGGATACTGACTTAAGCATTTGGTTCAATAATAAAGAACTGACCCTTCTCCTGTCTTTGTTTTGTTTCAGGTCTCAGAATTCGTCTGTTTAATTTTTCCCTCAAGTTACTCAGCTGCATGCTCTATATAGCTCGGGTACTACTAGATGAACGTCCTTCAGACAATGGATGGTAATGGTGCTTTGTATTACAACGGAAATGGTCACAACTTTACCAGTTTGCATAAACATTACAACATTCTCAAACATTACATTCTACAACAAATACATTAAGCTAAACTAGTTTCTCCAAGGCTCATACAAGGAACTGCACTCATCTACATTTAGTAGAGCTCCAGTTGTCCTGCATGTTGCAGGTTCGTCTGGTTTGTGAGCTCTGCCCCACTGTCCATCTTGGTGCACTCTCTTCTTTTAAATAATGCAGACCAAGAAACTATACCCCTGACTGCCTAGCCACACCCCCAATTATTCCTACAATGCTTACAGCTCACCTAGATACTGTTCCCACACCATTCTGCCCCCCCCCCAATCATCTTTAGGCCGCTGCTTCATAGCTGCTGAATACTCGCCAGAAACACGGGCCCACAAACTCTATACGGAGCTTGATAAATGGGCCTCAATGTGTTTCATTTCTCTTTAAACTGGATTTACTTTAACCCTTTTTGCAGGGGTTAAGACATTATGGGCTAGATTATAAGTGAAGCTCTATGTGGTGCTGAATACGCACATATTACAACTTAAAAGTAAATTGTTTCCGCACAAGCAAAACCTGACTTGCTCTAACTTCAGGATTTGGGATATAGCGACCATATTATCTTTATCTCCCAATAGACTACAATGTAGCACACGTTAAAAAACCCAAACCCATTGCTTGCGCACTAACCCGACACAGCGCTAAAGCCGAATGAAGTTATGAATAATTAACATTCCAATGTTCTTAACATAGAAGCATTACTTTTCATTTTTAAATATAAATGTGTATATGTACATATATATATATATATATATATGATTAATATTTTATAAAATGTATATCTATACATATATATCTATATGAATATATACAGTTATATATATACACAGATATATATATAGGAATATTTATGTAACATTGGATTGTAAAATATTTACAGTAAAAACACAATAAAACACATTATAAAAGATTAAATGTATTAAAAATGGTGTTTCAAGTTATAAAGTATTGAAGTGAAAAGGGTTCAAAAGTGTATATATATATATATATATATATATATATATATATATATATATATATATATATATATATATATTAAATGATGGCAGTGATAAAAGCACAATATCAAAAAACATCCTCCAATTCATAAAAGTGTAATAACAGAAATGATTACAGAGGCAATTAGCACATCTAGGCAAGTATCCCCGCTTGCCTTACATACTGTAACCAATGCCATCATTTAAATATTTTTTATTTTACTCAGGAATGAGCTTCACTTAGCAACAATCAAAAACCTATATTCTGCTAAAGAATTCTAATAAGAATGAACCAGCTGTTTTTTGTATTTGCTGCACTTACCCCATTAGGGGACTGCTGTGTTTTACACAGTATTAGAAGCAAAAAGCCTGAGATGTTGCATATCTAATTTGCATATCTTACCCAGAATCCTCTGGTACATTGGTTACAGTGTATACAGAGTACTTCTGGGTAAGGCAAGCGGGGATACTTGCCTAGATGTGCTAATTGCCTATGCAATAATTTCTGTTATATATATACACACACACACACATGTTTATATATGTGTTTAGATGTGTATAAATGTATGTATATACATATATAAATACACATGTATATCCAGATATATACACACATATATATAGATATGGATATATATATATATATATATATATATATATATATATATATATATATATATATATATATATATATATATATATATATACAGGGAGTGCAGAATTATTAGGCAAGTTGTATTTTTGAGGATTAATTTTATTATTGAACAACAACCATGTTCTCAATGAACCCAAAAAAACTCATTAATATCAAAGCTGAATAGTTTTGGAAGTAGTTTTTAGTTTGTTTTTAGTTATAGCTATTTTAGGGGGATATCTGTGTGTGCAGGTGACTATTACTGTGCATAATTATTAGGCAACTTAACAAAAAACAAATATATACCCATTTCAATTATTTATTTTTACCAGTGAAACCAATATAACATCTCAACATTCACAAATATACATTTCTGACATTCAAAAACAAAACAAAAACAAATCAGTGACCAATATAGCCACCTTTCTTTGCAAGGACACTCAAAAGCCTGCCATCCATGGATTCTGTCAGTGTTTTGATCTGTTCACCATCAACATTGTGTGCAGCAGCAACCACAGCCTCCCAGACACTGTTCAGAGAGGTGTACTGTTTTCCCTCCTTGTAAATCTCACATTTGATGATGGACCACAGGTTCTCAATGGGGTTCAGATCAGGTGAACAAGGAGGCCATGTCATTAGATTTTCTTCTTTTATACCCTTTCTTGCCAGCCACGCTGTGGAGTACTTGGACGCGTGTGATGGAGCATTGTCCTGCATGAAAATCATGTTTTTCTTGAAGGATGCAGACTTCTTCCTGTACCACTGCTTGAAGAAGGTGTCTTCCAGAAACTGGCAGTAGGACTGGGAGTTGAGCTTGACTCCATCCTCAACCCGAAAAGGCCCCACAAGCTCATCTTTGATGATACCAGCCCAAACCAGTACTCCACCTCCACCTTGCTGGCTTCTGAGTCGGACTGGAGCTCTCTGCCCTTTACCAATCCAGCCACGGGCCCATCCATCTGGCCCATCAAGACTCACTCTCATTTCATCAGTCCATAAAACCTTAGAAAAATCAGTCTTGAGATATTTCTTGGCCCAGTCTTGACGTTTCAGCTTGTGTGTCTTGTTCAGTGGTGGTCGTCTTTCAGCCTTTCTTACCTTGGCCATGTCTCTGAGTATTGCAAAAATAAAGAAAAATGTTGCCCTGCGCTAAGGAAAAGGCACCAATAGACCAAGGGAAAAAATGGAGACCCCTATCTCCACAACCAAAAACAGAAAATTTGTATTTTGAAAATCGTGTCCCAGATGGAACCAGATATTTCAAAAGACCTTGGCGCTGCAAAACACTGCAGCTGAAACTAGTGATTGGATAAACCGTGACAATAGTCAAATGTTTAAAATATGAAACCTTTGGCCTTGAGATAACTTCAGTAATGAGATAACTTATTTTAAAAGAATACAATGTGAATTTATTTATACAATATTAAACATTATTAAACATAAATTAAAAAAGCTGATCAGCAAAAGAGCAACAATAATTGTAGCAATTAAATAGTAAGAATATAGCAATCAAACTAACTTGACACAATATAGCAACGCACAATATGGCACTATAGCAAATGTCAGTGTAGCATCAAAAAATCACAAAACAACCCTAGAGCTGATATGCGAAACAAATGTTGAAGGTCCAGAAAGAAGAGTGAACGGTCGAAATCCCCAGCTGATTCCTTGAGAAGCAGAGTGAGGCTGGAACGACAAACAGATCCAAATCATACACAAGCAGAGAACCAGACAAAAGGTGTTCACTTTTACTTACACCGTGTCTTGGTTGCTGCTGCGCCGATGGATCCCTTTTAGCAAGCTGTAGCAGAGCCGGATAAGCCTTTGGAACAATACCGGATTTTTCAAAGATACTCCGCTGAAAGCTGCAGTTAACACAGAAGCCGGTCTGTGTAGGTAATGTTACGTCAGGTGGCGTGGAGTGGGAGGAGCAACGCGTTTCAGCCCGGTCAGGGCCTTTGTCTGGTTCTCTGCTTGTGTATGATTTGGATCTGCGTTGCTATATTGTGTCAAGTTAGTTTGATTGCTATATTCTTACTATTTAATTGCTACAATTATTGTTGCTCTTTTGCTGATCAGCTTTTTTAATTTATGTTTAATAATGTTTAATATTGTATAAATAAATTCACATTGTATTCTTTTAAAATAAGTTATCTCATTACTGAAGTTATCTCATTACTGAGGCCAAAGGTTTCATATTTTAAACATTTGACTATTGTCACGGTTTATCCAATCACTAGTTTCAGCTGCAGTGTTTTGCAGCGCCAAGGTCTTTTGAAATATCTGGTTCCATCTGGGACACGATTTTCAAAATACAAATTTTCTGCTCTGAGTATTGCACACCTTGTGCTTTTGGGCACTCCAGTGATGTTGCAGCTCTGAAATATGGCCAAACTGGTGGCAAGTGGCATCTTGGCAGCTGCACGCTTGACTTTTCTCAGTTCATGGGCAGTTATTTTGCGCCTTGGTTTTTCCACACACTTCTTGCGACCCTGTTGACTATTTTGAATGAAACGCTTGATTGTTCGATGATCACGCTTCAGAAGCTTTGCAATTTTAAGAGTGCTGCATCCCTCTGCAAGATATCTCACTATTTTTGACTTTTCTGAGCCTGTCAAGTCCTTCTTTTGACCCATTTTGCCAAAGGAAAGGAAGTTGCCTAATAATTATGCACACCTGATATAGGGTGTTGATGTCATTAGACCACACCCCTTCTCATTACAGAGATGCACATCACCTAATATGCTTAATTGGTAGTAGGCTTTCGAGCCTATACAGCTTGGAGTAAGACAACATGCATAAAGAGGATGATGTGGTCAAAATACTCATTTGCCTAATAATTCTGCACTCCCTGTATATATACTTTATAGCCCTTGTCATATACCATATACCTTTAAATCCTTATAAAAATGTATTAATACTTATGAATAACTGTATTTTAATTTTTTTATGTTCTGTTTGGTGCACATTTATGTGAGGTCTTCACTCTCACAAACCCGTTGAGCGCTAATTTAGTTTGCGCTTGAGCGAACGTGTTTACTTTCACCAGCAAGTAAGCACGGGTGCCACTTGTAATCTAGCCCCTAAACAAATGACTCAATAATATGTTTTAATCAATATAAACATTGATACTTAATTTTATTGCCGTGCTGTCACATTTAGGAACAGATTACAAGTGGCGCTCTAACAGTTACATGCGCGTATTACAGTTGAAAGTAAGCGCGATCTCTTGAGTGCAATTAAATTTAACGTGTGTCGGGATAGTGGAACTTCAGAGCTCTGGTTTACTGTCTCACAAAACATTAAAGTGTCACAAAACTCATAACAAATACATTTACAAGTACATTTACTCTCATAAAAACACTGGCTAATAACAATTATATAATATATATATATGTGTTTATATGTGTGTATATTTGTATTTATATTTGTATGTATGTATTTATGTCTTTACATGTGTATATATGTATTTGCAGACATATAAATATATATATATATATATACATACACGTAAAGACATAAATACATATGTACACATGTATAGACATATAGATAAGTGTATTGGATCCCTTTGCAGTCAAGTAGATGAAAACATGTAAAAGCATATTTATGCAATATATATATATATATAGTACCAAAACACCATCATATATATAAATATGTATTTTAGAATAAATATAACATATTCTGCTATGTGAAGAACATTGGAATGTAAGATATTCATATTTTCATGTCAGATTAGCGCACTTTATTTATTTATTTATTATCGGTTATTTGTAGAGCGCCAACAGATTCCGCAGCGCTAACTTGAGAATTTGCAATTGGGTTTGTGCACGAGTTGGGTGTTAGTTTTCTTTTCCCCACTTTCTTGCTCCATTGACTTCTATGGTATATATTAAAGCGGCCACAATATTCTAACTTCAGCTTTTAGTGCACATTGGGTTAGCACACAAGCAAAAACGTTTTACTTTTAACTTGTAATACAAGCACTACCCGATGCACACAAAAAGCTTACTTCTTTTACAAATAGCTCTTTTATTCTATCATTTAAAAATAACTGATTTTTCAAGTTAAAAACACCACCTATTGTAAAATGTTCAACGCTGCTTTATCAATAAGAGACATCAGCAGAAATCAATTTCCTAGTGGGTGGTGAAATGAGATCTGAGCCCATATGAAAGGCTGCTCATGCAATAGCTTTGAAAACAATTTACTTTTATCAGAATCTTGTCTGAATATATTGTCACTTAATATGCTGTACCAAGACAATTTAAATAATAACTAAATAGTCTATTTCCTTCTTTTTTTTTATAGGATTTCAATAATATGGGTGAAAAGGAGTCTACCCCTATGGGGGCTTCAGGTAATATTTAACTTTATTTTGTCTTTTTTCAGTGGGCGTTGTATCTGATGTGTGGAGAAATATTTAAAAAAAGGGAAAATCAGTTTTAATATTTAAAATGTTAGCCCCTTTTGTTAAATATTTACGTAAGGGTAATTTACACAGATTAAATACCAATGTGCGGCCCTGCACTAATAAAAATAGAATATTCCAATCTCTCAGGAACTGATGCAAACAATGATCTCTTCAACTTCTGAATGTTTTCAAATAGATCTCGCAAAAGGACCAAAACTGGACTAAATACAGATTTAATACAGGACAATTATGCACCTGGTATACAATAATAAAGTAATACTTGGTATACAATAATAAAGTAATACTTGGTATACAATAATAAAGTAATACTTGGTATACAATAATAAATTAATACTTGGTATACAATAATAAAGTAATACTTGTTATACAATAATAAAGTAATACTTGTTATACAATAATAAAGTAATACTTGGTATACAATAATAAAGTAATACTTGGTATACAATAATAAAGTAATACTTGGTATACAATAATAAAGTAATACTTGTTATACAATAATAAAGTAATACTTGGTATACAATAATAAAGTAATACTTGGTATACAATAATAAAGTAATATTTGGTATACAATAATAAAGTAATACTTGGTATACAATAATAAAGTAATACTTGTTATACAATAATAAAGTAATACTTGGTATACAATAATAAAGTAATACTTGGTATACAATAATAAAGTAATACTTGGTATACAATAAAAAAAGTAATTTCAGAATACAATAAGCTATAAGCTGATTGAAATGATTACCGCTGTGTTCGTGATTTTCTTTTCTTTGCACTTATTCAACACCTGTGCTGGATATCACTTGCTTGTTTTACAAGTTTGGTGATTTGATAGAAAGGCACATGGGAGAGGCTATTTTTTCCCCTTTTGGTTGATTATTTAAAGTAACTTTGTAGTTATAAGTATTTAAGCTGTAATTATGATGGTCACTAACACTATTTATTTATAAAATATTTTACCAGGAAGGATACATTGAGATTTCTCTCTTTTTCAAGTACGTCCTGGGTCCACAAAACATTGCATTGATACAATAGGGTACAATAAAATACAAAACAATATTAATACACAATATATGCAAAATTTAACATAGAACAGGTAGGAAATATATAATTAACCATGACAGGTGCATTCTGTTTTGAGATATGTAGAGAGGGATATCTTAAAGGATTTTAGGCTTGGGGAAGGTTTGAAAGTGTGCGGGAGGTCGTTCCATAACTGTGGCGCTCTGTAGGAAAAGGAGGATCGAGCTGCTTTCTTTTTGTATTGAGGCAAACTAAATAATGTGCTGGTATTGGATCGGAGGTTAAAGGAGGTGGGAATAGCCGGGGAGAGCATTCTGCTCAGGTAGGGTGGGAGCTTCCCAGAAAAGCTCTTAAACACAAGGCAGGAAAGATGGAGGGTGCGTCTGGATTCCAGCGACAGCCAGTTTAGTTCTTTTAGCATGTCACAATGGTGGGTCCTGTAGTTACATTGTAGCACAAAGCGGCAGAACGAGTTATACAATGTATTAAGTTTATTAAGGTGAGTTTGCGGTGCAGGTGTATATACTACGTCCCCATAATCCATGATTGGCATCAGCATTTGCTGTACAATCTTTTCCTTTACTGTAGGACTTAGGCAGGATTTGTTTCTGTACAGGGCACCTAGTTTTGGATAGAGTTTAGATGCAAGTTTTTCTATGTGGAGGCCAAAAGATAGATTGGGGTCTAACAACATACCCAAGTATTTGAAAGAGTGGACTGCATTGTGTGCAATTTGATTTTGTTTTGATGTGTAGATGAAAATTTTGTAGTTTTTGTAATTTAGGTACCGTTCCAAAGATCATTGTGACAGTTTTGTCAGTGTTTAGGAAGAGTTTGTTTTTTGAGATCCACTTTTCTACCTCTGTGAACTGGTCTTGGAGCACTGCCTCAAGTTGCGGTAAATCAGATTTGCTTGCATGGATTACCATGTCATCTGCGTACATGTGTACAGTTGAGGATTTGCAGACATTTGGCAAATCATTTATAAATAATGTGAATAGTAGGGGACCGAGAATGGAACCTTGGGGAACACCACACGTGACTGGGAGAGGGAGGGAGTCGCTGGCAGAAATGGAGACATACTGTAATCAATCTGATACATATGATCGAAACCAGGTTAGCGGACGATCACCAATACCTGAGTTTTTTAGTTTGAGCAGTAGTATGTTGTGGTCTACTGTGTCTAAGGCCTTTGCAAAATCAAGGAAAATAGCTCCAGTTAGGTCTCCTTGTTCCAAGCCAGTTTGGATGTTGTTGCAAACTTTTAAGAGGGCAGATGTAGTGGAGTGGTTCAGGCAAAAACCTGATTGATCAGGGGTCAGATAGTTAGATTGTTGGTAATACTCACATAGTTGTGTATGGACGCACTTTTCTAAGATTTTTGACAATACTGGGAGCAATGATATTGGGCGATAATTAGAAACCAAGGTTATCTCACCACTTTTATGGATAGGCACTACTCTTGCAGTCTTCCAAAGTTTGGGTATGTATACGGACACCAAGGATTCGTTAATTAGGGTTGTGACAGGTTTAGCAATTGCCGGCACACTAAGCTTAAACAGCATTGCTGGGGTTTGATCAGGTCCAGACTGGTTTTTAATTTTTAGATTATTAAGTTGTTTCTTAATGACATTGATGGGTACAGGTCTAAAATTGAATTTCTCTATATTGGGTCTTTGCAAATTTAGTGGGGCCTGATCCACATTTGTAGCTTCAAGATGCGTGTCATTTATTAGTTTGTCAATCAGGGTAGTGGAACATCTGACAAAATAATTGTTAAAGGCATTTGCTACTTCTAAGGGAAGTTGCAGAGTTTGGTTGTCATCTTTGACAGTGAAGGGTTGGGAGTGGATTGGGGGAGTGTGTAAGTTATTTATGACTTTCCAAAACTTTCTAGGGCTTGATATGTTATTGTTCAGATTTTCACAGAAATATTGGGCCTTGGCTAATTTTGTTTGTTTAGTGCATATATTTCGCCATTTTCTATATACACAGTGATCATTCATAGAGCCAGCATGCTTGAACTTTGACCGCAATGAATCCCGAAACTGGTACATTTGAATGAAGTCATCTGATATCTTATATAAAATGTAATACTTATACTTCTGAAGGACTTATCAAGTGTATAGACTGCTCAAGAGATAAGTAGAGAAACAAAACTTCTGAAACAAGTGCTGTTGTAGCACGAAACGTGTAGTCCTGTCATGTTTGCTTGGCCATACTCTTATTATTACTTGTTTATGCATTCTTGTTTTACTGAGTTTGCAATAAGGGCAATATATTTTAAGAAGGAGTCTATTTTTGAATATTTGATGGGCAGAAGTTTTGCTACTTTACTAGTTTCCAGAATTCCACCGACAAGGGCGAACTTCCTGCGGATCTACTCAGCTGCTGAGGTTTGTCTACTCTAAAGAACATTAAAAAATTCAGGGAAGAGAAGGAGGCTTGCCAAGCGCACTAGGTTTGTTTTGTTTTTTATTTTAGGAGCTAGACCACCTTATTGCAATGTTAAATTCACAGGTTCAAAGCACATCCTCAGCAGTAAATATTTATTTTTCCTTTTTTTTTTATTTTTATTTTAAAATACACTTGCAGCTAAGGAAACATATTTGTTTCTGTTGTTTAAACACACACACACATATATATATAACGCTTATTAAAAGTTTTCTTTTGAATTAAAGACCAGTGAGTGCCTTCCTTCACCGTGTATATCTAACTGCTGGCACCCTGGCATCAAGATTTGTAAGTGAGAGTGCTCTCTATCTATCTATATATATATATATATATATATATATATATATATATATATATATATATATATATATATATATATATATATATATATATATATATATATATATAAATATGCACACACACATAAACACACACACATGTACACACATATATATATACACACACACAAACACATAAATAGACACACACATAAATAGACACAGCCGACAGACATTTGGCCGACAGACATTTGGCAGACGGACATTTGGCTGACGAATAATAGTCCGACACACAGGTGGCTGTCGGATAACAGTCCGGCCACGTGGTCTCACTCAGATATCAACGGTGAACACGAGCAAAGCTCTCTTTCTATACTGTAGCGTGCTTGGGATAGTCTGAAAAAGGACACTGTCACCTGCCACTTCTCACAACGGGGACAGTTTGTTCTCATTGAGGGAGAGGTATCTTTTTGGATATCAGTGTCTTGATTTGTTGTGGAACCTTAATGGTGTTTCCTGACATGCTTTAACATACTTCATATGTTTGAGGTTGTCTAGTGTGAGTTTGAATTTGTGTGCGCTAATAAATTTTACAAAGTGTTTTTAAACTACTACACTCAGAGAAGTCTACACATGCATACATACAAACACAATTTCACACACACACACACACAAATATATATACAGACATATACATACAAACACATGCTCTCACACACACATAAATATATATACAGACATATACATACACACACATACATACACACACATACATACACACACATACATACAAATACATGCTCACACGCACACATACATACACGCACATACATACACGCACATACATACACACACATACATACACACACATACATACACACACATACATACAAATACATGCTCACACGCACACATACATACACGCACATACATACACACACATACATACACACACATACATACACACACATACATACACATACATACACACACATACATACAAATACATGCTCACACGCACACATACATACACGCACATACATACACACACATACATACACACACATACATACACACACACACATACATACACACACATACATACACACACATACATACACACACATACATACAAATACATGCTCACACGCACACATACATGTACACACACACATACACATACTTACACGCACATACATATACACACATTCTCACACACACAAACATACATGTACTCTCACACACACACACACACACACACATACATACAAACACATGAGCACACGCACACACACACAAACAAACAAATATATTTGGCAGTGGGTTACAATATAAATTCAATTATATGGAAATGAAAATTCTCATTCTTGCCAGAGATAATACATTTTCAAATTAAAATCAATTTAGACAGTTGTTATAGAAACTCCAATCAGGTGAAGGTGCAAAATGCTTTTGACTGACAGACATCTCCTCTGATGTTGTAAAAAAGTCACGATGCATGAAATTAAACTGGGTTTCCTAATCTAAAGTCAGTCACCATGTACCATTCCTTCTGTATCTATGAACCACCTTATTATTGCTCAGTACTGACACTTTAATGCAGGGGTCTCTGTGATTAGCCGGGGTTGCATTAATTAAAGGGACAGTATACACCAATTTTCATATAACTGCATGTAATAGACACTACTATAAAGAAGAATATGCACATATACTAAATCCAGTATAAAACCTTTAAAAACTTACTTAGAAGCTTCCAGTTTAGCTCTGTTAAAAAGGTAGCTGGTACAACAACTGCAAGTGGGAAATAGCAGACACTCCCCCTCCCACTTCCTTTCCACATGAAAAGACTCTTTCTACAAACAAGAGCAAGCTGGAGTAGGTATACATCAGTATTCTCCTAAAAGTTTGGGGCTTGGTTAGGAGTCTAAAAATCAGAGCAATAAGGCTCACTATTTTCTATAATATGTCCTTGCTAACTGCATGCACAATAGATTTTGGCAAACACATTCATATTACAGCAAGACTGGGAGGCCCAATGGCGTATTAGTAAACAATAAATCAGAACTCTTGTTCCAATTCACGGGTTACTTCAGTAACTGTGATCAAGTTGTAGAACAGTATTGGCTGCGCTCTGCTGAACATTATAAAGCGAGTTGTATCATTCAGCACCATGTGCATAACATTTAAAGGGATACGAAACCCAAAATTTCTCTATCATGATTCAGATAGAGCATGCGATTTTAAACAACTTTATAATTTACTTCTATGATTTTTTTTCTTTGTTCTCTTGTTATCGTTTGTTGAAAAGCGGGGATGTAAGCTTAGGAGCCCTCACATTTCTGGAGCACTATATGGCAGCAGTTTTGCAAGAATGTTATCCATATACAAGAACACTAGATGGCAGCACTGTTTCCTGCCATGTAGCGCTTCAGATGCCTACCTAGGTATTTCTTCAACACAGAATATCATGGGAATGAAGCAAATTTGATAATAGAAGTAAATTGTAAATTTTTTAAATGTTTTGCTCTGTCTGAATCACAAAAGAAAATTTTTGTGTTTACTATCCCTTTAATTTTATTCAATGACCCCTCTGAAGCAAGCATTGAGAAATACTTATTTATTTATTTATTATTTATTTATAAAATATTTTACCAGGAAGGTCACTAGAAGAGTCACTAGAGGAGTCACTAGAGGAGTCACTAGAGGAGTCACTCGAAGAGTCACTAGAAGAGTCACTAGAGGAGTCACTAGAAGAGTCACTAGAAGAGTCACTAGAGGAGTCACTAGAGGAGTCACTCGAAGAGTCACTAGAAGAGTCACTAGAGGAGTCACTAGAGGAGTCACTAGAGGAGTCACTAGAGGAGTCACTAGAGGAGTCACTAGAAGAGAGTCACTAGAGGAGTCACTAGAGGAGTCACTAGAGGAGTCACTAGAGGAGTCACTAGAAGAGTCACTAGAGGAGTCACTAGAGGAGTCACTAGAGGAGTCACTAGAGGAGTCACTAGAGGAGTCACTAGAAGAGTCACTAGAGGAGTCACTAGAGGAGTCACTAGAGGAGTCACTAGAAGAGAGTCACTAGAGGAGTCACTAGAGGAGTCACTAGAGGAGTCACTAGAAGAGTCACTAGAGGAGTCACTAGAGGAGTCACTAGAAGAGAGTCACTAGAGGAGTCACTAGAGGAGTCACTAGAGGAGTCACTAGAGGAGTCACTAGAGGAGTCACTAGAAGAGAGTCACTAGAGGAGTCACTAGAGGAGTCACTAGAGGAGTCACTAGAGGAGTCACTAGAAGAGTCACTAGAAGAATCACTAGAGGAGTCACTAGAGGAGTCACTAGAAGAGTCACTAGAGGAGTCACTCGAAGAGTCACTAGAAGAGTCACTAGAGGAGTCACTAGAAGAGTCACTAGAGGAGTCACTAGAGGAGTCACTAGAGGAGTCACTAGAAGAGAGTCACTAGAGGAGTCACTAGAAGAGTCACTAGAAGAGTCACTAGAGAAGTCACTAGAAGAGTCACTAGAGGAGTCACTCGAAGAGTCACTCGAAGAGTCACTAGAGGAGTCACTAGAAGAGTCACTAGAGGAGTCACTAGAGGAGTCACTAGAGGAGTCACTAGAGGAGTCACTAGAAGAGTCACTAGAAGAATCACTAGAGGAGTCACTAGAGGAGTCACTAGAAGAGTCACTAGAGGAGTCACTAGAGGAGTCACTAGAAGAGTCACTAGAGGAGTCACTAGAGGAGTCACTAGAGGAGTCACTAGAAGAGTCACTAGAGGAGTCACTAGCAAAGTGACTAGAAGAGTCACTAGAAGAGTCACTAGAGGAGTCACTAGAAGAGTCACTAGAGGAGTCACTAGAGGAGTCACTAGAGGAGTCACTAGAAGAGTCACTAGAGGAGTCACTAGAGGAGTCACTCGAGAGTCACTAGAGAGTCACTAGAGGAGTCACTAGAAGATCACTAGAGGAGTCACTAGAGGAGTCACTAGAAGAGTCACTAGAGGAGTCACTAGAGGAGTCACTAGAAGAGTCACTAGAGGAGTCACTAGAGGAGTCACTAGAGGAGTCACTAGAAGAGTCACTAGAGGAGTCACTAGCAAAGTCACTAGAAGAGTCACTAGAAGAGTCACTAGAGGAGTCACTAGAAGAGTCACTAGAGGAGTCACTAGAGGAGTCACTAGAGGAGTCACTAGAGGAGTCACTAGAAGAGTCACTAGAGGAGTCACTAGAGGAGTCACTAGAAGAGTCACTAGAGGAGTCACTAGAAGAGTCACTAGAAGAGTCACTAGAGGAGTCACTAGAGGAGTCACTAGAAGAGTCACTAGAGGAGTCACTAGAGGAGTCACTAGAAGAGTCACTAGAGGAGTCACTAGAGGAGTCACTAGAGGAGTCACTAGAAGAGTCACTAGAGGAGTCACTAGAGGAGTCACTAGGAGTCACTAGAGAGTCACTAGAGAGTCACTAGAAGAGTTCACTAGAAGGAGTCACTAGAGGAGTCACTAGAAGAGTCACTAGAAGAGTCACTAGAGGAGTCACTAGAGGAGTCACTAGAAAGAGTCACTAGAGGAGTCACTAGAGGAGTCACTAGAAGAGTCACTAGAGGAGTCACTAGAGGAGTCACTAGAGGAGTCACTAGAAGAGTCACTAGAGGAGTCACTAGAGGAGTCACTAGAGGAGTCACTAGAGGAGTCACTAGAGAGTCACTAGAAGAGTCACTAGATGAGTCACTAGAAGAGTCACTAGAAGAGTCACTAGAGGAGTCACTAGAAGAGTCACTAGAGGAGTCACTAGAAGAGTCACTAGAGGAGTCACTAGAGGAGTCACTAGAGGGAGTCACTAGAGGAGTCACTAGAAGAGTCACTAGAGGAGTCACTAGAAGAGTCACTAGAGGAGTCACTAGAGGAGTCACTAGAGGATTCACTAGAGGAGTCACTAGAAGAGTCACTAGAAGAGTCACTAGAAGAGTCACTGGAAGAGTCACTAGAGGAGTCACTAAAAGAGTCACTAGAGGAGTCACTAGATGAGTCACTAGAAGAGTCACTAGAGGAGTCACTAGAAGAGTCACTAGAAGAGTCACTAGAGGAGTCACTAGAAGAGTCACTAGAGGAGTCACTAGATGAGTCACTAGAAGAGTCACTAGAGGAGTCACTAGAGGAGTCACTAGAAGAGTCACTAGAAGAGTCACTAGAGGAGTCACTAGAGGAGTCACTAGAAGAGTCACTAGAAGAGTCACTAGAGGAGTCACTAGATGAGTCACTGGAGGAGTCACTAGATGAGTCACTAGAGGAGTCACTAGAGGAGTCACTAGAGGAGTCACTAGAAGAGTCACTAGAAGAGTCACTAGAGGAGTCACTAGAAGAGTCACTAGAGGAGTCACTAGAGGAGTCACTAGAGGTCACTAGAGGAGTCAACTAGAAGAGTTCACTAGAGGAGTCACTAGATGAGTCACTAGAGAGTCACAAGAGGAGTCACTAGAGATCACTAGATGAGTCTCTAGAAGGAGTCACTAGAGAGTCACTAGAAGAGTCACTAGAAGAGTCACTATAGGAGTCACTAGAAGAGTCACTAGAGGAGTCACTAGAGGAGTCACTAGAGGAGTCACTAGAAGAGTCACTAGAGGAGTCACTAGAGGAGTCACTAGATGAGTCACTAGAAGAATCACTAGAGGAGTCACTAGAGGAGTCACTAGAAGAGTCACTAGAGGAGTCACTAGAGGAGTCACTAGAAGAGGTCACTAGAGGAGTCACTAGAGGAGTCACTAAGGAGTCCACTAGAAGAGTCACTAGAGGAGTCACTAGCAAAGTCACTAGAAGAGGTCGACTAGAAGAGTCACTAGAGGAGTCAGCTAGAAGAGTCACTAGAGGGAGTCACTAGAGGAGTCACTAGAGGAGTCACTAGAGGAGTCACTAGAAGAGTCACTAGAGGAGTCACTAGAGGAGTCACTAGATGAGTCACTAGAGGAGTCACTAGAAGAGTCACTAGATGAGTCACTAGAGGAGTCACTAGAGGAGTCACTAGAAGAGTCACTAGTAGAGTCACTAAATGAGTCACTAGATGAGTCACTAGAGGAGTCACTAGAAGAGTCACTAGAGGAGTCACTCGAAGAGTCACTAGAAGAGTCACTAGAGGAGTCACTAGAAGAGTCACTAGAAGAGTCACTAGAGGAGTCACTAGAGGAGTCACTAGAGGAGTTACTAGAGGAGTCACTAGAAGAGTCACTAGAGGAGTCACTAGAGGAGTTACTAGAAGAGTCACTAGAGGAGTCACTAGAAGAGTCACTAGAAGAGTCACTAGAGGAGTC
Organism: Bombina bombina; assembly: GCF_027579735.1. Lineage (NCBI taxonomy): Eukaryota > Metazoa > Chordata > Amphibia > Anura > Bombinatoridae > Bombina > Bombina bombina. Next base: position 18,582,276 of record NC_069508.1, read on the forward strand.
ACTAGAAGAGTTACTAGAAGAGTCACTAGAGGAGTCACTAGAGGAGTCACTAGAGGAGTCACTAGAGGAGTCACTAGAGGAGTCACTAGAGGAGTTACTAGAAGAGTCACTAGAGGAGTCACTAGAGGAGTCACTAGAGGAGTCACTAGAGGAGTCACTAGAAGAGTCACTAGAAGAATCACTAGAGGAGTCACTAGAGGAGTCACTAGAAGAGTCACTAGAGGAGTCACTCGAAGAGTCACTAGAAGAGTCACTAGAGGAGTCACTAGAAGAGTCACTAGAAGAGTCACTAGAGGAGTCACTAGAGGAGTCACTCGAAGAGTCACTAGAAGAGTCACTAGAGGAGTCACTAGAAGAGTCACTAGAGGAGTCACTAGAGGAGTCACTAGAGGAGTCACTAGAAGAGAGTCACTAGAGGAGTCACTAGAGGAGTCACTAGAGGAGTCACTAGAGGAGTCACTAGAAGAGTCACTAGAAGAATCACTAGAGGAGTCACTAGAGGAGTCACTAGAAGAGTCACTAGAGGAGTCACTCGAAGAGTCACATAGAAGAGTCACTAGAGGAGTCACTAGAAGAGTCACTAGAGGAGTCACTAGAGGAGTCACTAGAGGAGTCACTAGAAGAGAGTCACTAGAGGAGTCACTAGAAGAGTCACTAGAAGAGTCACTAGAGAAGTCACTAGAAGAGTCACTAGAGGAGTCACTCGAAGAGTCACTCGAAGAGTCACTAGAGGAGTCACTAGAAGAGTCACTAGAGGAGTCACTAGAGGAGTCACTAGAGGAGTCACTAGTAGAGTCACTAGAAGAGTCACTAGAGGAGTCACTAGAGGAGTCACTAGAAGAGTCACTAGAGGAGTCACTAGAAGAGTCACTAGAGGAGTCACTAGAGGAGTCACTAGAAGAGTCACTAGAGGAGTCACTAGAGGAGTCACTAGAGGAGTCACTAGAGGAGTCACTAGAGGAGTCACTAGATGAGTCACTAGAAGAGTCACTAGAGGAGTCACTAGAGGAGTCACTAGAGGAGTCACTAGAGGAGTCACTAGAAGAGTCACTAGAGGAGTCACTAGAGGAGTCACTAGAGGAGTCACTAGAGGAGTCACTAGAGAGAGTCACTAGAGGAGTCACTAGAAGAGTCACTAGAAGAGTCACTAGAGGAGTCACTAGAAGAGTCACTAGAAGAGTCACTAGAGGAGTCACTAGAAGAGTCACTAGAGGAGTCACTAGAGGAGTCACTAGAGGAGTCACTAGAAGAGAGTCACTAGAGGAGTCACTAGCAAAGTCACTAGAAGAGTCACTAGAAGAGTCACTAGAGGAGTCACTAGAAGAGTCACTAGAGGAGTCACTAGAGGAGTCACTAGAGGAGTCACTAGAGGAGTCACTAGAAGAGTCACTAGAGGAGTCACTAGAGGAGTCACTAGATGAGTCACTAGAGGAGTCACTAGAAGAGTCACTAGATGAGTCACTAGAGGAGTCACTAGAGGAGTCACTAGAAGAGTCACTAGTAGAGTCACTAAATGAGTCACTAGATGAGTCACTAGAGGAGTCACTAGAAGAGTCACTAGAGGAGTCACTAGAAGAGTCACTAGAAGAATCACTAGAGTAGTCACTAGAGGAGTCACTAGAAGAATCACTAGTAGAGTCACTAGAAGAGTCACTAGAGGAGTCACTAGAGGAGTCACTAGAAGAGTCACAAGAGGAGTCACTAGAAGAGTCACTAGTAGAGTCACTAGAAGAGTCACTAGAGGAGTCACTAGAGGAGTCACTAGAAGAGTCACAAGAGGAGTCACTAGAGGAGTCACTAGAGGAGTCACTAGAAGAGTCGCTAGAAGAGTCACTAGAAGAGTCACTAGAGGAGTCAAAAGAGGAGTCACTAGAAGAGTCACTAGAGGAGTCACTAGAAGAGTCACTAGAGGAGTCACTAGAGGAGTCACTAGAGGATTCACTAGAGGAGTCAAAAGAAGAGTCACTAGAAGAGTCACTAGAAGAGTCACTAGAGGAGTCACTAAAAGAGTCACTAGAGGAGTCACTAGATGAGTCACTAGAAGAGTCACTAGAGGAGTCACTAGAAGAGTCACTAGAGGAGTCACTAGAAGAGTCACTAGAGGAGTCACTAGATGAGTCACTAGAAGAGTCACTAGAGGAGTCACTAGAGGAGTCACTAGAAGAGTCACTAGAAGAGTCACTAGAGGAGTCACTAGAAGAGTCACTAGAGGAGTCACTAGATGAGTCACTAGAGGAGTCACTAGATGAGTCACTAGAGGAGTCACTAGAGGAGTCACTAGAGGAGTCACTAGAAGAGTCACTAGAAGAGTCACTAGAGGAGTCACTAGAAGAGTCACTAGAGGAGTCACTAGAGGAGTCACTAGAGGAGTCACTAGAAGAGTCACTAGAAGAGTCAATAGAGGAGTCACTAGATGAGTCACGAGAAGAGTCACTAGAAGAGTCACTAGAGGAGTCACTAGATGAGTCACTAGAGGAGTCACTAGAGGAGTCACTAGAAGAGTCACTAGAGGAGTCACTAGAGGAGTTACTAGAGGAGTCACTAGAAGAGTCACTAGAGGAGTCACTAGAGGAGTTACTAGAAGAGTCACTAGAGGAGTCACTAGAAGAGTCACTAGAAGAGTCACTAGAGGAGTCACTAGAAGAGTTACTAGAAGAGTCACTAGAGGAGTCACTAGAGGAGTCACTAGAGGAGTCACTAGAAGAGTCACTAGAGGATTCACTAGAAGAGTCACTAGAGGAGTCACTAGAGGAGTCACTAGAAGAGTCACTAGAGGAGTCACTAGAAGAGTCACTAGAAGAGTCACTAGAGGAGTCACTAGATGAGTCACTGGAGGAGTCACTAGATGAGTCACTAGAGGAGTCACTAGATGAGTCACTAGAAGAATCACTAGAGGAGTCACTAGAGGAGTCACTAGAAGAGTCACTAGAGGAGTCACTAGAGGAGTCACTAGAAGAGTCACTAGAGGAGTCACTAGAGGAGTCACTAGAGGAGTCACTAGAAGAGTCACTAGAGGAGTCACTAGCAAAGTCACTAGAAGAGTCACTAGAAGAGTCACTAGAGGAGTCACTAGAAGAGTCACTAGAGGAGTCACTAGAGGAGTCACTAGAGGAGTCACTAGAGGAGTCACTAGAAGAGTCACTAGAGGAGTCACTAGAGGAGTCACTAGATGAGTCACTAGAGGAGTCACTAGAAGAGTCACTAGATGAGTCACTAGAGGAGTCACTAGAGGAGTCACTAGAAGAGTCACTAGTAGAGTCACTAAATGAGTCACTAGATGAGTCACTAGAGGAGTCACTAGAAGAGTCACTAGAGGAGTCACTAGAAGAGTCACTAGAAGAATCACTAGAGTAGTCACTAGAGGAGTCACTAGAAGAATCACTAGTAGAGTCACTAGAAGAGTCACTAGAGGAGTCACTAGAGGAGTCACTAGAAGAGTCACAAGAGGAGTCACTAGAAGAGTCACTAGTAGAGTCACTAGAAGAGTCACTAGAGGAGTCACTAGAGGAGTCACTAGAAGAGTCACAAGAGGAGTCACTAGAGGAGTCACTAGAAGAGTCGCTAGAAGAGTCACTAGAAGAGTCACTAGAGGAGTCAAAAGAGGAGTCACTAGAAGAGTCACTAGAGGAGTCACTAGAAGAGTCACTAGAGGAGTCACTAGAGGAGTCACTAGAGGATTCACTAGAGGAGTCAAAAGAAGAGTCACTAGAAGAGTCACTAGAAGAGTCACTGGAAGAGTCACTAGAGGAGTCACTAAAAGAGTCACTAGAGGAGTCACTAGATGAGTCACTAGAAGAGTCACTAGAGGAGTCACTAGAAGAGTCACTAGAGGAGTCACTAGAAGAGTCACTAGAGGAGTCACTAGATGAGTCACTAGAAGAGTCACTAGAGGAGTCACTAGAGGAGTCACTAGAAGAGTCACTAGAAGAGTCACTAGAGGAGTCACTAGAAGAGTCACTAGAAGAGTCACTAGAGGAGTCACTAGATGAGTCACTGGAGGAGTCACTAGATGAGTCACTAGAGGAGTCACTAGAGGAGTCACTAGAAGAGTCACTAGAAGAGTCACTAGAGGAGTCACTAGAAGAGTCACTAGAGGAGTCACTAGAGGAGTCACTAGAGGAGTCACTAGAAGAGTCACTAGAAGAGTCAATAGAGGAGTCACTAGATGAGTCACGAGAAGAGTCACTAGAAGAGTCACTAGAGGAGTCACTAGATGAGTCACTAGAGGAGTCACTAGAGGAGTCACTAGAGGAGTCACTAGAGGAGTTACTAGAGGAGTCACTAGAAGAGTCACTAGAGGAGTCACTAGAGGAGTTACTAGAAGAGTCACTAGAGGAGTCACTAGAAGAGTCACTAGAAGAGTCACTAGAGGAGTCACTAGAAGAGTTACTAGAAGAGTCACTAGAGGAGTCACTAGAGGAGTCACTAGAGGAGTCACTAGAAGAGTCACTAGAGGATTCACTAGAAGAGTCACTAGAGGAGTCACTAGAGGAGTCACTAGAAGAGTCACTAGAGGAGTCACTAGAGGAGTCACTAGAAGAGTCACTAGAGGAGTCACTAGAGGAGTCACTAGAAGAGTCACTAGAGGAGTCACTAGAGGAGTCACTAGAGGAGTTACTAGAAGAGTCACTAGAGGAGTCACTAGAGGAGTCACTAGAAGAGTCACTAGAAGAGTCACTAGAGGAGTCACTAGAAGAGTTACTAGAAGAGTCACTAGAGGAGTCACTAGAGGAATCACTAGAGGAGTCACTAGAGGAGTCACTAGAGGAGTCACTAGAGGAGTCACTAGAAGAATCACTAGAGGAGTCACTAGAGGAGTCACTAGAAGACAGAAAGGACAAATTAAAAGGGGGCGGAGATATAAAACTTTTATATTTATAAAATCAAAAATGTAATTTAAAAATAAATAAAGTGATTCAATTCTACTATTACGATATAATGGTAAGTTTTTAGCACATATAATTTACCATCACTTTAATTAGTGCCATAAATAGGGCAGTTTGACGTGAAATCTTTTCAAAGGGCTACAGTTTAATATAATAATAAGGCATCATAGGATAATTTACATTTTGTTCTATGTCATTTTATTTGTAGGTGACAGTGGCTATAATCAGCCTATTTGAAACCATTCTGCTTAGTTATCTCAGTTATAAGGTAAGTTGCACATAATGTGTTTGTCTATTGGGTAGAATTACATATAAACACATGTAAAAAATAACTATTAATAAATACAGGATTGTGTTCAATGTAAGTAAATCATGTATATGTGACTGAGAATGCTGGTTCTTATTTGTATGTATTAGTTAGAAGCTTAATTTATATGATATCATTTTATGCAAATTTAAAACCTATATTTCTTAAAGGGACAGTATACTATAAAATTGTTTTTCCCTTAATGTGTTAACAAATACTGTTTTTACCAGCTGCAGAGTATAAAATGTATGAGATTTGCTTTTTTAAGGCTTATTTTTTTATATGGATTAGCTGATTTTGTGTTTTTAAGCCACAACCTAATAAAATGGGTTGAGCTTGAAGGTATAATCAGATCTCATTACTGTATCACATTGTGCACATATACCTGCTTCTTTATCTTATATCTGTAGGTATAATCAGATCTCATTACTGTATCACATAGTGTACATATACATGTGTCTGTATCTTATATCTGTAGGTATAATCAGATCTCATTACTGTATCACACTGTGTACATATACATGTGTCTATCTTATATCTGTAGGTATATTCAGATCTCATTACTTTATCACATTGTGTACATATACATGTGTCTGTATCTTATATCTGTAGGTATAATCAGATCTCATTACTGTATCACACTGTGTACATATACATGTGTCTTTATCTTATATCTGTAGGTATAATCAGATCTCATTACTGTATCACACTGTGTACATATACATGTGTCTGTATCTTATATCTGTAGGTATAATCAGATCTCATTACTATATCACACTGTGTACATATACATGTGTCTGTATCTTAAATCTGTAGGTATAATCAGATCTCATTACTGTATCACACTGTGTACATATACATGCTTCTTTATCTTATATCTGTAGGTATAATCAGATCTCATTACTTTATAACATTGTGTACATATACATGTGTCTATCTTATATCTGTAGGTATAATCAGATTTCATTACTGTATCACATTGTGTACATATACATGTGTCTTTATCTTATATCTGTAGGTATAATCTGATATCATTACTTAATCACATTGTGCACCTATACCTGCTTCTTTATCTTATATCTGTAGGTATAATCAGATCTCATTACTGTATCACATTGTGTACATATACATGTGTCTGTATCTTATATCTGTAGGTATAATCAGATCTCATTACTGTATCACATTGTGTACATATACATGTGTCTGTATCTTATATCTGTAGGTATAATCATATCTCATTACTGTATCACATTGTGTACATATACATGTGTCTGTATCTTATATCTGTAGGTATAATCAGATCTCATTACTTTATCACACTGTGTACATATACATGTGTCTTTATCTTATATCTGTATGTATAATCAGATCTCATTACTGTATCACACTGTGTACATATACATGTGTCTGTATCTTATATCTGTAGGTATAATCTGATCTCATTACTGTATCACATTGTGTACATATACATGTGTCTTTATCTTATATCTGTAGGTATAATCAAATCTCATTACTGTATCAGATTGTGTACATATACATGTGTCTGTATCTTATATCTGTAGGTATAATCAGATCTCATTACTTTATCACATTGTGTACATATACATGTCTATCTTATATCTGTAGGAATAATTAGATCTCATTACTGTATCACACTGTGTACATGTACATGTGTCTGTATCTTATATCTGTAGGTATAATCAGATCTCATTACTGTATCACATTGTGTACATATACATGTGTTTGTATCTTATATCTGTAGGTATAATAAGATCTCATTACTGTACCACACTGTGTACATATACATGTGTCTTTATCTTATATCTGAAGGTATAATCAGATCTCATTACTGTATCACATTGTGTACATATACATGTGTCTGTATCTTATATCTGTAAGTATAATCAGATCTCATTACTGTATCACATTGTGTACATATACATGTGTCTTTATCTAATATCTGTAGGTATAATCAGATCTCATTACTGTATCACCATGTGTACATATACATGTGTCTGTATCTTATATCTGTAGGTATAATCAGATCTCATTACTGTATCACATTGTGTACATATACATCATGTGTCTGTATCTTATATCTGTAAGTATAATCAGATCTCATTACTGTATCACATTGTGTACATATACATGTGTCTTTATCTAATATCTGTAGGTATAATCAGATCTCATTACTGTATCACCATGTGTACATATACATGTGTCTGTATCTTATATCTGTAGGTATAATCAGATCTCATTACTGTATCACATTGTGTACATATACATGTGTCTTTATCTTATATCTGTAGGTATAATCAGATCTCATTACTTGATCACATTGGGTACATATACATGTGTCTGTATCTTATATCTGTAAGTATAATCAGATCTCATTACTGTATCACATTGTGTACATATACATGTGTCTATCTTATATCTGTAGGTATAATCAGATCTCATTACTTTATCACATTGTGTACATATACATGTGTCTTTATCTAATATCTGTAGGTATAATCAGATCTCATTACTGTATCACCATGTGTACATATACATGTGTCTGTATCTTATATCTGTAGGTATAATCAGATCTCATTACTGTATCACATTGTGTACATATACATGTGTCTTTATCTTATATCTGTAGGTATAATCAGATCTCATTACTTTATCACATTGGGTACATATACATGTGTCTGTATCTTATATCTGTAGGTATAATCAGATCTCATTACTGTATCACATTGTGTACATATACATCATGTGTCTGTATCTTATATCTGTAGGTATAATCAGATCTCATTACTGTATCACATTGTGTACATATACATCATGTGTCTATATCTTATATATGTAGGTATAATCAGATCTCATTACTGTATCACATTGTGTACATATACATGTGTCTTTATCTTATATCTGTAGGTATAATCAGATCTCATTACTGTATCACACTGTGTACATATACATGTGTCTGTATCTTATATCTGTAGGTATAATCAGATCTCACTACTGTATCATACTGTGTACATATACATGTGTCTGTATCTTATATCTGTAGGTATAATCAGATCTCATTACTGTATCACATTGTGTACATATACATCATGTGTCTGTATCTTATATATGTAGGTATAATCAGATCTCATTACTGTATCACACTGTGTACATATACATGTGTCTTTATCTTATATCTGTAGGTATAATCAGATCTCATTACTGTATCACACTGTGTACATATACATGTGTCTGTATCTTATATCTGTAGGTATAATCAGATCTCATTACTGTATCACATTGTGTACATATACATCATGTGTCTGTATCTTATATCTGTAAGTATAATCAGATCTCATTACTGTATCACATTGTGTACATATACATGTGTCTTTATCTAATATCTGTAGGTATAATCAGATCTCATTACTGTATCACCATGTGTACATATACATGTGTCTGTATCTTATATCTGTAGGTATAATCAGATCTCATTACTGTATCACATTGTGTACATATACATGTGTCTTTATCTTATATCTGTAGGTATAATCAGATCTCATTACTTTATCACATTGGGTACATATACATGTGTCTGTATCTTATATCTGTAAGTATAATCAGATCTCATTACTGTATCACATTGTGTACATATACATGTGTCTTTATCTAATATCTGTAGGTATAATCAGATCTCATTACTGTATCACCATGTGTACATATACATGTGTCTGTATCTTATATCTGTAGGTATAATCAGATCTCATTACTGTATCACATTGTGTACATATACATGTGTCTTTATCTTATATCTGTAGGTATAATCAGATCTCATTACTTTATCACATTGGGTACATATACATGTGTCTGTATCTTATATCTGTAGGTATAATCAGATCTCATTACTGTATCACATTGTGTACATATACATCATGTGTCTGTATCTTATATCTGTAGGTATAATCAGATCTCATTACTGTATCACATTGTGTACATATACATCATGTGTCTATATCTTATATATGTAGGTATAATCAGATCTCATTACTGTATCACATTGTGTACATATACATGTGTCTTTATCTTATATCTGTAGGTATAATCAGATCTCATTACTTTATCACATTGTGTACATATACATGTGTCTTTATCTTATATCTGTAGGTATAATCAGATCTCATTACTGTATCACATTGTGTACATATACATGTGTCTGTATCTTATATCTGTAGGTATAATCAGATCTCATTACTTTATCACACTGTGTACATATACATGTGTCTGTATCTTATATCTGTAGGTATAATCAGATCTCATTACTGTATCACACTGTGTACATATACATGTGTCTGTATCTTATATCTGTAGGTATAATCAGATCTCACTACTGTATCATACTGTGTACATATACATGTGTCTGTATCTTATATCTGTAGGTATAATCAGATCTCATTACTGTATCACATTGTGTACATATACATCATGTGTCTGTATCTTATATATGTAGGTATAATCAGATCTCATTACTGTATCACACTGTGTACATATACATGTGTCTTTATCTTATATCTGTAGGTATAATCAGATCTCATTACTGTATCACACTGTGTACATATACATGTGTCTGTATCTTATATCTGTAGGTATAATCAGATCTCATTACTGTATCACACTGTGTACATATACATGCTTCTTTATCTTATATCTGTATGTAAAATCAGATCTCATTACTGTATCACACTGTGTACATATACATGTGTCTGTATCTTATATCTGTAGGTATAATCAGATCTCATTACTGTATCACATTGTGTACATATACATGTGTCTGTATCTTATATCTGTAGGTATCTGTCCATAAACCAATCACCAATTCTTGGCAAGAACAATGGAAAATTAACATTGTATTATCTTATCTCTTCTATAACCCACATGGAGTGTAATTTCTTCTTCTTGCTGTGTTAACACAGCTTGGCCTTGAGACCAAAAACTTTCAGGATGGGTGGGGATACCACAGGCTAAATAAACTATTTCAAATGCCAATATAAGGGCAATAGAAATACTTCTAAACAATTTAATACACTCCAGCAGGTAAAGTGGATCATTGGGAACAAATTAAAGGGGAGAACATTTTTGAGTAAACTGTCTCTTTAATAAATCAGTATAATGTATGTTACATTTATGATGTTTGTTTGTTTTTTCATATAAAAATAATACAGTATCAATTTAAATTGAAACAACCATCTTGCATGTGCCTGAAACCTGTTAGTCATTCAGTCTCCACCCCTGCCGGATTTTCATTGCTATTTAATTTATTCTGCATCTGCATCTGCATCAGCTGCGTTAATGAGGTCTCTGCACAGAACACACAATTAGCATCTGATCATGTAGCTATGAACTCTGCACTGAAACTAAGTGACAGTTTAATGCAAAAATGATCCCAACTTATTTGTCAGTGTATGTCCTTTTGTAGTACTGACCCTGATTAACTATGTGTGTGCTGCTAAGCAGAAGATACTAATTGACATGCCCATGGGACTGCCTCTCCTGATTGGCTGACCGGCTGTGTTCCACTCATTTGTAGCAATGCTTCCAAGGGAGGCTTTACCTATGTGTTTAACCACGGTGCAGAGATAAAGGGATAGTAATGACATACAGTAACCAATCAGAGCATGGCATTTTGCATTGAAACGTCCCTTTAATGTTAGCTTCTCTTCACTTTTAAAATTAAATATTTTGTAAAACTACTTTAGTGAGGATCAGAAGTTTTAATTTTAAGTACTATAAATATGTTTCTGATCATTAAAACCAATGTAAAAAACCCTGCTTTGTTATTTATTAATTAAAGGGGCATAAAACAACTTTGATCTATTAGAGAATTTGCTTATTGTACTGTTGCATATAACTGTGTATAACTCCTTTAATGCACTATTGCAGCTACCTGAGCACATCTGATGAGCCAATGACAAGAGAGATGTGTGTAAGCACCAATCACCCGCTAGCCCCTACCAGGACATTGTGTTCTAACAATGAACAAGAGGTTAAACACATAGTTGTATGCTAGCAAGTAGCAACTATGCATTAATAACATGCAAGATATTCTAATACAGCAGAACATTTTCTGTTGCAGTTTTATGTCCATTTGATAGATTGATAGAATTAAAGGGACATGAAACCCTAAAATGTTATTTTGTGACTCAGACAGAACATAACATTTTAATAAAGTTCCCATTTTACTTCTATTATCAAATCTATTTCGTTCCCATGATATTCTGTGTTGCAGAGATACCTAGGTAGCATCTGGTGCACTACATGACAGGAAATAGTGCTGCCCTCTAGTGTTCGTGCATATGGATAACATTCTTGCAAAGCTGCTGCCATATAGTGCGCCAAAAATGGGCCGGCCCCTTAGCATACATCCCTGCTTTTCAACTAAATATACCAAGAGAATGAAGATAATTAGATAATAAAAGTAAATTAGAAAGTTGTTTAAAATCACTGCTCTATCTGAATCATGAAATATTTTTTGGGGGGTTTCATGTCCCTTTAATGTCAACAAGAGATTTGCACTGAGCTTTTAATGCACTCTTGCTCCAACATGCAAAAAGGAAAGGGGCTGAACCTCGGTGACTGCAACTCACAAGCTCAGGGTCATACAGAGAGATAAATAAGGCACCCTATATCCTTCCTTTTTTAAAGGGACATTAAAAACACTAAATAAATGCTGATAAAATGGTGAAAAACAATATGTATATATATATATATATATATATATATATATATATACAGTCATTGGTGGTACAGCACTCTCAGTAAATCAAATGTAATGCTTCTGCCCGGGATGCACTTTAAAATAAATATACACAGTCCAGAATGAAAGGCACTCGCCGGGTCTTGAAGTGTAAACATTTTTTTTCTTTAATAGGGTGACGTTTTGGGGTTTCCCCGTCCTCAAACCAACGAACATACAGGGAATTTTTATCTGTTTCTTTTGTATATAAGTTGGTTTGCAGTTGTTCATTTTTCTGAAAGATCCTTAAGTCCAGGAAATTAACAGTCTCCTTGCTTGATGTCATTTTAAATTTCAATGATGGATGTGCCCTATTGAGATTTTCAAACCAGTGTGTGAGATCTTCTTCTTCTTTTCCCTGCCAGAGTAAAAACAAGTTGTCTATGTACCTTTTTAAATAATGTTATCCGTTTATCTGCAAAAAGTGGAGTGCCCACCGTCTCAAATTTGGCCATGAACAAGTTGACATAGGTGGGTACCACATTTGAGCCCATGACCGTACCTGCTATTTGCAGAAAAAATTCCTTTTCGAAACGAAAGTAATTCATTTCGAGACAGACCATGAGCAATTCCCTGATAGCATCCACCGGTGGACCAATGTACGGGTATCGTGCCAGTTGTCTGGTGACAGCCTCTACCCCTTCAGCATGGGGTATAACAGTATACAGGCTGGTCTCATCCAGTGTGACCAGCACTGTTTCACTTTGTATTTCAGATATCTGATTAAGAGTATTAATCATGGATCCAGAGTCCAACAGGAATGTATCCATGTTCTGCACCAAAGGTTGGAGTAAGTGATCCAGGAACATAGTATTTTTACGCACAACGGTTTTGCCGAGTAGCGTTCCAGTTGCCATAGCAACCGATGAAGGGGAGCGTTACCACGTGGTTACCTGGACTTCCGGTATTATGCTAGCGGTGCCGCGGGTGGGGATGTCGGGTCTATTTAAGCTTGGTAAGGCTTGTTGTCTGTATGTTCGTTGGTTTGAGGACGGGGAAACCATGAAACGTCACCCTATTAAAGAAAAGATTTTTCTACACTTCAAGACTCGGTGAGTACCTTTCATTCTGGACTGTGTATATATATATATATATATATATATATATATTTGTGTGTGTGTGTTTTAATTATATTAGTTTAAACATACAATATCTCTAAACCAGTGGATAGCACCATCTTGTAACCAAGCCCGGTTTGCTTCTCTGCTGAGGACAGTTAGGAACAGTCCTAAATGGGTCACTTACATATGCAAATAATGACTGTGTGCAATATAGCAATGTCAGGACTGGAGGCTGCACTTCTAACAGGAATTGGAAAGACTGCAATTTTCAGAATGAACTCACAGGACAAAAGGGACAAAATTAATAACTATTTTTATCAGAAAGTTTTATTTTATTCTGTATAATTTAACAATTTATATTACAATCTCGAGTTGTATAATATCATTTTTAGAGCTACTTAAAGTTATTTGGGAGCTTTGTTGTGTGATATTAAATGTGACTTTCAAAATAGAATTAAAATATTAACCAACTATAAAGATATTTCTGAAACTGGCTGTGTATCTGGCTATCTTTGTAGTTGGTTTTATGTAGTTTGTTTAAGATTCAAATCTCTACAAATATCTCCATATAACAACCTGACCATGTTTTTAATGATGAGGCTGAAACATTTTCTCGCACTAAAGACAGAGCGAGCTTTTAAATATTCTGCTCAGGCCTTGGTGAAAACATCAAATACGTCCCAGAATCTTCTAATTCAGGCTGTTTGCCGACACAAGATCCATTAAACATAACACAAAATGCAGAATGGTACAGTAGCGACTTACATCTGTCATCCTATGTGTGCGGCTGTACTTAAATGACAAAATGCAGAGATTAAAATCTATATAATTCAGTTAGTAAATGTAGCCACCAATCAGCAAGTGCTACCCAGGTGCTGAACAAAAAAATGGGCCGACTCCTAAGCTTACATTCCTGTTTTTTCAAATAAAGGTACTAAGAGAATGAAGAAAAAATGATAATAGGAGTATATAAGAATGTTGCTTAAAATTGCTGCTCTATCTAAATCATGAAAGAAAAAAATTGGGTGTTACCTATTACGCCTTCTCTGGTCTGAAAAATACATCGTCAATTTGACGCAAGCATTAGACGTTCTTTACAGTGATGTGAGATTATTTAGTAGCTCTGATCATAATCATAATGAGATCATTTACAATTACATATATTTTATATCGTAAAATCTACCCCTGAATACTGTAATATACAATTATCTCCTGCTCATACTGTAATATACAATTAGCTCCTGCTCATACTGTAATATACAATTAGCTCCTGAATACTGTAATATACAATTAGCTCCTGCTCATACTGTAATATACAATTAGCTCCTGTTCCTACTGTAATATACAATTATCTCCTGAATACTGTAATATACAATTATCTCCTGCTCATACTGTAATATACAATTAGCTCCTGCTCATACTGTAATATACAATTAGCTCCTGAATACTGTAATATACAATTAGCTCCTGCTCATACTGTAATATACAATTAGCTCCTGTTCCTACTGTAATATACAATTATCTCCTGAATACTGTAATATACAATTAGCTCCTGCATACTGTAATATACAATTAGCTCCTGAATACTGTAATATACAATTAGCTCCTGCATACTGTAATATACAATTAGCTCCTGCTCATACTGTAATATACAATTAGCTCCTGCTCATACTGTAATATACAATTAGCTCCTGCATACTGTAATATACAATTAGCTCCTGAATACTGTAATATACAATTAGCTCCTGCTCATACTGTAATATACAATTAGCTCCTGCTCATACTGTAATATACAATTAGCTCCTGAATACTGTAATATACAATTAGCTCCTGCTCATACTGTAATATACAATTAGCTCCTGCTCATACTGTAATATACAATTAGCTCCTGTTCCTACTGTAATATACAATTATCTCCTGAATACTGTAATATACAATTATCTCCTGCTCATACTGTAATATACAATTAGCTCCTGCTCATACTGTAATATACAATTAGCTCCTGAATACTGTAATATACAATTATCTCCTGCTCATACTGTAATATACAATTAGCTCCTGAATACTGTAATATACAAGTAGCTCCTGCATACTGTAATATACAATTAGCTCCTGCTCATACTGTAATATACAATTAGCTCCTGAATACTGTAATATACAAGTAGCTCCTGCATACTGTAATATACAATTAGCTCCTGCTCATACTGTAATATACAATTAGCTCCTGAATACTGTAATATACAATTAGCTCCTGCATACTGTAATATACAATTAGCTCCTGCTCATACTGTAATATACAATTAGCTCCTGCATACTGTAATATACAATTAGCTCCTGCTCATACTGTAATATACAATTAGCTCCTGCATACTGTAATATACAATTAGCTCCTGCATACTGTAATATACAATTAGCTCCTGCTTATACTGTAATATACAATTAGCTCCTGAATACTGTAATATACAATTAGCTCCTGCATACTGTAATATACAATTAGCTCCTGCTCATACTGTAATATACAATTAGCTCCTGCTCATACTGTAATATAGAATTAGCTCCTGCATACTGTAATATACAATTAGCTCCTGCTCATACTGTAATATACAATTAGCTCCTGCATACTGTAATATAAAATTAGCTCCTGCATACTGTAATATACAATTAGCTCCTGCACATACTGTAATATACAATTAGCTCCTGCTCATACTGTAATATACAATTAGCTCCTGCATACTGTAATATACAATTAGCTTCTGAATACTGTAATATACAATTAGCTCCTGCTCATACTGTAATATACAATTAGCTCCTGAATACTGTAATATACAATTAGCTCCTGCTCATACTGTAATATACAATTAGCTCCTGCTCATACTGTAATATACAATTAGCTCCTGAATACTGTAATATACAATTAGCTCCTGCATACTGTAATATACAATTAGCTCCTGAATACTGTAATATACAATTAGCTCCTGCATACTGTAATATACAATTAGCTCCTGAATACTGTAATATACAATTAGCTCCTGCATACTGTAATATACAATTAGCTCCTGAATACTGTAATATACAATTAGCTCCTGCACATACTGTAATATACAATTAGCTCCTGAATACTGTAATATACAATTAGCTCCTGCTCATACTGTAATATACAATTAGCTCCTGCTCATACTGTAATATACAATTAGCTCCTGCTTATACTGTAATATACAATTAGCTCCTGCATACTGTAATATACAATTAGCTCCTGAATACTGTAATATACAATTAGCTCCTGCTCATACTGTAATATAAAATTAGCTCCTGCTCATACTGTAATATACAATTAGCTCCTGCTCATACTGTAATATACAATTAGCTCCTGAATACTGTAATATACAATTAGCTCCTGCTCATACTGTAATATACAATTAGCTCCTGCTCATACTGTAATATACAATTAGCTCCTGCTCATACTGTAATATACAATTAGCTCCTGAATACTGTAATATACAATTAGCTCCTGCTTATACTGTAATATACAATTAGCTCCTGCATACTGTAATATACAATTAGCTCCTGAATACTGTAATATACAATTAGCTCCTGCTCATACTGTAATATACAATTAGCTCCTGAATACTGTAATATACAATTAGCTCCTGCTCATACTGTAATATACAATTAGCTCCTGCTCATACTGTAACATACAATTAGCTCCTGCATACTGTAATATACAATTAGCTCCTGCTTATACTGTAATATACAATTAGCTCCTGCTCATACTGTAATATACAATTAGCTCCTGGATACTGTAATATACAATTAGCTCCTGCTCATACTGTAATATACAATTAGCTCCTGCTCATACTGTAACATACAATTAGCTCCTGCATACTGTAATATACAATTAGCTCCTGCTTATACTGTAATATACAATTAGCTCCTGCTCATACTGTAATATACAATTAGCTCCTGGATACTGTAATATACAATTATCTCCTGCTCATACTGTAATATACAATTAGCTCCTGCATACTGTAATATACAATTAGCTCCTGCTCATACTGTAATATACAATTAGCTCCTGCTCATACTGTAATATACAATTAGCTCCTGAATACTGTAATATACAATTAGCTCCTGCATACTGTAATATACAATTAGCTCCTGAATACTGTAATGTACAATTAGCTGCTGCTCATACTGTAATATACAATTATCTCCTGCTCATACTGTAATATACAAATAGCTGCTGCTCATACTGTAATATACAATTATCTCCTGCTCATACTGTAATATACAATTAGCTCCTGCTCATACTGTAATATACAATTAGCTCCTGCTCATACTGTAATATACAATTAGCTCTGAATACTGTAATATACAATTAGCTCCTGCATACTGTAATATACAATTATCTCCTGCTCATACTGTAATATACAATTAGCTCTGAATACTGTAATATACAATTAGCTCCTGCATACTGTAATATACAATTATCTCCTGCTCATACTGTAATATACAATTAGCTCCTGCTCATACTGTAATATACAATTAGCTCTGAATACTGTAATATACAATTAGCTCCTGCTCATACTGTAATATACAATTAGCTCCTGCATACTGTAATATACAATTAGCTCCTGCTCATACTGTAATATACAATTAGCTCCTGCTCATACTGTAATATACATTTAGCTCCTGAATACTGTAATATACAATTAGCTCCTGCTCATACTGTAATATACAATTAGCTCCTGCATACTGTAATATACAATTATCTCCTGCTCATACTGTAATATACAATTAGCTCCTGCATACTGTAATATACAATTAGCTCCTGCTCATACTGTAATATACAATTAGCTCCTGAATACTGTAATATACAATTAGCTCCTGCTCATACTGTAATTTACAATTAGCTCCTGCTCATACTGTAATATACAATTAGCTCCTGTTCATACTGTAATATACAATTAGCTCCTGCTCATACTGTAATATACAATTAGCTCCTGAATACTGTAATATACAATTAGCTCCTGCTCATACTGTAATATACAATTAGCTCCTGAATACTGTAATATACAATTAGCTCCTGCTCATACTGTAATATAGAATTAGCTCCTGCATACTGTAATATACAATTAGCTCCTGCTCATACTGTAATATACAATTAGCTCCTGAATACTGTAATATACAATTAGCTCCTGCACATACTGTAATATACAATTAGCTCCTGCTCATACTGTAATATACAATTAGCTCCTGAATACTGTAATATACAATTAGCTCCTGCTCATACTGTAATATAAAATTAGCTCCTGCTCATACTGTAAAGGAAACTGTGTATAGGCAAATCTATAGCATATACATAACAGCCAATCAAATTAAGGAGCAGAGCTTGTCCATTATATCCTTGTGGGCTAATTGGACACACAGCAACCAATTTACCTGCAGGCTGTGCACATGCCCACTATATTCTCATGCAGACTGTGCACATGCCCGCTTTGTGCAGACTATGCACAAGCCTACTATGTTCTCATGCAGACTGTGCACATGCCTTAAATGTCTCATGCAGACTGTGCATATGCCAGCTATGTCTCATGCAGACTGTGCACATGCCTGCTATGTCTCATACAGACTGGGTTTATGTACAGCAGCCAATCTTATTCAGGCTGGAAACAAAATATAAGAAATCAAAGCCTATTTTCTACTAGCCGTCACCTTTGAGTTTTCGGGGAGCTACAACGCGCCCCAGTACTTCTCTAATTAAACCCCATAAATGGTGAATCCGCTTTACATCTTTGAGAGACGCATTTTGTGACTTTGATCTGTGCATAACGAGTGCACAGCAAAGCTTTCCCATCTGCAGAAACTGTCACATTAGGGAGACCCAGCCAACCCTGGAACAATAAAGGAGCAAAATGCTTAAAAATATTTATCTAAATTGTTTGTAATTAAGAATCAGTTTCCTTTGTACCTGCTGCTCCGCTGCTTCCAGCAATTAACACTTAGATGAAAATATTACTGCTCCAATTAACCAGTGTGAGTAAATATGAATTAAATCTCTCTTGAGCTTTGTAGATTACAAGAAAGTGTTCTTCCTTCCAGGCACTCAGACTAAGTTTGTTTATAAATGTGTGATAATCATTAGATGCTGTTATGTCATAATGAGATATGCAGATACATTTGTAGCTTGTCTGTCTGTCTGTTATATAAGTGGTGTCTGTCTCTCTTTTTGTAATGTTACCATTAAAGGGTTAATATGGTTAAAAATGAAATTTAAGCTCAAGCGATCCTGCAACTCTATGGCATGTTCATATTGTCATTAAAGGGACAGTCTACACAAAAATTGTTAGATTCATATACTTTATAACATTTAAACCTCTACATTTCAGCTGTTTTAAAGGTTCTATTGACAGCCTCTCTTAACCGCATGCTTTTGTATTTGCTTTTCACAACAGTAGACTGATAGTTCATGTGGGCCATATAGATAATATTGTGCTCACTCCTGTAGAGTTATTTATGAGTCCGCACTGATTGGCTAAAGTGCAAGTCTGCCAAAATAACTGAAATAAGGGGGCAGTCTGCAGAGGCTTAGATACAAGGTAATCACAGAGGTAAAAAGTATATTAATATAACTGTGTTGGTTATGCAAAACTGGAGAATGGGTAATAAAGGGATTATCTATATTTTAAAACAATACAAATTCTATTGTAGACTGTCCCTTTAATTAATTATCACCCACTGTAAAATGTTTATTTTTGCATTGAATTCTTAAGGTCCCTCAGCAGTTTACATTGCCCTGTTTTTCTCGCTTTTGCCCATCCTAAAAATCTTCTGCAGTTTAGTATTTGCAGCTCCTGCTGAAATCAGTGGCAAGCAGTAAATAATCATTTGAACTGCATTCCACTGTAGAAGTCACCATTTTACTCCTGATGAACATTCAGCAAAGCTTTTACACAACTAGACGTCACAGCACATGGGAGCAGGCAAAATATGTGCTTTTTAAATATTGTTTAAAGAGACATGGAATTATTTTTTTCTGTGCTACAAACATATGATTTGTTTTATCGCAGATTTCTTTATTTTAAAACAAAAAAAAAATACGGCTAGATTACGAGTCTTGCGTTATCAGTAAAAAAGGAGCGTTAAGCCTTATAGCGCTGCTTTTTTACTACCGCTGGTATTACGAGTCTTGCAGATTTAGGGGCACCGCACACTTTTATGGCCTTACCGCAAATCAACTTATGCAATTTGCGTATAGTCTATTTTAAATGGGACTTCCATAGCCCCGGTATTATGAGCTTGTCCTGGGAGGCCAAAAAGTGAGCAGTACACCCTATCCCGTCAAGATTCGTACCGCATTTTAGTCAGTAGTTATGAGTTTTACACTACAAAGCCGTAGCATATAACTAAAGTGCTAAAAAGTACACTAACACCCATAAACTACCTATTAACCCCTAAACCGAGGCCCTCCCGCATTGCAAACACTAAAATAAAATTATTAACCCCTAATCTGCCACTCCCAACATCGCCGCCACTATAATAAACATATTAACCCCCAAACCGCCGCACTCCCGCCTCACAAACATTAGTTAAATATTATTAACCCCTAATCTGCCGTCCCTAACATCGCCACCACCTACCTACATTTAGTAACCCCTAATCTGCCGCCCCCAACGTCGCCACCACTATCCACCACTATATTAAATTTATTAACCCCTAAATCTAAGTCTATCCCTAACACCCCCTAACTCAAATATAATTAAAATAATTCTAAATAAAACTTACTATCATTAACTAAAGAATTCCTATTTAAAACTAAATACTTACCTATAAAATAAACCCTAAGATAGCTACAATATAACTAATAGTTACATTGTATCTAACTTAGGGTTTATTTTTATTTTACAGGCAAGTTTGTATTTATTTTAATTAGGTAGAATAGTTATTAAATAGTTATTAACTATTTAGTAACTACCTAGCTAAAATACATACAAATTGACCTGTAAAATAAAACCTAACCTAAGTTACACAAACACCTAACACTACACTACAATTAAATATAATTACCTAAATTCAATACAATTAGCTAAATTACAAAAAACAAACAAACACCAAATTACAGAAAATAAAAAACAAATTAAAAGATCTTTAAACTAATTACACCTAATCTAATAGCAAAATAAAAAAAGCCCACCCAAAATAATAAAAACCCCTAGCCTAAACTAAACTACCAATAGCCCTTAAAAGGGCCTTTTGCGGGGCATTGCCCCAAAGAAATCAGCTCTTTTACTTGTTAAAAAAATTACAAACAACCCCCCAACAGTAAAACCCACCACCCACACAACCAACCCCCCAAATAAAACCCTAACTAAAAAAACCTAAGCTCCCCATTGCCCTGAAAAGGGCATTTGGATGGGCATTGCCCTTAAAAGGGCATTTAGCTCTATTGCAGCCCAAACCCCTAATCTAAAAATAAAACCCACCCAATACACCCTTAAAAAATCCTAACACTAACCCCGAAGATCCACTTACAGTTTTAAAGAGCCGACATCCATCCTCAACGAAGCCGGGAGAAGTCTTCATCCAAGCGGCAAGATGTCCTCAACGAAGCCGGCAGAAGTGGTCCTCCAGACGGACAGAAGTCTTCGCCCAGATGGCATCTTCTATCTTCATCCTTCCGACGAGGAGCGGCTCCATCTTCAAGACATCCGTCGCGGAGCATCCTCTTCAATCAACTGCTTCTTCTGGAATGAAGGTTCATTTAAATGATGTCATCCAAGATGGCGTCCCTTAGATTCCGATAGAATTCTATCAGCCAATCGGAATTAAGGTTGAAAAAATCCTATCCAATGCAATCAGCCAATAGAATTAACTTTCAATCCTATTGGCTGATGCAATCAGCCAATAGGATTGAGCTCGCATTCTATTGGCTGTTCCAATCAGACAATAGGATTGAAGTTCAATCCCATTGGCTGATTGCATCAGCCAATAGGATTTTTTCAACCTTAATTCCGATTGGCTGATTGAATTCTTTTTGTAAGTTAGCTAATTGTATTGAATTTAGGTAATTGTATTTAATTTAGGTAATTTATTTAATTGTAGTGTTAGGTGTTAGTGTAACTTAGGTTATGTTTTATTTTACAGGTCAATTTGTATTTATTTTAGCTAGGTAGTTATTAAATAGTTAATAACTATTTAATAACTATTCTACCTAGTTAAAATAAATACAAAGTTGCCTGTAAAATAAAAATAAATCCTAAGCTAGATACAATGTAACTATGAGTTATATTGTAGCTAGCTTAGGGTTTATTTTACAGGTATTTAGTTTTAAATAGGAATTATCTAGTTATTAATAGTAGGTTTTATTTAGATTCATTTTAATTATTTTTAAGTTAGGGGGTGTTAGGGTTAAACTTAGGTTTAGGGGTTAATAAATTTAATATAGTGGGGGCGACGTTAGGGACGGCAGATTAGGGGTTAATAAATGTAGGTAGGTGGCAGCGACCTAAGGTATGGCAAATTAGGGGTTAATAATATTTGACTAGTGTTTGCGATGAGGGAGTGTGGCGGTTTAGGGGTTAATATGTTTAATATATTGGCGCCAATGTCAGGAGCAGCAGATTAGAGGTTAATAAATATAATGCAGGTGTCGGTGATGTTGGGGGTGGCAGATTAGAGGTTAATAAGTGTACGATTAGGGGTGTTTAGACTCGGGGTTCATGTTAGGGTGTTAGGTGTAAACATAAGATTTGTTTCCCCATAGGAATCAATGGGGCTGCGTTACTGAGCTTTACGCTGCTTTTTTGCAGGTGTTAGACTTTTTCTCAGCCGGCTCTCCCCATTGATGTCTTTGGGGAAATCGTGCACAAGCATGTGCAACCAGCTCACCGCTGACTTAAGCAGCGCTGGTATTGGTGTGCGGTATGGAGCTCAATTTTGCTCTACGCTCACGTCTTGCCTTTTAACGCCGGGTTTGTAAAAACCTGTAATACCAGCGCTGTAGGAAAGTGAGAAGTGACAATAACGTGCAAGTTAGCACCGCACCCCTCATACCGCAAAACTCGTAATCTAGCCGATAGTTTATTTCATGTAATTGGCAAGAATCCATGAGCTAGTGACGTATGGGATATACATTCCTACCAGGAGGGGAAAAGTTTGCCAAACATCAAAATACCTACAAATACACCCCTCACCACACCCACAATTCAGTTTTACAAACTTTGCCTCCCTATGGAGGTGGTAAAGTAAGTTTGTGCTTGATTTTCTTCTGTGATATGCGCTTCTCAGCATTTTGAAGCCCGATTCCTCTCAGAGTACAGTGTTTGTCATAGGGATCTGAAGAGAGTATCGCCTATTGATTTTATGGTTTTCCTCACGAGAAATCTTTTCAACGGTTCTCTGTTATCGGTCGTAGAGATTCATCTCCTACCTCCCTTTTCAGATTGACGATATACTCTCATATTCCATTACCTCTACTGATACTGTTTCAGTACTGGTTTGGCTATCTGCTATATGTAGATAGGTGACTTTCAGTAAGTATGTTTTCATTACTTAAGACACTCTCAGCTATGGTTTGGCACTTTATGTATTAATATAAAGTTTGAAATATATGTATTGTACTTATATTTGCCATGAGTTAGGTTTATGTATATTTCCTTTTGCCGACTATCAGTTTCAAAATTGGGAAACATATTTAGGAAGTTATATTTTCTTACCTGGGGTATAGTCTTTTCTTCAATTTGACTGATTTTTCATTATTTTTTGCGGGCAAAATTAGGCTTGCGAGGTTGCAAAATGCTGATATTTATTCCGTCATTCTTGGCGCGAGAATTTTTTGGGCACGAAGGTATGTTCGGTGAGGCAAATTTGTAATTTCCAGCATCTTAGTTGATGCCAGGTTTCCTTGCACAAGGTTGCGTCTGCCATGACGCGATTTGCGTCATTTCTGGATGTTGTTAGCGCCAAAAAAATCATTTTGCATTGTGCGTCATACTTGGTGCCAAATAATTTAATTATTTAAACCCCACTTCCTTATTGCCTCTTGCCTTTTTATGCTCAGAGGGCTATGCTGTTTGCATTTTTTTCCTATTCCTGAAACTGCCATATAAGGAAATTGATAATTTTGCTTTATATGTTGTTTTTTATATACATTTGTAAGATGTCTCAAACTGATCCTGTCTCAGAAACCAGTGTTGTAACCCTGCTGTCTGATAACAGTTCTATGAAAGCTAAGTGTATCTGTTGTAAGTTAGTGGAGATTATATCTCCAGCTGTAGTATGTAACAGTTGTCATGATAAGCTTTTACATGCAGAGAATGTATCCATCAGTACTAGTACAATGCCTGTTGTTCCTTAAACATCTAATGTACATGATATCCCTGTGAATATAAAAGATTTTATTGCTAATGCGATTCAGAAGGCTTTGTCTGCTATTCCGCCTTCTAATAAACCTAAAAGGTCTTTTAAAACTTCTCATAAATTTGATGAAATTTCAAATGACCGACAACATACTGAATTATCCTCCTCTGATAAGGATCTATCTGGTTCAGAAGATCCTACCTCAGATATTGACACTGACAAATCTACTTATCTCTTTAAGATGGAGTATATTCATTCCTTGTTAAAAGAGGTGTTGATTACTTTAGAAATTGAAAAAATTAGTCCTCTTGATACTAAAACTAGTAAATGTTTAAATTCTGTTTATAAACCTCCTGTGGTTACTCCAGAGGTTTTTCCAGTTCCTGATGCTATTTCTGATATGTTTTCAAAGGAATGGAATAGGCCTGGTACTTCTTTTATTCCTTCTTCTGTGTTTAAAAAGTTGTATCCTTTGCCAGCAGTTAGATTGGAGTTTTGGGAAAAAAATCCCCAAAGTTGATGGGGCTATTTCTACTCTTGCCAAATGTATTACTATTCCTATGGAAGATAGTACTTCTTTTAAGGACCCTTTAGATAGGAAACTTGAATCTTATCTAAGGAAAGCTTATTTATTTTCTGGCTACATTCTTAGGCCTGCTATATCCATGGCGGATGTTGCAGCTGCATCAACTTTTTGGTTGGAAAGCTTAGCGCAACAGGAAACAGATTCTGATTTGTCTAGCATTATTCGCTTGCTTCAACATGCTAATTAATTTTTCTGTGATGCTATTTTTGATATCATCAATATTGATGTTAAATCTATGTCTTTAGCAATTTTAGCTAGAAGAGCTTTGTGGCTCAAATATTGGAATGCTGACATGGTATCTACGTTTAGATTACTATCTCTTTCTTTCCAAGCTAACAATTTATTTGGTTCTCAGATGGATTCAATTATTTCAACTGTCACTGGGGGGAAGGGAGTATTTTTACCTTAGGATAAAAGATCTAAGGGTAAATATAAAATTTCAAATTGTTTTCGTTCTTTTAAACAGAATAAGGAACAGAAAGCCAATCCTTCCCACTAAGAATCTGGTTTCAATTGGAAACCTTCTTCAAGTTGGAATAAATCCAAGCCTTTTAAGAAACCAAAGCCAGCCCCCAAGTCCGCATGAAGGTGCGGCCCTCATTCCAGCTCAGCTAGTGGGGGGCATATTAAATTTTTTCTAAAACATTTGGGCAGATTCTGTCCAAAATCAATGGATTCAGAGTATTGTCTCTCAAGGTTATCGAATAGGTTTTAGAGTAAGACCTCCTGTGAGAAGACTTTTTTCTCTCACATGTTCCAACAAATCCAGTGAAGGCTCAAGCTTTTCTGAAGTGTGTTTCAGATCTACAGCTTTCAAGGGTAATCATACCAGTTAGTTTTCAGGAACCGGGTTTGGGGTTTTATTCAAATCTATTCATTGTCCCAAAGAAAGAAAATTCATTCAGGCCAGTTCTGGATCTGAACATTTTGAATTGTTTTATAAGAGTGCCAACTTTCAAAATGGTGACTATAAGGACTATTCTGCCCTTTGTTCAACAAGGTCATTATATGTCCATGATAGACTTACAGGATGCATATCTTCAAATTCCGATTAATCCAGACCATTATCGGTTTCTGAGAGTCTCTTTTCTAGACAAGCATTCCAAATTTGTCGCTCTTCCATTTGGCCTAGCGACAGCTCCAATACATTTTTCAAAGGTTCTCTGTGCCCTACTCTCTGTAATCAGAGAACAGGATATTGCAGTGTTTCCTTATTTGGACAATATCTTGGTACTAGCTCAGTCTGTACATTCTGCCGAATCTCACACAAATTAACTAGTGTTGTTTCTTCAAAGACATGGTTGGAGGATTAATTTACCAAAAAGTTCCTTGATTCCTCAGACAAGGGTCACCTTTTTAGGTTTCCAGATAGATTTAGTGTCCATGACTCTGTCTCTAACAGACAAGAGACGATTAAAATTGGTTTCAGCTTGTTAAAACCTTCAGTCTCAATCATTCCCTTCAGTGGCTATGTGCATGGAAGTTTTAGGTCTCATGACTGCAGCATTGGACGCGATCCCCTTTGCTCGTTTTCATATGAGACCTCTTCAGCTTTGTATACTGAATCAATGGTGCAGGGATTATACAAGGATATCACAATTAATATCCTTAAATCCCAATGTTCGACTCTCTCTGACTTGGTGTTTAGATCACCATTGTATAGTTCAAGGGGCCTCTTTTGTTCGTCCAACCTGGACTGTAATCACAACAGGTGCAAGTCTTTCAGGTTGGGGAGCTGCCTGGGGATCTCTGACAGCACAAGGGGTTTGGAAATCTCAAGAGGCGATGTTACCAATCAATATTTTAGAACTCTGTGCTATTTTCAGGGCTCTTAAGGTTTGGCCTCTGTTGAAAAGAGAACCATTCATTTGTTTTCAGACTGAAAATATCCCAACTGTGGCATATGTCAATCATCAGGGTGGGACTCACAGTCCCCGAGCTATGAAAGAAGTATCTTGGATACTTTCTTGGGTAGAATCCAGCTCTTGTCTAATTTCTGTGGGACATATCCCAGGTGTAGACAATTGGGAAGCGGATTATCTCAGCCGTCAGACTTTACATCCGGGGGAGTGGTCTCTCCATCCAGATGTGTTTTTTTCAGATTGTTTAGATGTGGGGTCTTCCAGAAATAGATCTGATGGCTTCTCATCTAAACAAGAAACTTCCCAGGTACTTGCCCAGGTCCAGGGATCCTCAGGTGAAGTCGGTGGATGCGTTAGCAGTTCCATGGTTTTACCAACCTGCTAATATCTTCCCGCCTCTAGTTCTTCTTCTAAGAGTGATCTCCAAGATCATCATGGAACAATTGTTTGTGTTTCTGGTAGCACCAGCATGGCCTCACAGGTTCTAGTATGCGGATCTTGTCCGGATGTCCAGTTGCCAAACTTGGCCACTTCCTTTAAGACCAGACCTTCTGTCTCAAGGGCCATTTTTCCATCAGGATCTCAAATCGCTAAATTTTAAGGTATGGAAATTGAACGCTTAGTGCTTAGTCATAGAGGTTTCTCTGACTCAGTGATTGATACTATGTTACAGGCTTGTAAATCTGTTTCTAGGAAGATTTATTATCGAGTTTGGAAGACTTATATTTCATGGTGTTCTTCTCATAAATTCTCCTGGCATTCTTTTAGATTTCCTAGAATTTTAAAGTTTCTTCAGGATGGTTTGGATAAAGGTTTGTCTGCAAGCTCCTTAAAGGGACAAATCTCTGCTCTTTCTGTTTTATTTCACAGAAAGATTGCTAAGCTTCCTGACATTTACTGTTTTGTGCAGGCTTTAGTCCATGTCAAGACTGTTTATTAAATCAATCTCTCCTCCTTGGAGTCTTAATTTGGTTTTGAAGGCTTTACAGGCTCCTCCTTTTGAGCCTATGCATTCTTTGGATATTAAACTACTTTCTTGGAAAGTGTTGTTCCTTTTGGCAATCTCTTCTGCTAGAAGAGTTTCCGAATGATCTGCTCTTTCTTGTGAGTCTCCTTTTCTGATTTTCCATCAGGATAAGGCAGTTTTGCGTACTTCATTTACATTTTTACCTAAAGTTGTGAATTCTAAATACATTATTAGGGAAATTGTTGTTCCCTCTTTGTGTCCTAATCCTAAGAATTCTTTGGAGAGATCCTTACATTCTCTGGATGTTGTAAGAGCTTTAAAATATTATGTTGAAGCTACTAAAAATTTCAGGAAGACTTCTAGTCTTTTTGTTGTTTTTTCTGGTCCTAGGAAAGGTCAGAAAGCTTCTGCCATTTCCTTGGCATCCTGGTTAAAGCTTTTGATTCATAAGGCTTATTTGAAGTCGGGTCAGGAACCGCCTCAGAGAATCACAGCTCATTCTACTAGATCAGTTTCCACTTTGTGGGCTTTTAAGAATGAATCTTCAGTTGCTCAGATTTGCAAAGCAGCAACTTGGTCTTCTTTGCATACATTTACTAAATTCTACCATTTTGATGTATTTGCCTCTTCGGTAGCAATTTTGTGTAGAAAAGTTCTTCAGGCAGCTTTTTCAGTTTGATTCCTCTGCTATGTTTTAAGTTTTTTCTTTTCAATTATGAGAAAAACTTATTTTTGTTGGATGTGGATTTAAGTTTTCCAGCGGAAAATTGCTGTTTTTATTTTTATCCCTCCCTCTCTAGTGATTCTTCTGTATAGTACCACCTCTTCGGTATTACTATCCCATACGTCACTAGCTCATGGACTCTTGCCAATTACATGAAAGAAAACATAATTTATGTAAGAACTTACCTGATAAATTAATTTCTTTCATATTGGCAAGAATCCATGAGACCCACCCTTTTTATGGTGGTTATGTTTTTTTTGTATAAAGCACAATTATTTTTCCAGTTGCTTTTTTTATGCTTTTTACTCCTTTTACTATCACCCCACTACTTGTCTATTCGTTAAACTGAATTGTGGGTGTGGTTAGGGTGTATTTGTAGGCATTTTGAGGTTTGGGAAATGTTGCCCCTCCTGGTAGGATTATATATCCCATACATCACTAGCTCATGGACTCTTACCAATATGAAAGAAATTAATTTATCAGGTAAGTTCTTACATAAATTATGTTTTTCTTGTGCTAAATAAACCTGCTTATACCATTAAAGCTTGAAGGTATTTCACCAACGCAGTAGGAGTTGTCTTCATCAACCAAATAGAATTAATACTCCTCAAACAGACATTTTTAGTTAATTTTTAACTTTCCAGTATGCTTTTATCATCAAATTTGCTTTGTTCTTTTGGTATTCTTTGTTAAAAGCTAAACCTAGGTAGGCTCATATGCAAATTTCTAAGCCCTTGAAGGCCACCTCTTATCTCAGTGCATGTTGATAGTTTTCACAGTTAGACAGTGCTAGTTCTAGTGTGCCATATAGATAATATTTTGCTCACTCCATTGGAGTTATTTATGTGTCAGCACTGATTGGCTAAAATGCAAGTCTGCCAAAATAACTGAGCTAAGGGGCAGTCTGCAGAGGCTTAGATACAAGGTAATCACAGAGGTAAAAGTATATTAATATAACATTGCTGGTTATGCAAAACTGGGGAATGGGTAATAAAGGGATTATCTATCTTTTTTAAACAATAACAATTTTCAAGTAGACTTTCCGTTTAACTGTGACCCCTAGAGCTGATGGTCCCCCTACATGCTTCTCCTTGAGCAAAACCCCCTATACAACTGAAGGACCCAAAATCTACTCTCTTAAAAGCTGACACTGCCATACAATAAAACATACAATAAAACATTTACAACTGCACATATTATATATAATATTATAGCTCTTTGTCTATCTTAGCCTATTCAAGACAAGTAGAAGAGGACCCAATAAGTTTTATTTCTCTGTGCTGTTTGGGCTATGGGTTTTTAAGGGATTCATTTTTGGGGGTTTATGGGGTCATTCCTGGTTGGAGCAGCATGGCATTATTTAATGTGGCTGGGGAGGTCACAGTGAGGGTTAATAAGCTAGGTGAACTTTGTGAGTAGAACGTTAATTGGTTGAGCACTGCAGTAATTATTATTACACTAAAGGAGTCTGAGATTAGGAAACTGATAGGAATGGGGATTGGTGAGGTTAGTTTTAATAGCAGTGGGATGGTCCAGTGAGGTTACTTAAAGGACCTCTCAATGCAGTATAATTGCATAATTAACAAGTGAATAATAGGAAGACAATGATTTAACACCTACTCTGAATTTCAAATAAGCAGTAGATTTATTTCTGACAAATGTATTTTTCTCCCATTTTCCAGCCCCCTGTATCATGTGACAGACATCAGCCAATCACAGACTAGTATATGTATACCCTGTGAGCTTGTGCACATCCTCAGTAGAATCTTGTTCCCCAGAAAGTGTGAAAATAAAAAGACTGTGCAACATTTGATGGTAGTAAATTGGAAAGTGTCTTAAAACTGCTGCTCTAGCTGAATCATAAATGTTTATTTTTACTTGAGTGGCCCTTTAATGAGTTTGGGGAAGTCCTGCACAGTTAGGGTTAATACTGGTAAAAGTCCAGGTGGTATCATTTTGATTGCACTGACGGTTACTTGGTGCAAAGGATGGTCTGAGGAATTGAAAGACCACCTAATATACTTGTTGTTAGTTATCTGATCTCACAATCAGACCGTTATAAAGAATTTGTAACATTTCTTCTGTATCTTTTTAACCTACTTGTTACGTTTTTTCTTTTTAAAGGGAAACATTTGGGAACAGATTTTACGAATACCCTTTATTTTGGAAATGATCAACACTGTACCGTTTATAATCACAGTAAGTATTTCCCAAAGGATAAATTGTTTTAGTGCTAAATATAAACCCGGATCTGTGCTAATAGCTAGGAAAAGGTAATCTGCTGATATGCTGTACACAAGTTGTAAGTCACTGTGTCACAATAAAATTGTAGCACCAAAAGATCACAATCAAAAAGTTGCAAACCAGAAATTCACAAGAAAGGCTAAGGTGAGGCTTAGGGGCCGATTTAGCAATTGTCTGTCCATAAAGATCCGCTCAGTGGATCATGTCTGACAGACATCGCTGTATGCCGACAGCATATGCTGTCGACATTTAACATGTCACATTCTGGTGAACTGCTTGTGCAATGCTTGTGCAATACAGGGGGTGTCAATCAACCCAATTGTATACAATCGGGCGGGTTGATCTCTGCAGCCACCCCTACTCTAACCCAAACCCCCCTTAAATAAACCTAACACTACCCCCCTGAAGATCATCCTACCTTTAGCCGTCTTCAGCCAGCCAACCACCAATGGAACAGAAGAGGACATCCGAAGCAGCCGAAGACATCATCCAAGGGGCGCTGAAGAAGTCTTCCATCCGATTGAAGTCATCATCAAAGGGGCGCTGAAGAGGTCTTCCATCCGATTGAAGTCTTCATCCAGGCGGCGTCTTCAATCTTGATCCATCCGGATCGGAGCGGAGCCATCTTCAGACGAGCCGACGCGGAGCCATCTTCTTTCACCGACGACTTCCCGGCGAATGACGGTTCCTTTAAGTGACGTCATCCAAGATGCCGTCCCTCAAATTCCGATTGGCTGATAGGATTCTATCAGCCAATCGTAATTAAGGTAGGAAAAATCTGATTGGCTGATTAAATCAGCCAATCAGATTGAAGTTCAATCCGATTGGCTGATCCAATCAGTCAATCAGATTGAGCTCGCATTCTATTGGCTGATCGGAACAGCCAATAGAATGTGAGCTCAATCTGATTGGCTGATTCAATCGCCTGGATGAAGACTTCAATCGGATGGAAGACCTCTTCAGCGCCCCTTGGATGATGACTTCAATCCGATGGAAGACTTCTTCAGTGCCCCTTGGATGATGACTTCGGCTGCTGCGGATGTCCTCTTCTGTTCCATCGGTGGTCGGCTGGCTGAAGACGGCTAAAGGTAGGATGATCTTCAGGGGGGTAGTGTTAGGTTTATTTAAGGGGGGTTTGGGTTAGAGTAGGGGTGTGTGGGTGGTGGGTTTTAATGTTAGGGGGGGGTTGTAATTTTTTTTACAGGCAAAAGAGCTGAATTCTTTGGGGCATGCCCCGCAAAAGTCCCTTTTAAGGGCTGGTAAGGTAATAGAGCTGTTAACTTTTTAATGTAGAATAGGGTAGGGCATTTTTTTTATTTTGGGGGGCTTCGTTATTTTATTAGGGGGCTTAGATTAGGTGTAAGTAGCTTAAAATTGTTGTAATATTTTTTAAATGTTTGTAACTTATTTTTTTTTATTTTTTGTAACTTATTTTTTTTATTTTTTTGTACTTTAGTTAGTTTATTTAATTGTATTTCATTGTAGGTATTTGTAGTTAATTAATTTAATTTATTTAATGATAGTGTAGTGTTAGGTTTAATTGTAACTTAGGTTAGGATTTATTTTGCAGGTAATTTTGTATTTCTTTTAGCTAGGTAGATATTAAATAGTTAATAACTATTTAATAACTATTCAAACTAGTTAAAAGAAATACAAAGTTACCTGTAAAATAAATATAAATTCTAAAATAGCTACAAGGGTTTATTTTACAGGTAAGTATTTAGTTTTAAATAGTTTTAAATAGGAATAATTTATTTAATGATAGTGTAGTGTTAGGTGTAATTGTAATTTAGGTTAGTTTTTATTTTACAGGTAAATTTCTCTTTATTTTAGCTAGGTAGCTATTAAATAGTTATTAACTATTTAATAGCTATTGTACCTAGTTAAAATAAATTGAAATTTGCCTGTAAAATAAAAATAAATCCTAAGATAGATACAATATAATTATTATTTATATAGTAGCTATATTAGGGTTTATTTTAAAGGTAAGTATTTAGTTTTAAATAGGATTAATTTAGTTAATAAGAGTTATAATATTTAGATGTATTTAATTAATATTTAAGTTAGGTGGGTGTTAGGGTTAGGGTTAGACTTAGGTTTAGGGGTTAACATATTTATTATAGTTGCGGCGGTGTAGGGGGGGCAGGATTGGGGTTAATACATTTATTAAAGGTGGCGGTGGTATGGGGGGGGCAGGATAGGGGTTAATAAATTTATTATAGGTTGCGGCGGTATAGGGGGGGCAGGATAGGGGTTACTAGGTATAATGTAGGTGGAGGTGGGCTCCGGGAGCGGCGGATTAGGGGTTAAACAATTTATTTAGTGGCGGCGGGGTCCAGGATCGACAGGATAGGGGTTAATACAGTTATTATAGGTGGCGGCAATATGGGGGGGCAGGATAGGGGTTACTAGGTATAATGTAGGTGGCGGTGGGCTCCGGGAGCGGCGGTTTAGGGGTTAATACATTTATTATAGTTGCGGCGGGTCTAGGAGCGGTGGTTAAGGGGTTAATAACTTTATATAGTTGCGGGGGGGCTCCAGGGGCGCCGGTATAGGGGGTAGAACAGTATAGTTTAGTGTGAGTGCTTAGTGACAGGGGTATCAATAAAGCTGGGAAAAAGCCGAAGAGCAGCGAGATCGGATGAGTGATAACTATCACAGTCCGCTGCTCATCGCCCCGCACTTGGTGCGCAGCTTTTTGACAGCTTTATTGATAACTTTGGCGAGCGTATTCAGGTCCACGGTGGCAATGTGAGGCAAGCTTAGGCGGGCGTATTGGGGCAGGCGAAGGCAGGTAAGTATACACGTTGATAACTAGGCCTCTATGTGTATATACATATATATTTATGTGTTAGTATGTGTATATACATATATATTTGTGTTATTATGTGTATATACATATATATTTATGTGTTACTATGTGTATATACATATATATTTATGTGTTACTATGTATATATACATATATATTTATGTGTTACTATGTGTATATACATATACATTTATGTGTTACTATGTGTATATACATATACATTTATGTGTTACTATGTGTATATACATATACATTTATGTGTTACTATGTGTATATACATATATATTTATGTGTTACTATGTGTATATACATATATATTTATGTGTTACTATGTGTATATACATATATATTTATTTATGTGTTACTATGTGTATATACATATATATTTATGTGTTACTATGTGTGTATATACATATATATTTATGTGTTACTATATTTATATACATATATATTTATTTATGTGTTACTATGTGTATATACATATATATTTATGTGTTACTATGTGTATATACATATACATTTATGTGTTACTATGTGTATATACATATATATTTATGTGTTACTATGTGTATATACATATATATTTATTTATGTGTTACTATGTGTATATACATATATATTTATGTGTTACTATGTGTATATACATATACATTTATGTGTTACTATGTGTATATACATATATATTTATGTGTTACTATGTTTATATACATATATATTTATTTATGTGTTACTATGTGTATATACATATATATTTATGTGTTACTATATGTATATACATATACATTTATGTGTTACTATGTGTATATACATATATATTTATGTGTTATTATGTGTATATACAGATATATTTATGTGTTAGTATGTGTATATACAGATATATTCATTATAACTATTATTATTATCATTTATTTGTATAGCGCCGCCAAATTCCGTAGCGCTGGGTACAATGATAGGGGTATACAATGACAAAGATTTGTGATACAATACAAAACATAACAAGACTAAACAAATCTAGCACAGGAGGAAGAGGGCCCTGCTCCGGAGAGCTCACAGTCTATAGGTTTAGGGTGCAGAGTCATAAGGTTGGGGTAGCTTGTTACATTGGTTGTATTTGCAGCAGTGAGCCAGGCAGTTCATGTACATGTATTAGTTTGGTTCGTATGAGGGATGGAGGAGATATGGTACGCCTCTCTGAATAGGTGGGTTTTCAAGGATCGTCTGAAGCTATACAAGGTTGGAGAGAGTCTGATGGAGTGGGGTAGAGAGTTGCAGAGGACAGGAGCAGCACGTGCAAAGTCTTGGAGGCGGGAGTGGGACGTAGAGCTAACAGGAGTGTAGAGACATAGGTCAGAGGTTGATCGAAGAGGACGGGATGGGGAGTATTTCACGATGAGAGAGGAAATATAGTTGGGAGTTAGACTGTTGAGTGCTTTGTAGGTTAGGGCTAATACTTTAAATTGTATTCTGGAGTGTATGGGGAGCCAGTGTAGAGACTGGCAGAGCGGAGCAGCTGATGTAGATCGTTGACTTAGGTGGATGAGTCTAGCAGAAGCATTCATAATAGATTGGAGGGAGGAGGAGGAGAGGCAGTGTTTTGGAAGGCCATTTAAGAGTAGATTGCAATAATCAATGTGTGACAGGATGAGGGAATGAATAAGTATTTTTGTAGTTATTATGTGTATATACATATATATTTATGTGTTACTATGTGTATATACATATATATTTATGTGTTATTATGTGTATATACATATATATTTATGTGTTATTATGTGTATATACATATATATTTATGTGTTAGTATGTGTATATACATATATATTTATGTGTTACTATGTGTATATACATATATATTTATGTGTTACTATGTGTATATACATATATATTTATGTGTTATTATGTGTATATACATATATATTTATGTGTTACTATGTGTATATACATATATATATTTATGTGTTACTATGTGTATATACATATATATTTATGTGTTACTATGTGTATATACATATATATTTATGTGTTACTATGTGTATATACATATATATTTATGTGTTACTATGTGTATATACATATATATTTATGTGTTAGTATGTGTATATACATATATATTTATGTGTTATTATGTGTATATACATATATATTTATGTGTTATTATGTGTATATACATATATATTTATGTGTTAGTATGTGTATATACATATATATTTATGTGTTACTATGTGTATATACATATATATTTATGTGTTATTATGTGTATATACATATATATTTATGTGTTAGTATGTGTATATACATATATATTTATGTGTTACTATGTGTATATACATATATATTTATGTGTTATTATGTGTATATACATATATATTTATGTGTTAGTATGTGTATATACATATATTTATGTGTTAGTATGTGTATATACATATATATTTATGTGTTACTATGTGTATATACATATATATTTATGTGTTACTATGTGTATATACATATATATTTATGTTACTATGTGTATATACATATATATTTATGTGTTACTATGTGTATATACATATATATTTATGTGTTATTATGTGTATATACATATATATATTTATGTGTTACTATGTGTATATACATATATATTTATGTGTTATTATGTGTATATACATATATATTTATGTGTTAATATGTGTATATACAGATATATTTATATGTTAGTATGTGTATATACAGATATATTTATATGTTAGTATGTGTATATACATATATATTTATGTGTTAATATGTGTATATACATATATATTTATGTGTTAATATGTGTATATACAGATATATTTATATGTTAGTATGTGTATATACATATATATTTATGTGTTAATATGTGTATATACATATATATTTATGTGTTATTATGTGTATATACATATATATTTATGTGTTATTATGTGTATATACATATATATTTATGTGTTACTATGTGTATATACATGTATATTTATGTGTTACTATGTGTATATACATATATATTTATGTGTTACTATGTGTATATACATATATATTTATGTGTTACTGTGTGTATATACATATATATTTATGTGTTATTATGTGTATATACATATATATTTATGTGTTATTATGCTTATATACATATATATTTATGTGTTACTATGTGTATTTACATATATATATTTATGTGTTACTATGTGTATATACGTACATACTTATGTGTTACTATGTGTATATACATATATATTTATGTGTTACTATGTGTATATACATATATATTTATGTGTTACTATGTGTATATACAGATATATTTATGTGTTACTATGTGTATATACATATATATTTATGTGTTACTATGTGTATTTACATATATATATTTATGTGTTATTATGTGTATATACATATATATTTATGTGTTACTATGTGTATATACATATTTATTTATGTGTTACTATGTGTATTTACATATATATATTTATGTGTTATTATGTGTATATACATATATATTTATGTGTTACTATGTGTATATATATATATATATATATTTATGTGTTAGTATGTGTATATACATATATATATTTATGTGTTATTATGTGTAAATACATATATATTTATGTGTTAATATGTGTATATACATATATATTTATGTGTTACTATGTGTATATACATATATATTTATGTGTTACTATGTATATATACATATATATTTATGTGTTACTATGTGTATATACATATATATTTATGTGTTACTATGTGTATATACATATATATTTATGTGTTATTATGTGTATATACATATATATTTATGTGTTAATATGTGTATATACATATATATTTATGTGTTACTATGTGTATATACATATATATTTATGTGTTACTATGTGTATTTACATATATATATTTATGTGTTATTATGTGTATATACATATATATTTATGTGTTACTATGTGTATATACATATATATTTATGTGTTACTATGTGTATATATATATATATATATATATATATATATATATATTTATGTGTTAGTATGTGTATATACATATATATGTTTATGTGTTATTATGTGTAAATACATATATATTTATGTGTTAATATGTGTATATACATATATATTTATGTGTTACTATGTGTATATACATATATATTTATGTGTTACTATGTATATATACATATATATTTATGTGTTACTATGTGTATTTACATATATATTTATGTGTTAGTATGTGTATATACATATATATTTATGTGTTATTATGTATATATACATATATATTTATGTGTTACTATGTGTATATACATATATATTTATGTGTTATTATGTGTCTATACATATATATTTATGTGTTATTATGTGTATATACATATATATTTATGTGTTACTATGTGTATATACATATATATTTATGTGTTACTATGTGTATATACATATATATTTATGTGTTACTATGTTTATATACATATATATTTATGTGCTAGTATGTGTATATACATATATATTTATGTGTTAATATGCTTATATACAAATATATTTATGTGTTAATAGGTGTATATACATATATATTTATATGCTAGTATGATTATATACATATATATTTATGTGTTACTATGTGTACATACATATATATTTATGTGTAAATATGCTTATATACATATATATTTATGTGTTACTATGTGTATATACATATATATTTATGTGCTAGTATGTGTATATACATATATATTTATGTTAATATGTGTATATACATATATATTTATGTGTAAATATGCTTATATACAAATATATTTATGTGTTAATAGGTGTATATACACATATAAACACATAAATATATATGAATATATTCAAATACATATATATTTAAATTAAAGGTAGGTAAAGTAATCTGCTAATCATCTAGTTGTTGCAGGAAATCTGCTTTATTTTCCTGGTGACATGTCCCTCAAGCGGAAAGCAAATACAAGTTCTTGATATTTAAATCCCCCTTATATGCTGAGTTATGTTATCAGGGAGAGAGAGAGAGGCACAGACGACCTGACTATCTAAAGCTCTCTGATCTGGCGAGATTATAGAGGACATCTTGTCACTGCTAGAACGTCCATCAAAAAAAGAGATGAGAGAGAGTTTAGTAGGGGTTAATAAATTCTACATCCCATAGGTTGCTGGTAGCTCTCTTGCATTAAAAAAAGATGAAAAAGAGGACAAAATGATCATGAATCTGAAATGAGTAAAATTTGCAGATCTGATTATGGTTTTACTTAATGCAAACTCTGAATAATGTTGGAATACGCACCTTGTATTAAGCGCATTAGATGAAAGGTCTAAGAGAATACTTCAGCTGCGATAACAAAAGGATGAATATGTCATTTTTGTTATTTTGCCTCTTTACAGTGGGTTTCTTTCCATTAGGAGTTGGCATTTGGTATTTGAGTGCATAAATGCGTAAATAGTGGCAGATAACATTAGGCATTTTACAACCTCCTCAGAAAGGGTTATTACCATTTGCCATTGATAGAATGATTTCAGATAGACCATTAGTATAGAATTGTAAGTAGCTAATGGAAGGTAGGAGCT
Source organism: Bombina bombina (assembly GCF_027579735.1). NCBI lineage: Eukaryota > Metazoa > Chordata > Amphibia > Anura > Bombinatoridae > Bombina > Bombina bombina. The sequence goes on from NC_069508.1 coordinate 18,621,425, forward strand.
CCCTTGAATAGGAACCTGCTAATAATGGTTGAATGAAGAGAAAAGTTTATTTTCCAGGGGGCTATAGTAGGAAAAGAGGTTATGCTTGCATATAGATTGGAGGGGAATATAGGAAACCTTTATGCCACTTTATGTGGTAGAACATTGTAAGGGAACAAATGGTCCAGTTTTCTCTGTGAGAAACATAACTATTAGTCTATTAATAATATTGCAAAATGTGTGTTTTTTGAGTTTAATAAAAATTTATTTTCCTTATATATATGGATAAAGTTAATGGGGGCCTTTCATTTTTGGGATTAATGGACACTTCATAAATTAATTAAAGCCATGATAATGACAGTTGTAATGAAAGTAGTGGCAAGATATAATATATCTCCTTCTAGCAAATATCATCTCTGAACAACTACGCGTTTCACTGCCCTTAACTATTTAATTATTAACCATAAGTGACACCATTAAATATTTCAATCTATTCACCATGACTAAATACAGTCTGTTTGTTTCTATCCACATAATACTTTTTTTGGGTCATAATGCCAAAACTAAAGAATAAAGTAAATTACAGCCAATGTTAGGGGTTGTTGGGGATCTTGAAGTGTCTGAAATTCAGTTTCATCAGTTATTTCATCTGGCACAAATGCAGATCTCCTGCACTATGTGTGATAATTTGTGCAGAAATATATATATACTTGTGTGTGTCAGAGTGTTTGTAAATGTTGTTTGTATATACAGATACATGAGTGCCAGCATGTGTGTAAATTTGCATAAATATAGATACGAGTATCTGTGTGTTTGTAAATTTGTGTAAATACAGATACATGTGTGTCAGTTTGTGAATAAATGGTGTGTTATACAGATACATGTGTGCCTGTGTACATGTATATGGTGTGTGTATATACTGATAATTGTGGGTGTCACTTTGTTTGTAAATGATGTGTGTATATACATATACATGTGTGTCAGTATTTTTGTAAATGTTATGTGTATATACAGATACATGTGTGTCAGTATGTTTGTAAATGTTATGTGTATATACAGATACATGTGTGTCAGTATGTTTGTAAATGTTATGTGTATATACAGATACATGTGTGTCAGTATGTTTGTAAATGTTATGTGTATATACAGATACATGTGTCAGTGTGTTTGTAAATGTTATGTGTATATACAGATACATGTGTCAGTATGTTTGTAAATGTTATGTGTATATACAGATACATGTGTCAGTGTATTTGTAAATGATGTGTGTATATACAGATACATGTGTCAGTGTGTTTGTAAATGATGTGTGTATATACATATACATGTGTGTAAGTGTGTTTGTAAATTATGTATATATATATACACACACACACATATATATATATATATATATATATATATATATATATATATATATATATATATATATATACACACACACACACATTGTACCATAACATATAATTGAATCCTATACCAAAGTGGCAATGATACTTTTGCTCCTGCCCTGAAAACAGCCAGTGTGTTGGTGGCTATACACACATGCTGCCCTGATTGGCTCACCAGCATTGCCCATCTGAGGGGAAAAAGTATATTTGCTCTTGAGAGTTAACTTTAACTACAGTATGTGTTTAACAAACTTGTGTGGTTTTACAGGCACAGAGGGATGCAGAAGTACAATAGTAAATTACTCATTAAAGCTTGTTTTTACCTTTATATCTCCTTTTAGCTGATAAGTTTCACAAGCAATATTTATACTAGTGGTTATGTCTCTATAAAATAGACTTTGAATGGGGACAGAACATAAATATAAGACAAGTGGTGTTTCTATAAGGTTTGCAAGTTCAGGCAGGTTGGATCAAACAATTCTTTTTTGGTGTCACTGTAAATCTCCCAGGCACTGCTGATGGACAGTGTTATAGGATGTTGCCCTTGTAATTTGTCACACTTCAGATGAAACGCTGCCTGGTTTCTGATTACAATCCTACTGCCGCTGGCCAAGTCAAGCTCCTAAACGCTGGGTTTTCATTATCAAGCTTCTGTTGACTTCAGGATACCAGGAGTTGTTTTCTGTTTTGAAACTGAAAAAATAAATAAATAAGAGCAATTCAGTGCCCGTTATTTATAGAATGCTCCAAACTCTAGACCAGCTATGTATTGTTTTACACAGATTGTATTCAAAAGGAAATAGATTATTAATGTGATAAATTGTATAAAAATACTATATTTCTGTTTAGAAAAAGAATAACCCTTTTATTTTAGGTTATTCCTATTCAATCATCAGTTTGCTTGACACATAATTTATACCCAAGTGGCATTAGAAGGCGTAGCTTACTGCCTTGTATTAGCCTACATCTATGAACCTCTGCGTGACTTTGTGTCTTCTTAACCTGTCAAGCTAATACGTCTTTGTCTACAGCCAAGCACAAGTTTCATGTCAGTCAGTGCTTTCAGTTGCCTAGGGGAACCTTAGAGGTGCCCCTTATTGTATAATCAAGTAATACAACTATACAATAGCTCTCCCTGTCACCTTACATTCTGAACATTTAGCTGCCCAGTATGGAGTTCCACAAACTGTAACTGGCAATCTAGTGCCTTCTCTTCCACATGTATACGTTGGATGCCTCTGAACACAAGGTCTGAAATTATACCTACTTGCCTATGAGTTTAAAGTCCAAATACAGCCCTACCTACCATGCCCCTTATGTTGTCTTTATCACCCCTCGTAGGTGTCCAGTTATCTTTCAGAGGAATATTCTTTACATCAGGAAGTTTGTCACATCCCAAAACCTAAGACCAATCTCTTTTGTCTATTAAAGTTTTACAAAAAATAACTTTATCGTCTTAAACCAAATTTTTATAAAATTTAAATATTTGAATATAACAATTTAATATTACATTTGAATATAGATTTTAATATACTTACAATGAAGGTGTCTCCCTACTTCATTGGTAGTGACCCCAGAACCCCCATTCAGTTCAGATAGAGCATATCACATAAATGACCAAAACAAAAAAAAATCTGTCTTTGATGTGTAAAATATTTGTAGTCATTAAAGATTTAAGATAAAAAAATCTGTCCTACACAATATATTGGCTGAGCTTTCTTAATGATTCAGATAAGAGATTCCAAAACAAATAAAAAGCTGTCTTTTCTCAAGGACTAAAATCATATTTTCTGATAACTTGATTTTTATTCACATCACTGTAATGCTAAAATCCAGTATTTTTACAGTTTTTTTTTAATCTATTTTAATTTCCTTGAAGTATATATGTATCTAATTTATTTCTTTTTTAACGCATACATGTAAAATGTAAAATATCATGTCTGAAATTCTTTTTTATACGCTATGCTTACCTTTCTGTTTGTATTTTCTGTTATCTATTTCTCTGCCTATCCTTTAATATACTCATTATTGTTAAAGGGACAGTCTACTTCAATTTTTTTGTTTAAAAAGATAGATAATCCCTTCATTACCCATTTCCCAGTTTTGCATAACCAACACAGTTATATTAATATACTTTTTACCTCTGTGATTAACTTGTATCTATGCCTCTGCAAACTGCCGCCTTATTTCAGTTCTTGTGACAGACTTGCATTTTAGCCAATTGATGCTGACTCATAAATAAATCCACAGGAGTAAGCACAATGTTATCTATATAACACACAGAAACTAGTGCTGTCTAATTGTGCAACTGCCAAATGCATTCAGATAAGAGGTGGCCTTCTAGGGCTTAAAATTAGCATATGAACCTACGTAGGTTTAGCTTTCCACAAAAAATACCAAGAGAACAAAGCAAATTTGATGATTAAAGTAAGTTGGAAAGTTGTTTAAAATGACATGTCCTATCTGTATCAGGAAAGTTTAGTTTTTACTTGACTGTCCCTTTAATTTGCCAAGCTTTTTTCACTCTCCATCTATCTCTGTGTGTCACCTAAATTTGCTCAAATTCCTCTATTCTCTACAGTACACCAATTCATATGCTATTCTACATAGGGTAGTCACACACATATATACACACATACACCCACACGTGCACACATAAACAAAAACGTTGAACACACACACATACACACAGACACATAAACATGCACACACGCACAGAAATATACACACACACATGCACACACGTCCATATGCCGACACACACAAACATACAAATTCACACATACACACACATAAATATATATATTTGCACATGCACTTTCTTTCTGCCTCTAGCTGGAATACAATACCTGTTGTTCTGTCTAGATAAGAGTATTTACAAACAGAGCAAGCCCTGCTTTTCTTATTCTGTATTCTATATTACTCACAAGCTAAGAATAGCAGATGAATTTCATACAGATGGTTCTGTTTTTCTTTTCAGATTTTCTGGCCATCTTTAAGGGAATTATTTGTTCCTGTTTTCTTAAACTGCTGGCTGGCTAAACATGCTTTGGAGAACATGATAGTAAGTACACAAAAATAACCCAAACGAGGAGGCTGAGCATGGGTGTGAGATACTGGTCCTTTCAGTGTTACTCGGTCAACCTTGTGATGGTGTCCAATGAATGTCAGGATGCTGAAGAGTTATTTGTAGGGTTCACTTGTGTGAATTAGATGAGATCCCCAGCAAGTCTGGCTGAGGTGTGCTTCACATAACTTTTTTCTAGAACTCCTTTGAGCCAATTAAATTTGCTGTATTTTAAAAAAATGGATTGTCTTTTGTCGCTGATCCAATTCTTAGCTGATTTGCTGTCTCAAACCTGAATTATTTGTATTTATTAGACCAAAGAGCTGACTCTGAACCAAACTTTAGTCAAACACAATTTCCATGACACGTACATTGCATGACTTTCCCAATAGCATTTTGCTGAATCTTTCAATGGATTCAAATTAAATACCTAGTTATCCTTTCAAAAACCCATTAGTATTTTAAGTGCCTGTTTTTTTATGTTAAAGGGACATTAAACACTAAATAAATCATTGCTTGAATTATGTATTCAGAGAAAAGACTAGCCTGAGAATAATTTGTACATGTATTTTTAAAAATGATATTAGTTTTTTAAATATTGAAAAAATAAGGGTAAAGTAAATGTTTATATAAAGCACTGGGTGCCGCCATATTGTAACTTAGGTTACACTGAGGCCAATTAGGAATAGGTATAAATGGCTTGCTAGAAGAAATTAGTCTCTCCTTCTTGCCATATGGTCAGTGCAGAGAGTTGCCTGTAAATATTCAATCCCATATTCTATATAAGGATGCTTTAACTGCTTGGAAACTAACGCATAAATACTTGAGGCGTACATATCCGTGCCCTAGATATATCCCATTGGTGGGGAACATTGAATTCCCTCCAGGGATGGACACAAGCTCTTTCCAATTTTGGAAAAGGAAGGGACTCAGAACCATTGGGGATTGTTTAGATCCTTTAAATAAAACAATATGGACCTTTCAAGACTTACAAATCAAGTTTGAGTTACCTAGAACTCATTTTTATGCTTATTTGCAAGTACGGCATTATATTATGAACTTAATAAGAAAAGATTCTCTATTTTGGGATATATTGGTTTTTAGTCTATCACAAATCGAGTTTGAAAAGGGATCTTTCTCTATAACAGGCTTTTATAACGATCTGAGTTATAGAAATATTAGGGAAGGGATGGATGCATTAGTATATAAATGGAGCTTTGATGTTGCGGGGAGTCTAACACCTATACAAATTTGAGACAGTTTAAAGTTAGTTAAAAAAGCAACTCTCTCTATTCCTCTTAGGGAATCTCAGCTGAGGATGCTACACAGAGATTATCTAATACCGCGTAGAATGGCAAAATGGAATCAGGACTGTATTAACAGATGTAATGTGTCAAAAGGAAAATGCAGATTTTATTTATCATTTCGATACCTGCCCAAAGATTAAATATTTCTGATGTAAAGTACAATATTGGATTAAGCAAAAGCTTAAGATAGACATTCATTTGGGGGTACGGCAGATATGTTTATTTCAATGGGATGATAAGTATTTTGAAGGGCAAAAAATGGCTGTGGGGGTCATTCTTTTGGCTAGGAAGTGTATATTAGAACAATGGATCACTAAGAATGCGCCAACAATCTCTCAATTAAAAAATAAAATTATGAGACAGCTGTTTATTGAGCAATGGGACACTGAAATAGATCAATCTAATAGACTAAAGGGATTCCTTAATGAATGGCAGACTTATATTAAGGTACTGGATCATGAGGTACAGAAACCAATTCTAAAACATTTTGCCCATTCAGAACTAATAATGGAGGATAGGCTCTGAGGAAAATGGACCTGTCTGGATGATAGCACGTAATGAGCATTTAAAGTTGGAGAGTTAGGAGGGAGAGGGGAGGGAGCAGTGGAGAGGAGTGTTTTTTTTTTGTTTTGTTTTTTTTGGGGGTTTTTTTTGTTTGTTTTTTCCTTGTAACCCATCCCCATAATTAGGTCAAGATAAATAAGAAAATAGAGAGAATGCCATCCCTAGAATCAACAAGTGTGATTTTTTTTCTTTTTCTTCAATTTAAGAGTTTTGTAATAGTGTGATACTGGAAAATGCAGAGAGAGGGTAACAGAAATAAGTTTTTCGAATTAAAGGGACAGTCTACACCAGAATTTTTATTGTTTGAAAAGATAGATAATCCCTTTATTACCCATTCCCTAGTTTTGCATAACCAACACAGTTATATTAATACACTGTATCTAAGCCTCTGCAAACTGCCCCCTTATTTAAGTCCATTTGACAGACATCCATTTTAGCCAATCAGAGCTTGCTCACTGGAACTCCAGTTGCGTGAGCACAGTATTATCTATATGACACACATGAACTAACACCCTCTAGTGGTGAAAAACTGTCAAAATGCTCTGAGAGAAGAGGTGGCCTTCAAGGGCTTAGAAATTAGCATGTGAACCTCCTAGGTTTAGCTTTCAACTAAGAATACCAAGAGAAGAAAGCAAAATTGGTGATAAATGTAAATTGGAAAATTGTTTAAAATTACATTTTCTATCTGAATCATGAAAGGTTTTTTTGGACTACACTGTCCCTTTAATAGAAGAAAAGGTAAAAGTCATATTTTTGCATTATATAACTACATGAATAACAAATGTATTATTTATAGTAACTGAATAATGAATATTTCTTTTTATGTATAATTGTATATGTATGAGCAAAAAGGCAATAGATGTTATGATGCCAATTTTTTGTTATGTATAAGATACCCTTTTATCTTCCTCTGTGAAATAAATATAAATTTAAAAAAAAAATGGCTTACTACTGTGTGCAACCAATAACTGTGGAACAGAGCTGTGTCTGAACTGCCTTGTTAAACATGAGTTGTAAAGCCCACAATATTCAGAATTAAATTACAGGAAAGGAAACAAAATAAATAATGAAAGTATAGTGCAAAGTTGTTTCACTACATGTAATTAAACAATGTATATTAATATCTTGAGGTGTTTAATGTCCCTTTAAATTTCCAAGATAAAAAAAAATGTAATGCTTAAGATAGGGCATACAAAAAAAATCCAATTTATTTCATTAATAAAATGTTTCATTGTCTAAGTATCCTTTTTAAAGGATACTTAGGTAGGCTCAGGAGCATGTTTTGAACACAATATGCACAATATTATTACTAGCATTGTTGCAAATACAGCTGACATATAGGGCCCCATTTATAAAATGACTAACTTTGTAAGTGTAGTCCTGCTACATATTTATCCCTAATTGGTTTTATCTAATAACAACTGAAGACAATGCTTTAGACTTGGCTGATAAGTTACTCTACAATAACACAACAGATGTATCTTCTAATTACTGTCCCTTTAAGTGAAAAAAATCATCACGCAAATCAAGCAGTAATTATCATTATGGAATACATTTGTTTTTTTTAGCCTTTTACTTCTATAAAAATCAGTGACAATTCTTGGAAAAAAATTAAATCTTCAAATATGGTTTCATGTGTTTTGCTTTTGTATAACAACTTTTTGCTGTTGTATCCTTTGCTAATTCAAATGTTTTTGTCATCCATATGAATCTTCTAATGGATTATAATTATTTGCACAAAAAAAAAAAAAAAATCACCCGAGCCACAGTATGAGATCTGGTTATAATCCAGTGTTACCTTTTTTAATGTTCTTGTAACATAAATGCATTACAGGCAGTTCCTGGGTTACAGACATCTGACTTAAAGGGACATAATACTCATATGCTAAATCACTTGAAACTGATGCAGTATAACTGTAAAAAGCTGACAGGAACAAATCACCTGAGCATCTCTATGTAAAAAAGGAAGATATTTTACCTCACAATTTCCTCAGCGCACCAGAGTAAGTGCTGTGTAAAAAGTTATACTTCAGCTGCTGTCCAGCTACAGGCAAAAAAAAAAATGAAGAAATTAACTACAGCCAATCAGCATCAACAATGCTGAGTTCATGAACTCTTTGGTAAAATACCCTCACTACAAAAAAGCCTGTTTAAAAGATCCAAGGTCACAGGTTCAAATCCCGGCAGAGCCGACTCAGCCCTTCATCCTTCTGAGGTCCATAAAATGAGTACCATTAAATTGGGTAATAATAACAACCATTACTATTCAGCTGCCGATTTGGTTAATTCCAAGAGCGAGTGCTGAAAAAGCACTTTGAGTACCACTGGGAGAAAGGTGCTATATAAATACTAGTTATTATTATTATTATTTACTGTGATTTCATGAGATTTCACTTAAAGGGACATGAAACCCAATTTTCTTCTTTCATTATTCAGATAGAGAATACAATTTTAAACAGCGTTCCAATTTACTTCTATTATTTAATTTGCTTTCTTCTCTTGTTATCCTTTGCTGAAAGGTTTATCTAGGGAAGCTCAGGAGCATCAGAGAACCTAGGTTCTAGCTGTTGATTGGTAGCTGCATATATATACCGATTGTCATTGGCTCACCCATGTGTTTAGTTAGAAACTAGTAGTGCATTGCTGCTTCTTCAACAAATGATACCAAGAGAATGAAACAGATTAGATCATAGAAATAAATTAGCAAGATGTTTAAAATTGTATTTTCTATCTGAATCATGAAAGAAAAATTTTGGGTTTCATGTACCTTTGACTCTCAAGAGATTTCATAGTAAACTTTCCTTAAACTGAATAGGGAAATAACACGAGTGTGCATGAGGCTCACTCCCTTGCCTGTCCTGGGACAGACATACTGATTTGCTGCTTAACGTCATTTGCAATGGGGTTTGAATCTTAGGACATTTTGAGGTAAAATATCTTTCTTTTCTACATAGAGATGTTCAGGTGATATTTTCTAGTCAGCTTTTTACAGCTGTGCTGCATCACTTTCAAGTGTTTCAACATTTGGGTATCATGGCCCTTTAAGTACAACTCATACTTACAAACGGAGAAAATAGAGCTTTATCGCCAATCCTTCTTTCCAGGATAACCCAAAATACTCAAAATCCAATTGTCGCAAGGACAGAAAGTGATGTGAAATTTTCTGAACAGGGTCACAGATAGCAAAACAAACTTTTCCCTATGCTATCCCAAACTAAAAAACGTTTGGTTAGAGATTCACCTAAAAAAAGCCCCTGTTCTAACTTACATACAAATTCAACTTAAGAACAATCCAACAGAACCTATCTTGTTCGTAACCTGCGGACTGCCTGTATTTCTGAATGTGTATATCCAATGAGGCAGCTCTCATTGTAAAACACTAGTATCATTTCATCTATTTGTTTGTTTTTTTAGAATGATCTCCACAGAGCGATTCAGCGCACACAGTCTGCCATGTTTAATCAAGTCTTAATATTGATATCAACCTTACTGTGTCTTATCTTCACTTGGTGAGTATACACTATTGTTCCAAAGTCTAATACCGTTGTTATACCGTGTGATAATGACGTTTTTACATTAGAGATTATAGATATTTTAACAATCTCCAAATATTCTATATCTTATTCTGTCCTTTATTGGCTAAAGTAATTGGGCTACACGTACTAAATCACCATGAACGTGTTAGTTTGGGATGAGCGACAGGCTCTACACTGGAGTCGGCGCTGTGCAGATAAATACCATAGAGAATATGATACAGAGACGGGCGACAGGTTTCCATCTTGGTCCCTTAGTACATGGGTCCCATGACTGGAATGTAAATACACCTGTTTATGTTAATAATACACAATGATTCACTAAGGCTGTATCATTGAGAGAAATATATTTGCCAACATTGAAATAAAGGACGTGAATCTAAATGTGTTTTTTGTTGCCTCAGGAATAGGTTATTTCAAATGTACTACAGCTTTTTTTATAAGAAACAATGATTTTTCCCCACTAAAGGCTAGATTACAAGTGGATCGCTAAATTATCGTGTGCCCGCAAATGTGCCCGTTTATGGGCGCACAATAATTAACCAGCCATTACAAGATAAAATCTCTGGTTAATTTTATAAATGTGCCCCAAATGCCCCCAAAATACAGTGTAGTGTATTACATTAAAAAATATAGATAGCAGCTGTTTTTTAATAAAATAACTGCACTAGGCAGTATTTTGGGGGGGAAAGTTGGTGGGAGTGCAATGTTAGGAAATAAATTGCACTGAAAAGTGCCTTTACATTGCGGTCTATGGGATCTGTATGTTCCCAGTATATATATTTTAAACTTATATACATATATATTTATATTTGCTGCCATCGTTGCGCTACATGCCCCCTTCACTGTGCTTAGGTTTTTATGTCATCTCTGATGGAGCCTATGGAAGCACACTCTTGTGAGCGCAATGCTGACAACCTATAATATCAGCACACATTGGTAATACTCAGTGGAGCTCAAATAGTGCTTTCTGAAAGCGATATTTAGCGTTCCACATGCAATCTGGACCTAAATAAATAGTGCTCATTTTGTGCCATCTTGCGGTCTCATAGAGACTTTAATATCCTACTAATGTCATATTATTGCATATAGTTTTGTATAGGTAAGTGGCTAGTTTGGTCTTTCAGTTTGCTGTGGTATGTTGGAATGCACGTCGGCTTACCAGCTGTATTAGTCTGTGTGAGCTTTGCATTTATAGTAGTGCTGCTGTTATTTTATACAAATAACTGTTTCTGCTCAGAGTCATAAATCCATAAATATTTTTTACCTCCTTAACATTTATGACGTGTTCTGAATTCAGGTCTGGGAAATCTGATCATAAGATAACAATAACTTTATTGTATTTTTAAATCATATGAATGACTAATTACTCGATCTGTTGCTGCTGTCAGTACAACCCAATAAATTCTGTACTCGCATGGGGAATTAGGCACCAAATGTGTACTGTTTTTAATCATTAATTGGAAATGGTAATTGCCATACACTTGTCCATTAATCTAGTTTATTTAGATGATTGAATGCAGGTTACACCTGCAGACTTAGTCATTCATTTTATTAAACATTAATCATCCTTACATATTTATTTATGTGTGCTCTTGTAAATTCTATATTTCATTAATTCCTTCAGTTTCCATATTTCTATGCATTGTGAGCATAATTACTCATCCCAGGATTGTAAGCTCCACATTATTATTGTTTTATTTCCTAAATCCATTTCATGCTTTAATTACTTTTGTTGACTTATGTTCAATGCATGAATGCAGCAATTATATCTGCTTGCAATTAAAGGGATTATATTATTATGTTAAAGGCAAATCTGAATAAAACTGAAAATGGCATTGAAGCTATAGATTTTATTTAGTGCCACTATAGAACATGAAGCGTGTCAGTCTATCCTAAGTGTGCCCTTGCATGTGTACATTTTTAAAACATTTTGGGAATAAATTATGTTTTTATAATACCAAATTCAGGGCCAGATTATGAGTGGAAAGCTAACGGTTACACCGAACAATAAAGGGTTTATCGTGGATGTTTGCGTGCAGCGAAAGTAGCCCGCTTATTACAAGTTGAAAGTAAACTTGTTCGCTTTAGCACAATTGAATATAACAAGCGTCGGGTTATCGCAACCTCAAACATACATTATACAGTACAGTTGCACTCATAATAACACTGAGAAAAATGATTAAAAACAAAAATTGTAATAAAAAGTTATAAGGGTTTAAAGTTTCAAAGAAATGAGGTCTCAGGTGTTAGAAAAAAAGTCTGCAAAGATCTTTAACATAGAGAGATATACATATACATGTCTAAATATATGTTAAAACAACAATTGTACTTTTGTATTTTGTACTAATCAGTAAACATTTTATATATGCAGCCACCAATCATCAAATAGCACTCAGGTGCTAAACCTATCTAGATATGCTTTTCAACAAAGGATATCTAAATAATAAAGCCAATTAGATAATAGAAGTAATTTGGAATGATGTTTAAAACTATATGTGGGTTTCTTGTCCCTTTAACAATACATTTTTTCTATGTATTTATGTGTGATTGGTTCCCTTATTTGTTTTGTAAAATTTTTAATTTACAATTTTCATTGTGCACGTTTGTAATGTCTGCATCTCCTTCCCATACGGAAATGCAGGATACGCCCCTTAGCGATTCAAGGTAAAAGTGTCTAGAAAATTCCACCAGGGAACTAGAATTACTGACAAGCATTCTTAACCCCTTAATGACCAACGTACCCTAAATATCCATGGTTGTTAAGGGTTTTGCTACAAGGAAAATAGAATTACTAACGAGCATTCTTAACCCCTTAATGACCAACGTACCCTAAATATCCATGGTCGTTAAGGGTTTTACTACAAGGGAAATAGAATTACTGACGAGCATTCTTAACCCCTTAATGACCAACGTACCCTAAATATCCACGGTTGTTAAGGGTTTTGCTACAAGAGAAATAGAATTACTAACGAGCATTCTTAACCCCTTAATGACCAACGTACCCTAAATATCCATGGTCGTTAAGGGTTTTACTACAAGGGAAATAGAATTACTGACAAGCATTCTTAACCCCTTAATGACCAACATACCCTAAATATCCACGGTTGTTAAGGGTTTTGCTACAAGGGAAACAGAATTACTAACGAGCATTCTTAACCCCTTAATGACCAACGTACCCTAAATATCCACGGTCATTAAGGGTTTTACTACAAGGAAAATAGAATTACTAACGAGCATTCTTAACCCCTTAATGACCAACGTACCCTAAATATCCACGGTCGTTAAGGGTTTTACTACAAGGGAAATAGAATTACTAACGAGCATTCTTAACCCCTTAATGACCAACGTACCCTAAATATCCATGGTCGTTAAGGGTTTTACTACAAGGGATATAGAATTACTAACGAGCATTCTTAACCCCTTAATGACCAACGTACCCTAAATATCCATGGTCGTTAAGGGTTTTACTACAAGGGAAATAGAATTACTTACAAGCATTCTTAACCCCTTAATGACCAACGTACCCTAAATATCCACGGTCGTTAAGGGTTTTACTACAAGCAAAATAGAATTACTGACAAGCATTCTTAACCTCTTAATGACTGACATACCCTAAATATCCACAGTCATTAAGGGTTTTGCTACAAGGGAAATAGAATTACTGACGAGCATTCTTAACCACTTAACAACTGACGTACCCTAAATATCCACGGTCATCAAGGGTTTTACTACAAGGGAAATAGTATTACTGAGGAGCATTCTTAACCCCTTAATGACCAACGTACCCTAAATATCCACGGTAGTTAAGGGTTTTACTACAAGGGAAATAGAATTACTGACAAGCATTCTTAACCCCTTAATAACCGATGTACCCTAAATATCCACGGTCATTAAGGGTTTTGCTACAAGGGAAATAGAATTACTGACGAACATTCTTAACCCCTTAATGACCGACGTACCCTAAATATCCACGGTCGTTAAGTGTTTTACTATAAGGAAATAGAATTACCGACGAGCATTCTTAAACCCTTAATAACCGACGTACACTAAATATCCACGGTCGTTAAGGGTCTTACTACAAGGGAAATAGAATTACTGACAAGCATTCTTAACCACTTAATAACCGATGTACACTAAATATCCGCGGTCATTAAGGGTTTTACTACAAGGGAAATAGAATTACTGACGAGCATTCTTAACTCCTTAATAACTGATGTACCTTAAATATCCACGGTCGTTAAGGGTTTTACTACAAGGGAAATCGAATTACTGACGAGCATTCTTAACCCCTTAATAAACGACGTACACTAAATATCCACGGTCATTAAGTGTTTTACTACAAGGGAAGTAGAATTACTGACGAGCATTCTTAACCCCTTAATGAACGACGTACCCTAAATATCCACGGTCTAAGGGTTTTACTACAAGGCTTCACTGACAGCAGTAAAGCTGTGCTTAAACTGCATGCCTCACTTCCAGAGACATGCAGATATTCCATGCAGATATAGCCCAATCTTTCCGACATTGCCAAGACCTGCGCTATATCCAGCGTATGTATATGCGTACAGGGTACGTATGTGGTCGTTATGGTGTTAAATAATGTCACCAGCCCAGAGACCTTTAGATAATTGTTCCCTATGTGCAGCAAGTGATGTGACAATGACATGAATTTGAGCAGACACAGAGATGGATTTGTTCATAAAGGCACAAGCAGGGAAATGCCTCATTAAATACACTTTACAAATGAAAATAACAGGAAGCCCCTAATTTAGTATCTGTGAATGCAATTATTGTGCTGTGGGGCTACCCAGAGTCTGTCACATCTTTTGTTTTCATCTACAGCACTAATGTCATTTTTTTTTTTTTTGAAAATAATTTTTTTATTGAAGTTAAAGCATATATCATCTAAACAGTGACTCGCCCTAAAACAAAAGTTACAATAAAGAAAATAATACATTGTCTATACATAGGCATTATTGAGAAAGCAATATGCACATACAGCAAGACAAAATACATTTCAATCTTGGTTATGAGGATAGACAATATCTTTGGCGAGATAAAATAGAACTTCTTTTTATAATATCAGCGTATGAACTCCACATTCTAACAAAATATTACCTAAGACCATATTATCAGCCTGTGGAGGGTTAGCATAAGTATCAGCCACTCTTGGGCCAAGATAAATAGGGGGAAGGGGATATTCAGCGGGTAAGCACCGCTATATGTATAGGAAAAGGAGGTGGGAGGGCGGAGCCATATATAAGTAAGTATAAATAGCATAGGGTACCAGGTACCCGGGGTGGGTTTAGGAGAGTTCAACCTTAGGGACCATAGATCTGGCTTCTGGATTACTAAAAAGATAAGATTGATTAGATATGCCCTATAGGATTAGTCTAATCAGGAGTAGGCAGTGGGGCAAAGTGACATAACATTAGGTGCAGTATCTAAGTAGTAGCAAAAGGTTACTCTGCTGAAACATTCAGGGGGGCTCAAAAGTTGCATAAATACCTCACAAACAAATGCATACATGTCACAGTGGCAGCACTTCACATAGGTGTTCAGAACTGACCCAGAGAGTAATGAATCCGGTATCATATAAACTTATCCAAGCATTACGTATCAAGCGTGTCGACTAGCTGAAATGGAGTATGATATATAATACACCTTCCATAGGCCATTTGAGAAGACATTAAACAGTTATATCTTGTAAATATAAAAACAAACATTTCTCATTTTGGTGACTAATAACAGTTAAGAAGATGTAAAACAGTTATATCTTGTGCATTAAGTGTAATATACAAATAAGGTGTTCTAATTGCAGAACAGACATATCCACTATATGCAAGCTATATACTTATAAGAGCATGCTAATGTCACAGTATAGTGGAGTTGGTATTGTCATATATGCACTATATTGTCGCTACATAGCAGGGCTGGGTAAACGTAACCTATAGCTGGCATGTTACTGTTATAAGGCAGTAGTAGATTACTGCATTAAGGGCTCTACAGGAGAACTTGAGGTTTAATACTTAAATATATATAACTTAGTCAGGTAGGAGTAGAAGAATTCCTCAAATATCTTAATTCAGGGCCATAGCAGCTCTTGGGAGCAGTGTAATACCAAAATGCAACCTAACATATATGGTTTAAAGCAAAAATGTATTATGTGGCAGATGACCAGTAAGTACGGGGACAGTGGGGATAAGGGCATAGTACATGTAACCATTGTGTCAATATCTATAAGGTACTTACTCACATAATAGAGTGTACCAATCTATATTAGAAAAAATCATTGTCCCCTACCTTAGAGGTTGCTAGGCGTATAATACTTCCACTATATAATACCACCTATGTTAGAGTATCTATATATCTAACCTAAAAATTTAGAGGCGAAATATTTGCGCCAAGATGTGCCGCTATTACACTTGGAAATTGAGCATCGTATTATAAACAGGCAATTTAGTATAGTAAGAGGACCTAAATGAGCACTCTGTTTGCTTAAGCAGCAGCTGCAGACAGCATAGTTTTCCTCCGTGTGCATAAATTTATATTACAGACATAGAGATTGGCAATAATATACAACACATACCTCCAGGTCGCATAGCTAGCTTAGTAGGTATCTTGAACATTTTAACCTTATCTGGATCTAAGCATATGAGGGAAAAAAGGAATAATAACACATGAAAGATAATAAAAATTTCCAAAACTGCCATCCGAAATTTTAGCAGGTACTGACTGCACATCTAACAAATATTGCCGTATATTAGGCTTATCAATGCAAATATAGTATTGAAATCTCTATACAAAACAAACTTCAACATATAAGGAACCTTATAACATTCTACATATAGTATGGTACTCTACTCAGCTGTTAGAAAAAATGAGTCATGTACTAGATCATGTAGCATGTGAGAATATAGAGTAATGTTTCGCATAACAAGCTAAATATATATTGGAAGCAAGAAATCAAATATTGAGGTACACTGTAACTTTTATCATCAGCAGTAAATCTGGGCACCTGTACTATATGAGTACTCTGAATATAAGTCCCAGACAGGCATCTAGTGGGAATGTATATGCGTATAACAGAGTCCCATAACATAGTTCACCATATTATGCTGTTCTGAATTGTGATAGCTGTAGCAATCTTGTACCTCAAACATACAAGGTCATTGCTTTGAGTATGTCGTTTGGTATGTTAAGGAGGACCATAGAGGTTGAATCTCAATTAAGAAATCATAGGAGCAGTCTTATCTAGATTTGTCTCCTATTAGCTTGAACGGACAGTACAGGCGCCTAGCTAATGCACGCATCTTATGGCAGTTATCAAATAGACTGAAGCGAGTCCCAAAGTGCTACCGCTATTGTCGAGCAAATGATCCAAGTAATTGCAGGGAGATCTGGAGATTAGTATCTAGGAGACAGTAGCCAGACTAAGTGCATAGTATAGCCGTTCCAATACTTGATGGTATATGCAAGTGGCGCAAGTGTCCCAGGCCTGACTCTCACTATATCCTCTGCCCGGTACGAAGTAAATCCGGCCACCCGGATCGTAGGGGCATTTTAGTGTGTCACTGTGGGTTATGTTATCCCCACTATGGATTTCTCCCTTCGGGGAATTACAGTGCGCTCCCCCAGCATTTGATAATGGCAGACCAGCGGCCAAAGTACTTTCAGTAGCAGGATCGCTGTTCAGAATAGCGGCAGCTATGTTGTAAGTATCTGAGCGGGAGATTTTCAGGTTGGTGCCGTGCTGCTGTATGGCCAAATTATTTTTACTAGTAGCGCGTGGGCCAAGCAGTCCCCTCTCGAATGATGCCACCTCTAGTACCTTAACTGTACTTTCATGCGGTATCCGATCTTCCTCTCTGCTAGCGGTGAGGGGTTCAGCTTGCCTGGTCTGCGTCCTTGGGTCTTCATCTCTGCTTTCCGCCATCTTGGTTTTCAGATCATCTCCTATGGCACATGGCGCTCTAAGCATGGATGTTAGCTCGAGGAAGTTGCCTTGCATCTGTCTCGCTAGCTGCGAAAGAAGCATCCGAATCTCGTCCATGGTCAGCAGATAGAGAGCTACAGATGTAGCCGGTGTCGGCTATAGCGGAATCAGAGCCACCCTGCAAATCATATACGATGCACAAGTCCCCTCTCAATAAACTTCTGTTGCACCTTATCAGTCGTTTGTGCTAAAATGCCCTAGAATCAAGGTAGTCACTGATATGTTAAAGAAACTTAGATTTTTTGCCCTAAATATATATGTATTTAGGCTTTAGATGAGGAGCTCAACATATATGCGTCTGGGCTCAACGGCTGTTGGCTCCGCCCCCCTAATGTCATTTTTTTATTAACTGCATCTACAAGAGGAGATTTTAATATGAATTATTTATGCACCTGTATTAAACAATAAATATTTTCTTATTGCTATGTGGGTTGTGTCACTTTCCACCAATAGAACTGTGCGTTATTTATTATAAACCAATGAGTTTCTATCTCATGGATCAAAGTTATAGAAACATGCAGGTTCCTCTCAATTTCAGGCCTAAAGATTTTTTTCATGCTTAAAGGGATAATAAACTTTAAGGATAGCAGCTGCAGGAACACCCTTTCAAATTGGCTGGGCTCACTCATCACTGGGAGGTTGAGTTCTGCTTCTGTTTCTTTTTTAATAATTTATATACATTTTTATTAATATTTTATATGTAATATTTGAATAATGCACATTAAGAATCCAAGTTCTCATGTGTGCTAACCAACTGTGTTAAGATCTAAATTGAGAAACATGATAGCGCAAAACGCATATTTTACATTCCTATGTTTTTCTGTTCTTCACATGGAAAATAATGTACTTTTGATTATATATATATATATATACACACATATACCAAAACCAAATTATATATATATATATATATATATATATATATACACATACCAAAACCAAATGCTTATATATATATATATATATATATATATATATATATATATATATATATATATATATATATATATATATATATTTATATACATAGCAAAACCAAATGATTTTATATATATATATATATATACACACACACACATACCAAAACCAAATGATTATATATATATATATATATATATATACACATACCAAAATCAAATGATTATATATAGATATATATACACATACCAAAACAAAATGATTATATATATATATTCCATGGGCAGATATGAAATTGTCTCTCAAATCCAAGTGTAATTATCTATACATTTCCACCCTACAGATCTCTCGTTTTGTCTCGCAAACTAAATAGCAACGTACTCTAATAGAAAAACACACATGCAATGAACATAGAGGCTATTGTAAGAAGCTATGCACAGCATGCTGCACAATGTGTTTAATTTTTGATGCACAATTTAATTTGTAAAGTGCCCCTGCTCACTGCTAACTTCGCCCTACACAGCACACTTTCCCTTTCCGGTGAGCTGCATTACTTTTTATAGGAGACACCTTGCTCCTCGCAGGGACTGCCTCTTTGTTTTACGATAATTCCACCAGGGCAGCCTCTGCGAGGGTTGTATGAAAAACCACGTCAGAACCAGTAAAGTTTAGATCATTGGCTCCATAATGACATTTGTAACTGTAAGAATTCCTCTATGTCACTGACTCCATATAAGGTTTAAGTATGTTTTACAGGCTTGTTTGATAGGTACAAAAAAATGTTCAGCTGAAATAATAACCAAGTTTGTCCAATTATAACACGGTTGCTCCAGGTGCCCCTCAAACAAATTGTCCCTAAAATTGCAAAATGTCATAGTGCACTGTTGCTGTGGTAACAAGTGTAAATTGTCATAGTGCACTGTTGCTGTGGTAACAAGTGTAAAATGTCATAGTGCACTGTTGCTGTGGTAATAAGTGTAAAATGTCATAGTGCACTGTTGCTGTGGTAATAAGTGTAAAATGTCATAGTGCACTGTTGCTGTGGTAATAAGTGTAAAATGTCATAGTGCACTGTTGCTGTGGTAATAAGTGTAAAATGTCATAGTGCACTGTTGCTGTGGTAATAACTGTGGATGCAGCAATGCTGCAGGTAATGGTTTAGATTGAGGGACAACGTTCCATTAACATCTTGAATAGCAGAGAGAGAGCTGCAGTGAACCAGATGGTTAAAGTGCCATAAAACAGGTTGAGATCTGTGCATATCCTAAAAGGGCTAATTAAGTTAAAAAAAAGTTTGCATAAAAAAATTGCTTAAAAATTTTTGGGAAGTATCCTATATAATAAAAAGGCCAAGTGTGTTTCTCCGAAGCTGTCATGCGCAGTAGAGACTGCACGCGAGGACAAACACACCTGGCCTTACAACTGACCTGGTGTTGTGTGGTGGAGTGGGCGTGGCCGGACGGGTGTGGAGTGGTCATGGCCGGCGGGTGTGGTGTGGGCGTGGCCGGGCGGTTGCTACATGGGTGTGGCGGGGCGTGATGTGGGTGGGGCCGGGCATGATGCAGGCGGGGCCAGATGCCGAGAGACAGAGAGCAGAAGAGAGTGGATAGAGAGAGCAGGAGAGGGGAGATAGAGAGAGGGAGAGAGAGACAACATAAGAGAGAGGGAGAGAGAGACAGCATAAGAGAGAGGGGGAGAGAGACAGCAAAAGAGAGAGGGGGAGAGAGACAGCAAAAGAGAGAGGAGGAGAGAGACAGCTAAAGAGAGGGGGGAGAGAGACAGTAAAAGAGAGGGGGAGAGAGACAGCAAAAGAGAGGAGGGAGAGAGACAGCAAAAGAGAGGGGGAGAGAGCGCAAAAGAGAGAGGGAGAGAGACAGCTAAAGAGAGGGGGAGAGAGCGCAAAAGAGAGAGCACAAAAGAGGGGGGAGAGAGCGCAAAAGAGAGGGGGAGAAAGCGCAAAAGAGAGGGGGAGAGAGCGAAAAAGAGAGGGGGGGAGAGAGACAGCAAAAGAGAGGGGGGAGAGTGCACAAAAGAGAGGGGGGAGAGAGAGCAAAAGAGAGGGGGAGAGAGCGAAAAAGAGAGGGGGAGAGAGCGCAAAAGAGAGGAAGAGAGACAGCAAAAGAGAGGAGAGAGAGAGAGCAAACGAGAGGAGAGCGAGAGCAAACAAGAGGAGAGAGAGCAAACGAGAGGGGGGAAGAGAGAGGGCAAAAGAGAGGGAGAGAAACAGCAAAAGAGGGGGAGAGAGAGAGAGAGCAAAAGAGAGGGAGAGAGAGCAAAAGAGAGGGGGAGAGAGCACAAAAGAGAGGGGGAGAGAGAGAGCGTAAAAGAGAAAGGGAGAGAGAGAGCGCAAAAGAGAGGGGGAGATAGAGCGCACAAAAGAGGGGGAGAGAGAGCACAAAAGAGAGAGAGAACGAAAAAATGAGAGCGAGTTGAGAGAGCGTAAAAGAGAGGGGGGGAGAGAGAGAGCGCAAAGAGAGGGACAGAGAGAGAGCAAAAGAGAGGGGGGAGAAAAAGCAAAAGAGAGAGGGGGAGAGAGGGAGCAAAAGAGAGGGGAGGAGAGAGAGCGCAAAAGAGAGGGGGAGAGAGAGAGCGCAAAAGAGGGGGAGAGAGCGCAAAAGAGAGGGGGAGAGAGAGTGCGCAAAAGAGAGAGTGCAAAAGAGAGAATGCAAAAGAGAGGGGGGAGAGAGAGCGTAAAAAGAGAGGGGGGGAGAGAGAGTGCAAAGGAAAGTGGGAGAGAAAGCGCAAAAGAGAGGGGAGAGAGAGCGCAAAAGAGTGGCGTAGAGAGATCAAAAGATAGGGGAAGAGAGAACAAAAGAGAGGGGGGAGAGAAAGCAAAAGAGAGGGGGAGAGAGAGGGAGCAAAAGAGAGGGGGGAGAGAGAAAGCAAAAGAGAGGTGGAGCGAGAGAGAATGCAAAAGAGAGGGGGAGAGAGCGCAAAAGAGAGGGGGAGAGAGAGCACAAAAGAGAGGGGGTGAGAGAGACAGCAAGGGGTGGGACCACTGTACTGCAATTTACAAAAATAAGCAAAAATACTTAAAATAGCCACGCTGTCTGGACAGTGTGCTCCACCCCCCTTATGAGTGTTTAGACACAGGCATTGTATTTCACCTGAGTTCACAGCTTCTAGGCTCCATCAGATAATCCCTATTCATTTGTGCATTTTACCAAAACAACAATGGATATAGCTACAGCTATAAAAGGACTTGTGTGGGGGGAGTTAGAGTTTTACAATTCAGAAACTTAAAAGAAAGGGTTAATGGTGAGGCGCTGCAGTATAAATTTGCAGGTAAAGTAATTAATGTACATATTATTATATTTTATCTCTATCTCAACTTGTTTTATGTCCTAGACTATGATATGACTTTATCAAGAGGGCATGAGATCTCCATCAGCTTTGTGCTCAGTTACCATGATTTACCATATTTCTGTGCACAGTCAAATGCTTAGAAAACACAGAACTGAAACGCAAAACACTGAGTAGTGTTGCATATTTGTATAGCAATATGCTGATGAGGTGCAAATGATGTGGAATACGCTATCATAGATTAGATGGCGAACTACTTACTTGCCTGAGGAAACAGAGTGGTTAGCTCTGAGAAACGCGTAGCGTGTTTTACTGACTGATTTTATATATGATACATTGATTTTTATAAAGTTCTTTTTATTCACTGAAGTCTCCTATTGTTTCATTGGAATATCTCAAAAAATACCTTGGAACAGTTCATTGCCAGAGTGTACATGTGCGCTGGGCCACTGAAATATACCCAGCAAGCTACATTAGCACTATAGTGTGCTTCCCACTGTGTGAGTATACTTCTAAGGGGAGTTGTTAGTGGGACAATTTAATGCTAACTGATCTGCACTAGGAGTCGCCCTCTATATATCTTCCATTTTCTTAGATGGCGAACTAGCCACATTATAAAGTGATTTTACTACATTATAAAGTGATTTTACTACATTATAAAGTGATTTTACTACATTATAAAGTGATGTAACTACATTATAAAGTGATGTAACTACATTATACAGTGATTTTACTACATTATAAAGTGATGTAACTACATTATAAAGTGATGTAACTACATTATACAGTGATTTTACCACATTATAAAGTGATTTTACTACATTATAAAGTGATGTAACTACATTATATAGTGATTTTACTACATTATAAAGTGATTTAACTACATTATAAAGTGATTTA